>NC_138129.1:66757543-67300629 GCF_964188305.1 Podarcis bocagei
CACCTGCAGTTACAGATAGGTAGCCGTGTTGGTCTGCCATAGTCAAAATAAAAAAATTCCTTCCAGTAGCACCTTAAAGACCAACTAAGTTAGTTCTTGGTATGAGCTTTTGTGTGCATGCACACTTCTTCAGATACTTCTTCTTCTTCAGAAGTAGGTATCTGAAGAAGTGTGCATGCACACAAAAGCTCATACCAAGAACTAACTTAGTTGGTCTTTAAGGTGCTACTGGAAGGATTTTTTTTATTCTCACCTGCAATGGAATGGTAAGAAAACAAGAACACATTCAGAATGCATCCCTAAATAAATTAATAGAAATAAAAGCATTCACATACTTCCTCTTACTCTGCGTTAAGCATCAAGTAAAGATGGAAGCCATTTGTTCATCTAAGATGTTCTTATGTTATCAGATAATTAGCTAGAAAATCGTATCATTGCATAGCTCTGATCTAATGTGACTGTGCAAGACCTTCAATCTAAGCTACCCAGCAGCTCAGGTTTCACAAACTTGAAAATGAGTTAAATCTGAAAAGCTTGGAGATGCATGATAGACTTACAAATACTTTAATCAACCATTCATCTTGGGAACTTCCTTTCATTACCAAACACTTTGTTTTTATGTAAAAATCAATTAAGGTGAATCTGAGAAACGCAGAGGAAAGTTGTGTGAACAGATATTTCTGTGTAGAAGAGATGTCATCTACTAAATCTACTGCCAATCATTCAAATGAATAAGCCCAACTAAGTTCTATAAGTATCTGCATGTGTGTGAGAGATATTTCTTTTTCGGTTCACCCTATGCACACCATTCTTCTGGAGACAATTCCCCCTCCCAAATGCAAAGCCATTAACCATTTTATGGCAGGAAAATGGTCAAATCCTTTTATCATTTGAGTAGTCCTGTTCTGCACTCACCATACTCTAACACTGTAAGGAGGACAGAATAACCAGGGACATAAATACCCCCAATTCCCCTATAAAAGTGCTCTCAGATTATTGGAACATAGTAAGAACGGTGCATTGTTGCATTCTTTGCATAATAACTAACCCCACTCTAATCTGGTAAATAAACAAGTACTACACAAAAACCTTTAACTGTTTTTTGTGTTAAGCACAGAAGCTTTAAACAGAATGCAAATTTATAGGCACATGGCAAGCATAGGGATATTATAATTGATATATGGGTATACATAATAAAATGCCACATCCTGTCTTTTTATTCGATCAACAGTGACCCAAGTCTCTTACTTCAAAGAGGGACTAACCTTGTAACATAATTCTCTCCAGGATGGTTTTAGGAAAATAATAGAGTTAATGACAGAAGCAAAGCTACCCATAGAGGTATAATTCATCATGGAGTGTTGCATGCCATTATCTCAAAAACATACAGTGTAATAATCACTTGAAGTAGTGATAACACATAATTGTATGCTTCTCATAAATTATAGGTGAATGGCAGTTTCAGCTAATGAGTGCGAAATAGCAGCTCAAGAACTGCAGTGATTACAGAAGATGTGGTTATGAATGCATTTTATTATTGAGGCATTACAAAGCTTTTTATATTAGAGATGGCAGGCATATACATAAATAACCAACCCGCTGCAGTACCTGTAGATACAGCTTAGTAACAAAAATACTAATCAGACACATAACCTGCCTGTTACATAGCAACCCTCTTGAAGAATGGCTTTAGAATGGCTGCCTTAATGCGACTGCACATATGGGCTAGCTCAACATTCACAAACAGTTGATGCACAGAATGTTTATCTTTTATTTAATGTGCAGGTTGTGAATCAGCTGACACAGGAGCTGCCATCACATAAGGTGGCATTCAAACTTAGGAAGCTGCCCTCAGCTCAAACTGGTGCAATCTGCAACTGAAAAGGCACATAATAACATGAAACAATCTCACCTCCCCAGAGCTCCAAAAATCCTTTCTTTGTTATGCCAATTTGTTCGGTTATATCTTATTAATTAATTAATAATGCCCTACATCCGAGCGTCACAGAACAAAGATATGTAACATGGTAACAAACACTATATTGGGAAAATCTTGCCAGGGGTTGTTCTGAAGAGAACAGTAACTGGATGCAGAATACAATATAACCTGAGACAAGATTACAATAAGAATTCCAATGATCTTGAATGACTTAGATAAGGCTAGGTGATGCACATCCGAAATGAACAACAGTTAATACAAAATATGACTTTTAAAATGTTTGAAAGGTGTTTCATTATCAATATAAAACATTTGTTTATTTCACAAAACGTGTATTGATTGTAATAAAGTGTCAAAGTGGCCATTAAACAGTGTTTTGGTTGACTTTTAGGATCAATCAAATCAAATTCAAGGATCTATAAGGTAGCTTTATTTTATCCATTAAGGTTACATTGCCCCACCCCTGAAGAAGACTCGAGAGTCAGTTAATTGGTGAATTTACTGAATTTACTGTAACACAACATAAGAACATATGCAAATCAAGAGCCAATTACTGTAATAAGTGAGAGGAGATGAGTTTATCTGGAGTGACCCTAAACTGGCCAGGTCCATCTCCCACACAATTGGTTACCTTGCTCCAAGTGACCTTCTTGCCTCCTTCCCTTAGAAAATTCCTATCAGATACTTCTTCAGGTAAGGGGAATGGAGCTACTTTGCTCATTCATTCAGAATTTCCCTTCCACTAACTATGTGACATTCTTTTTTTGGCATGATATTCTGAATTAATTGTGTACTAAGTTGTTCCTCTTCATATTTACCTGTTCCAGGCTTATTTTGAACAGCATATGTTATTGTGGAATATAACTACTGAGCTGCTTTGCCATGTTTTATGAAATTGTTATGGGGTGAGATTTGAATTAATCCAAAGTGGTATTTTGTGCTCAGCTGAGATGTTTACAATGTATTTAACTTCTAGAAGGAAATTTAATACTGCTTAAATCCAGTCTTTCATTTAGTTCATAAAATATATACACCACTTGATTGTAAAACAAACCCTCAAATAAGTCTTGTGGTCCAGAAAGGATAAATGTTCCCTTCTCTCTAGATGATCAAGAGTCAACAGTGCATTTACCAATTTATCAGAGGATTTATACCCTACTCTTAAATATGACTATTTCTTATTTTTACAAAGCTACCTCAATCCAACCTCAAGCTAAGCTGAATGTGGTCTTCTTTGGCCTCTTTCAGTTTGTAGTGTTACTTTTTTCCAATCTATGTAGCATCTCCACTTGTCATTATTATCAAGAATATAACTACCCAGGGAAAATACAGCAGGGATAAAATCACCAGGGAAGAGGTCTGGGTATTTTCTAATGGCTTCCTATACAGTGTATAAACAAATCAAATATTAATGATCCAATCACTAGATCTGAAGGACTTAATTCTATTCTGTTAGGGTTGAGAATGAATGTTAGAGAAATACAAAAGAAAGAGCTTCACTGTCGCAAGCAGTATGCTGGAGACAGCAGGAGGGGAGGCTGATGCTGCGCTCAAGTCCTCCTTCCAGGATTCCCATAGGTATATGGTTGGCCATTGTAAGAGCAAGATTATGGATTGGATGGTATCACTGGCTTGTTTAAGAAGGGCTCTCCTTATGTCCTCATGTTAAGACCCCTCATTCATCCCTTACAGTTTCGTTGCATCTCTGTCTGTGCTTCACTCCTCTTTCATAGCACTTCAGAGGAATTACTTGTGCTTTTGCTTATGCATTGCCTGTCTTCAAGCAATGGGTCAATAATTATCACACAAACCTTTGATAATCATTGACATCAAGGCAGAGAAGGCCAAAGTGAAGCACTCTTAAGTCCTGTTGCTTTCAGGTGGAGTCAAGTATGTGCTTTAGTCCTCTGGTAAAACCAACCCAACTTAAATCTGAGAGCTAGTTTAATATAGCAGTTAAAGAGAGTGAGTTGCAGCTTGTGAGTTAGACAGGCCCTTATAAAATTCTCAGCCAAGGGTTGACTAAGGAACAATAAGGGACTTTCAACCCAGCAATATTCACTTATACGCTGCAGTTATTTATTTTGTTATCGGTAATTGCCATTTATTTGTTACTACAGCACACCTAGCAGTTTGAAAGCATGTCAAAGTGCAAGTAGATAAATAGGTACCACTCTGGCGGGAAGGTAAACGGCGTTTCCGTGAGCTGTTCTGATTCACCAGAAGTGGCTTAGTCATGCTGGCCACATGACCCGGAAGCTGTACGCTGGCTCCCTCAGCCAGTAAAGCGAGATGAGTGCTGCAACCCCAGAGTCAGTCACGACTGGACCTAATGGTTACGGGTCCCTTTACCTTTACCTTTTTACAGCACCACCTAGTCACATGGCACTATACAACGAACAGGACCGACAGGTTAAGTTTTATTCTCTTTCTGTCTTGTGTACACACTTTCATATACAGCCCCTGAAATGTCATCTAGTCATTTGATCTTTTCAAATCTTCTCAAAAATTATAGAGAATAAAACCTACAAGGCAAGGCTTTCTTCAAAACAATTATGACTGTGTAATTTGAATATGGATTGTTACTCAGAAGCAAATTATCTCATTGAAACACACATACACAGAATCTGTCTGTTAAAAGGGTCTTTTTGTTGTTGTTTTGTAGTGTGTATATTCACTTTCAAATTTTAGTGAAACAATGCCCACAAGACAAGGGACAAATATCTCATTGGTATGCATCTCAATTCAGCCACTCTGCTAGATTGCACTACAAAACATCTCTGCCTGGATCTTGGTATGTCTCAGTACATACACAAAATCTTTTGAGGTAAGCTCTAACAAAGCTTATTTTATTATGTTTTATGGCACTTTTCTTATCCTACCTTTCCTCTCAGAGCAGGATATATGTCCCCTTTATATTCTGACAAACAGGGTAGGTGCTTCTGCCCCCACAACCCAATGTCCGCCACCTCACAGATTTGGCACCTATCCTACTCCCTCCCTGTCCTTGCCATTGTGCCCATAATGCTGCCAGCCCTCTCACTGCAACTGTACACTCAACTGGAGCTGTGCCCGTCCTGCTGCCACCAGGCAATGGTGAGGGCAACGTTGCTGTGTCAGTGGTGCAGAAAGCCCCTGCAGGTCTAGCAGCAGCGTAACGTTGGTGGGGAATGGGTCTGATGCCTGAGGCAAATGGTTTCACTTGGCCACCCCTGCTCACAACCATGCGAGATAGGTGAGGCTTTGAGAGAAATGTCAGTTGCCTTATTGTTGGCCTGGGTAGAAATTTTTCCACTTGGCGAAATGGCACCTGCCATTTGGTTTTCACCTACCTTGCTGCAATCGTCACAACTTTGTAAGGTTAGGCATTGGAGAAGCCTTTGTTTAATGGAGGGGAGGTTGTAGCCTCTGCCTGCCCCTCCTCGATAAGGGTATTCTGTTAAAGGGATCTGGGTGTGTGGATCCTGTCTGAAGCCTGGGCGTGGGCTAGGGCATGCCACAACCCTAATGGGGTCCCCTATTTGATGTAAGTCACAGGGCTCCTCCTTCTGGTGGTTTACCCTTAGTTTGATTCCCTGCAGATGGGTGGTAGTTAAGAAATAGTCTGGTTGCCTAAGCCAAACTGCTCACATCTGTAACCAATAAAGTTGTGGCCTATTTTAGCCCATAATCCTAAATACCTGTGTCTGTGTGTCATTAATCAATGGGGAACTGTGGGACTCATGGCCTTGGCATGCAAAGGTGAGGCTGGTTGAGGTTCACCCAGCAAACTTCCTGTCTGAGCAGGGTTTTGAACCCGGGTGTTCCTGGTCAAAAGTCAACACTCTACCCACTACACCAACTTCCAGGACTGCTAAGGGTTTAAATATAGTATGCAAAAGCTATAATGGGGAGGACCAGCAGCTTCCCCAGATTAGGAAGTATCTCATAGCAATGTGGCTAGATTTCAGTAAACAGAGATTTATGTACTTTGGAAGCATAAATGACGTCAAGAGCAAAAAAATTATGCACAAGACACTCTTCTCAGCCGGAGTTAGGCATTTGAGTGAAATGGTTTGTAGTTGTTTCCACTCATCTGGCTTTTGTAAAACAATATTTACTACAACTTTTAGCTGCTGCTGCAAAATATGCAGAAAAACTACCAGTTGCACTCAGGTTCTAAATTAGCATAGCCAGCACAGGAAGCCTCAAGCCACGTGCAATTTTCTTAACTGTTATCATAATTCTAATAAAACAATAGAACCTATTATCCCCACCAGGCTTTGCAGAGAGTGGGGCAGAAGGCTTAAGATATAAATGGTGCATTATAAGCCAAAAGGTTGCATCAAAGGTTTTAATAACAGCTTCGCATGTTAGCAGCTAGCCTTATGATTTCCTGTCCCTGCACTGTTAATAGGATGAACATTATTTTTCCTGAGCACCTCAGGAGCCTATTCTCATTTTTCATGCTGTATTTCCATTTGATTCATTCATTGTAAAAAGAAATTTTACCAGAGGAATTTAGCTTTTTACAGAATCCAGTCAAGGAAGTAGATTACTTAGCAAAACCGTCATCTCCACTCAACTGGTGCTCTTTATCTTCTCTCAGCAGATACTCACTTGGTTGCCTCGGTAATCCAGTCTAAAGAACATGGCCCATGAACATTAAACATAGTTACTGCAGGATAATCACAGCTATTGATTCTGACATGCTGATTTTTCACAAGGAAAAAAAAATCTCTCTACTATCTCCTATTACATTAAGGTGCTTTGGAATGCATCCCAAATGTGTATTTACCAATGTTGTTTGCCAGGTCTTAAAACTACAAATAAGGCTTATTTTCACAATAGAAATGAAACAGTCTTTTCACTCTTCGGGGAGCTATTTTAGGAAAACAGACAAAAGGGAGCATATGGGGGATGGAAGAAAGCGTTAGAATTTGCAAATTAATTCTAAAAAAACACACATTTCTACTATAAATACCTAAAGGGGGGAAAATGCCCTCTCATTTTTATGTAACCAAACACTAAAATAAAACAGTACACATATAGATATCTAAAAATAAGGTTATCCAGTGTGCACATTTAAATATCTATTGGATTCTTAACTGACTGCAAACCAGGAAAGATAGGTAAAACAACCCTCATCAAAGCTGGCCACACCATCCTAGTAGTTCCCTGGAATAATGCCAGTGCCAAATGTGTTACAAAAGCATGAGGTGTGGTGTGAGAGAGTATAGCTTAAGTGACAGATCCATCCATAAAGCTACTGTGAGAAAGATGAAAATTACAACTGTTGTCAAAAGAGGGAACTCGCCTATTACTAGACACCTGCCCTATCAGACCCAATGGACACCAGTGACTTCTGCATTTTTGCAATCTCAAGTTTCATTGTGATTTTTTATTTTTAAAATCCAGCATTTTAGTGCATATTTCTCCTGATGTGCACAGTTCTGTGAGCAGTTTTCCCTAATATGTACGTTTGCCCGAGCAACTTCCCCTAATATAATGCATTTTGGTATGTTATTGTCAGTAATAAGTGCAGTTCTGTACAAATTTCTTATTGGACTGTATCACAAAATCCAGAGAAGCAAATTTCAAAGTACAGTTGCATTCAGTATATGCATTGTTTCAGGAACTGTGAATTAGGTAGGTTCGTGTTAAAATGGGGACCAAACCCAATTTCTGCCTTAAAATTTCAAATAGTGCAATTGCTACCTCCATATCCTACTTCCAGTTTAGCAACATCTGCCCCTCTTTGTGCAGAAGGCAAGAACTACAGATTTCCAGTGGCCATTTAAGTTTGCTTTGCATCCCACCGCTTTTCATTCCAAGACACCAGCCAAAGAAGGCAGGAAGAATCTGGCAGCCTCACAGAAAAGAACCCATACTACAGTTATTCTTTTCCTCTGTTTGTACAGAAATAAATGTGCTTTGACTAAAGGTTGGAACCACAGTCTCTCAAGAGGAAGAGAACAAGAGCTAGAGACACACATCTGCATGACACCTTTTAAAAATGTGCAATACACATACTTGCCTAAGACCATACAAATAAGGATTTCTGGTTGTTTGACTGGCAAGTGTACATTAAGAACTGGAATAAATGATGCCTGAACTTCTGTTTTTGTATGAGGCAGAACATGGGCTTCTTTATTTTTTTAGAAGAACAGCATGAATGGTTAGGACTTTTATTTCAACTTGCTAAGAGAGACATTCAGCAAAAGTACCTAAGGCTTAGTTTTAAAAGTTACACTTACACACACACTTACACACACTTACACACACACACACACACACACACACACACACACACACACACACCTGACCTCAGTTCTGTGTTGTGGTGACCCTTGTCACTGACAGAACCATCAGTACATGATCCACCAGGAATATTTAAGCCTGGCAGTCCTTATTGTAAAACAAGAGGCTTATCATCATAAGTGGTTGCAGATCAGATCCCATACCAAAAAAAAAAGAAAAAAGATAAATACAATACTACAATCTATAGGCAGAACTCTGCCAAATAAACAGGCTTTCTGCTGGCTGCCAGTATGAAAACTCATAGCTGAAATGGTTCTCAAGGGATCTGGCTCTAATATGGCTTCAGAAATTATTTCAGTTATACTTGTAATTAAGCCAAACAGCTTTATTATTTCAAATTACGCTTAGCCAAAGATACCACAGATCAAAGTCGGATAGATCTAGCTGCAAGTTAAAACACCACAAAATGCAAAGAGAAATACAACATTGCTTAGGGTGGCCATTTATGCATTACCACACATGATAAGAGAGAAAGAAGAAATACATCACCAAAAGAGAGGACGAAAGAGGACGCAGATTTGCATAACATTTGCATATGCCAATTTATATGTATACATGCAATTTTGGAAATAATGACTGTAATTTATATAGACGTACAATCCATCTTGCCACTGCAGGGAAGAGTGTGACTAGGGGACCTCCTGTGTGTCTGTTCAGTCTGTTCCCCAGTGCTAATGGTGGATGGGAAACTTCAAGGCCCCCTGCTCTCCTTTCTTATGGTTTTCTTTCTCTCCCACCCTCTCGCTAAACTGGATTTGGACTGCGCAGTCATGTAAATAGACAAACCTTTCAAAAAGAGGGCAAATTCCTTTGGCAACATGTCAAACAAAGATGTATATCGGGACTCTGGAATTGATACACATAGATTACTCAGGTTAAGTGAGCCAGAAAATCAGCCTGAAAAAACCGGTACAGTACATATGCATTACACTTTTTAAAAATATTATTGGGATGGTCAGCTGGCAAGGCCAACTTGTCCTCATTCAGATCCATTTTGAAGTTTTTCTACAGCAACTTAGTTACAAACAAGTTTCTGCATTCCTATATCCTGAAATGTGGAACCTCCTCCTTCCCTCAGAAAAAATCCCCATCTTTCTATTCATATTCAAGGTTTGCTGCATATTTGATTTATCATATCCTTGGATTGATAAAAACAATGGGTCTGAGTTCAACCAGCTTTCATGTATTCAGTGCCACAAAAACCACAGACAGTATTTTATTCTTCTTTTTTCGTTTCTGCATTGATTATACACTGTTTCATCTATCTGAGAACAGGACCTTGGAATGTGCCACAAGCAACCCCTGAATGCGGTTTTAAGAGCTTTGCTGAGAACACTGTACCAACCCAAGGAAATATTATTTAAATTAATGGTGCAATGCAGCACTTATACATTATATACAAGAGAAAAGACTGGGAGGAACGAAGTAGCTCCTTTGACAATTCACTGAAAGTTTATAGTTGTATTATTTATGAGATTTACCGAGATTCTTTAGAATATTTTCTTTACCATTGGATCTCCCTGGAAGTTGTAGCCTATTTGGGTGTGTGGGTGTGTGGGGGTGGATGTTACACACACTCTCTTATACATTAGGATACACCCACACACACACCTGTACACACCTTTCTTTCCTGACTGGACCTCAAACTTTTCTAGGTGTTCAGAACATACTGTAAAAAGGAAAGCCCATCTGTAAATCACTCTAAGACCAATACTGTGATGGGGGGGGGGGGGCAGAGACATATACAGTGGTACCTCGGGTTACATATGCTTCAGGTTACAGACTCTGCTAACCCAGAAATAGTACCTCGGGTTAAGAAATTTGCTTAAAGATGAGAACAGAAATCATGCTCCGGCGGTGTGGCGGCAGTGGGAGGCCCCATTAGCTAAAGTGGTGCTTCAGGTTAAGAACAGTTTCAGGTTAAGAACGGACCTCTGGAATGAATTGAATACTTAACCCGAGGTACCACTGTATGAGAAAGTTGTTTGCCTGTTCTTTACACATTAGTACACCTCTTAAATTATAATAACAACCAAATTTTACATGATGCTTTGTGAGATCAAGGAGCAGGTTTACATCAGTTTTGATGCAGTTGGACACCATAATGAACCTTCCAAAACTGAACTGATTTTAACCCCTGCTTTCAAAACTGAAAACAGCACTAATTGTTGATGACTAAGAATTCCTGAACAACACTAGATAGATATGAAGCAATTAGGGTCTCCCTCTCTCTTACACACACACACACACACACACACACACACACACACACACACACACACACTTCTAGGGGCACTCAAACAAATCTTACTGTGGGTCATTATTAATATTTCTTTGTTTGTATTGCATGATGCTTTATATGGTGAAAAAGAGGATTGGTCCTTGTGCCAGGGAGCTTACTATATTAAATTTGACACATACAAAGAATATTGAAAATACATAAGTAAAAAAAGGGGGAAATACAATATGTGGTAGCTGCACGTACTTAAGCGTAGTTGCAGCCAGGGCAGGAGAACTAGAAGCCTGAGGCAAAGTGAAGCTTGAGGTTTCAGTGAATGCTGAAGGTGCCCCTCTTTTTGGCACCTGAGAGGTAAATTTTAGCATCCACCTTATTTCCATGTTTGTAATTTGTTCAAATTGTTTCTTAACATTGTGCTTTAATTTTTGTAACCTGCCTTGGGACCTCAAGGTGAAGAGTGATTTATTGTAATAATAGTACACATGCATATAATGTATTACATTTGCATAAATATTTTGCCTCTTATTCAGGAGGACCTGATCCAAAGCCCATGGAGACTCGTGGGCAAATCTCAGGCTGCAAACAACTTTGGCTGAGGACAATAAATCTTAATTAACAAATATTATTTTAACTCCCAACATGAATGATTTGAATGAGGAGAGAGCATTTTACTTAATAACCAAGTTTGTGGATGAAGGAGGAGGTGGCAAAGTGTATTTCAAATTAATTTTCTATGGCCCTCCAGTGAGCTGTTGCACTTTAAAAATTTAATAGAGATATGAGTCACCCTTAACTCTGAAGGCAAAAGACTTGCATGAGCAACTCAGAGGTGAATGAAGCATCCAGCTATTTCCTTCACATTAAACAATCCACTGAAAAACCTGGGAGAGGCCTTCTGATGTTCAAGGATCCAATTTATATAGTCACCCAGGCAACTGCAGGATAGCAACAAAGTTAGTATGCTAAAGCGCTTAACCTCTCAAAATACAAATGTAATACGATGCTTGGTTAAGGGGGTGGCGGCAAATCATTAGGCTGTAAATGCTTAAATTATACATACTGAAATGTCATTTTCATTGTTAGTCTATAATCTGGGAATAGCAAAACGCTGATAAAACTTAACATAAAGGTAAAGGTAATGACCGCTCCCCGCTTAAAACGGGGGGCGCCCTTTGTGTGGACGCGCACAGTCCCTAGATCTGGAGCGGCTCCAACAGCATAGGCTTGGCTTTGCCTTCCTTCAGGTGGGATACCTGGAGGTCTCCGCCTACCTCAGTCAGTTGTCCAATCCTACCTGGGGGAAGCGTTGCCAAGGAGACCAGGCCAGGTAGGGGAGGGATTACCTGCCCACACAATAGAGGGAGGATCTTACCTGACCATTAGGTTCAGTCGTGACCGACTCTAGGGTTGTGGCGCTCATCTCGCTTTACTGGCCGAGGGAGCCGGCGTACAGCTTCCGGGTCATGTGGCCAGCATGACTAAGCTGCTTCTGGCAGACCAGAGCAGCGCACGGAAACACTGTTTACCTTCCCGCCGGAGCGGTACCTATTTATCTACTTGCACTTTGATGTGCCTTCGGACTACTAGGCTGGCAGGAGCAGGGACCGAGCAACGGGAGCTCATTCCATTGCAGGGATTCGAACCGCCGACCTTCTGATCAGCAAGTCCTAGGCTCTGTGGTTTGACCCACAGCGCCACCAGCGTCCCCTTAGCATAATCTCCCCCAAATCTGATCTACCATAAAAACACACACGATTGTGTCATTCAATTCATTTCCATATTGCCATTCTCCTAAAATTCCTAACATCCTACAGTTCCCATCCTGTTTTGCTCCTGGTCCAATTTTCTATTATTCCTTTATCTGAGACTGCCTGGGCAGACCCTAAAAACTGTTGTGATTTGAGGATCATAGCATGACTACTCAGAAGGTCCTTTCCTCTGGCAACAACCCTGCTGTTATCATTTGGCCCCCTGTTGAAGATTTTATTGTTGTGTTGTGCACATATTTTTGCCTGCCACCCCAATCTCTGACTGGTGTGAAATGGCGTTCCAGGCGCTTACCCAGGGTTTGTGTTTCCTTTTGGAAATGTTTCTCCCATAGCCACAGTCTTGGATTCAAGCATAGATCTGGCATGGCTCTCTTTAGCTCTCTCTCTGTTTTCTGCTTTGCTTCTAGGTCCACACCACTGCAACTCAACTCTAAATTCAAGCTTTGTCCTTCTAACTATCTGCAAGCTGGGGGGAGGGTCCCACCTATCATTTCACACAGAGTCCCCTTTCCTTTGTTCACCTCATCAGGAAGCTAGTCTGGTTTATCGTTTAACACTTGCTGGATCCAGGGGCTAGAAGGATCTCAACTTTCCCCCACCCAAACTCATTACAATATGAAGTCAGGTGGACTTCAAAATACTCTGGTTCTAAGCCATGAAAATCTCTAAAGATCAAAACCAGCACTTTGAGTAGACATGGACATGTCCTGTGAACCAGTACACTTGACACCATGCACGAGTAATATGATCATAATGCCCTGTCCCAGTTAGGAATCTAGCAGCCATACTAACTGTAGTTTCAGAACTGTCCTCAATGGTAACCGCACAAATGGTGGATTGAAGTAGTCTACCCTGAGTAAAGCAGAATGTGAAAAACTGAGGAAAATCAAACTGTTTTAAAATTTAAACTGTTTATTGCATCTGCAAACATCTGGGCGATGGCTGCATAGTATGACCACACTCGGTGGCAAAGCACAGACACAAAGTGACATCATTGTGTAAGGAAGCCTAAGACAACCATAAGCAAATGACTAAAACAATTCAATCTGAGGGAGACATTCCAATAATAGATTTAGAAGAAGGCTGTAACCAGATCTCCAGTTTAGTTGTGGAAGAAAATATGTTGCAGTACCCTGAGATATTTAAATATTTATATATGTTGATATCTCAATGCAAAAATCCCTCTGGAAGGAAAATTGATTATTCTCCAGATTTCACAATTTATGATGTAACAATACTGCCACAGTAGGATCAGCATTTGCATAATATCTTAATACAGTTAATGGTTCTGATGAGGAGGGCCTGAGGGGAAAACTATGAAAGGATTAATATAGATTTTCAACCGGATAGTCATTATCGCTAAATACCATACGGCAGCCTTGGCTAGTAGATAGGATAATGAATCAAAATCAAGGCAGGCTAGGACTTAGTCCATTGTTTATCTCATTATGAGACTTTGAGCAACTCAGGTAACCTCTCTGTATCTGATCAACCTACCTATGAAATGTGGGGGAGGTGATATGATATCACATCTGGAAAGCTTATTTAAATGATTAGTTTAATCACTTAAGGGGTAACAGATCTTTGGGCTCACTTCAAGCTTGAATGTGCTTATGTGATTGATCTATTACTATGAGAAAATTAAAAGAGCAAAAGCCCAGAATCCTAACTAGTTTCTGTGTCCCAGTGGATAGAACATTGCCCTTATTTGAATTCATGTTGCTAAGGCCCACTATAATGAACAGCAAGTGCACCACTCAGAGGTGTGGCATTCCCTTTTATTCCTTCTGCAGTGAAATGCAAAGTACTGTAACCATCAGTCCATTCGTTCTTTGTTTTTAAAAGCCTATTTCTTGTGTATGTCCACAAACACAAAGTAAAACAAAAATTCCAGAAGCAAATGAAATGAGGAGCCATGGTATGTCATTGCCCAAAATAAAACATTTTCATTGTGAAAACTAAGGCCTCCATCTGCACTATACATTTAATGCAGTATTATACCACTTTAAACATTTCTGGGGGCTACAGTTTGTTAAAGGAGCTGAGAGTTATTAGGAGACTGTACTACTCACTGTGGTTTATCAATCAATTAGTCAACCTTCCCAGGGAACACTGGAAATTATAGCTCTGGAAGCATAACAAGAGTCTTCTAACAACTACCAGCACCCTTAACAAACTACAGTTTCCAGGATTTCTTTGGGGAAGCTGTGGTTGTTCTGAGTGGTACAATGCTGCTTTGACTGTACAGTGTAAATGGGGCCTAAGTAATGGGGTGAACTGGTCAACTTGAATAATATGCTCCCCTTTCCTTCCTCCATTGACTGTATGAGTCACTTCTTCAAAACTTCGTAATGTGCATGTTTAATACAAGGCTAGTGGCACTACTACTGATAATTTCTAACCTTATTTATTTATTATGTTTTTAAAGTATTTTCACCCCACTTGGGAAAATATTTCTGCTCTCCATTTGTATAGCACACCTTCATTTTGATAACTAGCAGCTTGGGCTGCCTACTTTGCCCATTTTCCATGGTAACAATGAGCTACACTGTCCAGCGCTGAAGCAAAATGAGCCAGTTTTTCTGATACTCTGAGTTTTATTGCTAGGGATTATATATGAAATGCAAATAATTTACCAAAGTATTGGATGACTGCAGAAGGATTGAAATGGATTTACTAAGCTATTTGTCTTGAAACCTAAATATTTCACAGGTGAAAGCAGGAAAAGAATTCTACAATGGCATTTCCCCACAAACCCTTAAATTCATGTGGCGTTTGCTGGACCACAGAGTTTTTGATGTCCTTGCCATCAATCACATGGTGAAGAGATAAGGACAAGTGCATTATTACTTTGATCAAGGTTTCAGAAAGTCTTAAGACAGATGATGTCTTTTAAAGCAGATGGTTTAAAAGAGGGAGTGTATGAAAATGATATGTTTCAAGGTATTGCTTTCACACTGACTGCAATGGGGTGGGAGAAGGGGGAATTTCCTAGAATGCTTATCAGGAGATCTGCAGGAAGAAGACCACTAATGGTTTCTCTCAATCACCAGCTTGCCTACCATACCAACTTTACCCAAAACATGCAAGTGCAATATGTAGGCCAAAGCTCAGCATACTTTATGATCTCCTTTCAGTGCACACAAGGCATTGGCAGGAATTAACTAACCTAGCCAGATCATAGCTGTCAACTTTTCCCTTTTCTTGCGAGGAACTCTATTCAGAATAAGGGAATTTCCCTTAAGAAAAAGGAAAATGTTGACAGCTATGAGCCAGATGCTAAGTATAAACAAGGGGATCTGTGGTCCTCCAGATGTTGTTGGACTCCAAGCCAGGGTCTCAAACTCAGTATGTCTAAGAAATAGCAGGGACATTCAATGGGATATCAGAAGCTGCTAAGTCAGAGCATCTAGCTCAATATTGTCTATATGGAATAGCAGTTGTTCAGGTTTCAGGCAGGGGTCTTTCCCAGCTGCACTGGGGGATGTCAGGGATTGAATCTGGGACTGATGCATGCAAAACATTTGCTCTATTGCATCCTTTCTATTGCAGTGCTTTGGTCCTCCAGCATGTTAAGGAAGGATGATAGATTGGCCCAACTGCTGCTGGAATGTTACCTATGGGTTGACCCACAGTGGGGATAAACCCTGATAATACAGGATTCTAAATCTCATGAGGAAATTCCTTGAATAGAGGAGGTTCCCTGCTTCAGACCCTCACCCCCAAAGTTGTGGTGGGCTCTTATGTGGATACAGATGATGCTCTTGAAAGGAGTGGGTATGGCAGCATGTCCCCATATCTCCTCACTAGTTTGCTTACATATGAGGGGACTGAATGCCCAAATTGGGCTTTGGTTCTTATGGAAACACATCATCAGGCTATCACCAATATTTTGTCAAGCTCAAGGCTCTCTTCAGGTATTGCCTCAGAACAACCCAAGGACAGTCCTTTTCAGAAGACTCTGGTAGAAAGCCTTTAACAGTATGTTTGTGGAAACTGGATATAATAACATGAAACAGGGTTGCATACTGCTTGATTGGAAAGGGCTTCCTTGAGATCCTGATTCCTATATAAATAATGTTTTTTTAAATATTTTAGCTGCACAGTAAACAGCATAAATCACAAATAAGTTATTAATCTTTGAAAGCCTTGTACAATTGAGATTAATTGGCTTGACACTCATAGACAATATTACCAGTTGCAGAATTTTTTAAAAAATTACTAATTCATAAATAGTACACCTAGTACACAGTCAGCCCCCCAGAGCTTGAAACAGGCAGAAGCTAAGATATAGATACTCCATTAGGACATCTTGGCAGATCAATAACTCAGGCTGATTTATAAGTCACAAGGGGAAAGTGGGTTTGAATTTTTAGGCCTATTAAGAAAGGATACAGATATTTCTGAATTAGATTTTCTGAATTAAAGTTTTATCAGCTTTATCAATGTGAGAAGGAAAGTGCAATAAAGCAAAAGCTTTGGGGATTCTATTGGTAAGTTAGTAGGAGACAATTTTGAAATGTAATGGGTTTGCTGAGCGAAGGAAGATGTAGAAGTACAGGAAGGCTATGGGGAACAGTACACAAAAGCCATAGTTGCCTCAAGTTTGATACAAACACCACTGTTAGTACCCCTGTGATACTACATTATCCATGTGAATTGTCCTGTGAGAGCAACTTCTTGGTGAATATAGATCTATGTGTAGCTCATAGCAGTCATAACTAAACTTTACTGAAAGTAATGAGAATAAACACTAATCCAGATTCCTGAGAAACATAACACAAATAGGGTTGGGGAGGGGACGCTGGGAGGGTCTATCCCAAGCTAAATTCCAATGTATCTCATGCCCCCAAAACATTTGATGAAGGGAAGTATAAAAGCTATATTAAAAAAATCTGTTTCAGTCACAGTGGGAAGTAAAAAGATAAGTCTCCCCCCCCCCCCCACCGACGCATGCTTCATTTCCAGTTAGAATCCCACTCCCACCTGTAATTAAGTAAGAAAGAAACTAGATACTGCATGCTCTGTATCTAGCAAAAGTCTAGTTTTGGCTCTGCATAGGAAGCTTTTCTGTACAGTTCTGCAAGCATTTGCTTGGAGAGAGGATCACCTGATTCTCCTGCTCTTTCACCAAGCACAGCATGAGAATACCCTGTCATCCAGAATACCCTGTCATCCAAAAAGGGAATCTGACACAAACCTGTAAGTCTGATGTGTGGGTCAGAACTTAGGTATCCATTGGAATTGGCTCTACTCTAAATACCACAAGAAACTGCTTTGAAGTTTAAGTCAAAATGTACATACACCTATTGAGATAAAGAATGCATGTGTGTTTTAAACTGCAGGTACAGAACTGAAAGGAATGAATTAAGAACAAGCTAAATAGCACAGACCAAAACTTAGAATCATAGAACTTATCCTTCTCTGCTCCCAGGCTATGCTTTGATGCAACTTGTAGCACACGGTGGCATAAAGATGATGGAGAACCGCCTGATTTCCCCCCTTCAAACTATGATAGCCTTGCTGAAACACAAGAGGAAGGGATTATTCCTACCACAATAGCAAAATTCTTCTTTCTTCAAATCCCCTCCCAAACCCTGATGAGAGTCTATCTTCACACCCCACAGATGTTGCTTTTCACTCTAGTATATTGCTAAATGGAGCATAATCATTAGGTCTATTTTGCATTCAGTGGTTACCATGGTATAAACAAACTCTTCTGTTTTGATTGTGCTGCTGTTGATTTTTTAAAAAAATGAATGGCACAGTCATTTATGTAGCTTATTCAAGTAAAAAGAAAATCTATAAACTGTGTGATCATACATATTGCTTATTGTTACATCACACATCACTGTTTGTGGAAAGACCAGGTAACCTTTACCATTCCTGGGAACAAAGAGAGAGAGAGAGAAAAGGATTAATCATTACCATTTAGTTTTAGAGTACAAGCTAGGGAGGTGATGAATCTTACTTTTAAGTACAGAACACTGAACTTAGTCATTAATGCTCAAGGCATCTATTGCATCCCTTAGGAGAGGTAAGCTAATCAGACTTAACACATTCAAATTGCTGCAAGGTCCCACACTTCCCCTACCGTGGCTTTGCTAAAAATAAAGTGGCACATACAGCTGAGACTGGTGAAATGGCCAGAACTTACAGCAATTTTTTGACATTTCAGAAGATGCATGGCTAGAATTAATTGAGCATATTTTATGTTTAAAAAGTAGAAGGAAACAGAGGCCACATAAGGGAAATAGCAGCATATTGAGCAGAGTAAATTGCCAAGATAATAAAGTTTCTGTGGAAAGTCTTCCATATCACCCTAGCTTTTCAAATAATGGGACTCCAACATAAATTGGGATAGACCTCTCCTGCTTCATTTTCATATAAACTGTTGCAAATGAGAGAAGAGACACCCATTCTTGAATATGAATTTCTGAGAAAATTAAGAGAAGTGTGTGATGTCTGAGTTTAAGTGTTCCTTTGGCAGCTTCAAGCTGAAGCGATGCACACTCCTGTTACAAATCAGACAAAGTGAATTTGATCCGGACAGCGATGCAGAAAATTGTCACAGCCTTGCCCCCAGAGGACAGCTTCGGAGATGCGTCTTGCATTTAGAAATATTTTAGCCCTAATTCAGAATAAAAAAATATTAGAAAATTGCCAGGCTTCACTCAATTTGCCTCCCTGCTTATGTGACATCAATATTAATATTTCTCACACAAACAACCCCCCCCCACAAATGTCACAAGGGGGAGATACAGTCCTAAAGTAGAATGGCCAGGTATCTGTCATTCCTTAGCCATTTTCTGCCTTTGAATGCAAGCCCACCTGAGACCACTTGACCTTCTCTTTGGCTTCACTTCCCCAGAAACCCCTTTAAAAGGAAGAAACTAGCTACAGTTTTTTGTTTGCTTGATTCCACTTATGAATTTCTTCATGTGAAGCCTCTCAAAGCCATTTAGCAATAAAGATATCAATAAGCAAAAAAAGTATATTAAACTATTTTGTATATGAAAACAATTCTAAAAATGTCAGATCTAATACAGGGTTATTCTAGTAGCACCTTAGAGACCAACTAAGGTGCTACTGGAAGGATTTCTTTTATTTTGTTTCAACTACGGCAGACCAACTCGGCTACCTACCTGTAACTAATACAGGTTGTGGTTGTTTAGTCATTCAGTCATTTAGGACTCTTCATGACCCCATGGACCAGAGCATGCCAGGCACTCCTGTCTTCCACTGCCTCCCACAGTTTGGCCAAACTCATGTTAGTAGCTTAGAGAACACTGTCCAACCATCTCGTCCTCTGTCGTCCCCTTCTCCTTGTGCCCTCAATCTTTCCCAACATCAGGGACTTTTCCAGGGAGTCTTCTCTTCTCATGAGGTGCCCCCCCATTATTGAGGTGGCACAGCATCAAAGGCAGACTCCTCCTGAGCGTGAGAGAAGAGGAGCTATGGCCATTGAAGCTGCATGGCACTGGGCTACACTTCCTTGCAACGATGCACCTCCTCCTGATGACATGTGTGCACCATGCATCACCTGTTTGATGTCACAGGCGCGCGCGCGCCACATACCGCTGCCCCTCTAATCTTCAGCCCAAGGTGGCACCTCTGCTGGGCTTAAAAAAATACTCTACTTAAAAGGCTTGGAGAAAAAGGAAGGCCTTCAATAGGTGCCAAAAAGACAATAGAGGCAGTTCCTGCCCAATACAGAATGGGATGAAACTCTAAAGAATAGATGCCACCACCATATGGCAGGGACCTCTACTCTGGATGAGATGGTATATGCAGTACCTGTAGGTCCTCTCCTTCAGAATGTAGTGATCAGTTGGGCATATATAATGGGTGAGATGATCTTTTAGGTATCCTGATCCCAAACGGTATAAACCTTTATATCCCAGCACCAGGACCTTCAGGTTAGGCCAGTAGCTTTTTTTTGTCCAGTGGCTCTTCTTTAGAGCTCCTTAGTAATGTTTCTACTTGAGCCTAGTGTGTCCTCTTTCTACTTCCTTCAAGTTGCTCTGCCCTAATCCTGCATCCTACCTGGCTGGCTTGCACACTACCCTGCTGGTTTACGCTTGGTTCTCAAGATCCTGCTTCAAGTTACAGTGGTACCTCGGGTTAAGAACTTAATTCATTCTGGAGGTCCGTTCTTAACCTGAAACTGTTCTTAACCTGAAGCACCACTTTAGCTAATGGGGCCTCCTGCTGCTGTCACGCCTCTGGCGCACGATTTCTGTTCTCATCCTGAAGCAAAGTTCTTAACCCAAGGTACTGTTTCTGGGTGAGCGGAGGCTGTAACCTGAAGCGTCTGAAACCAGAGGTACCACTGTACTTCTTCTGTCCTCTAATTCATCTCGGTTGCCTGGCTTAGCCCTTGATAGTGTCAATCATTTTGAAGCACAGCTCTTATTTTAAAAGACTACCTCTTTCTCTACCACATAGAGATAATAAATCACTCTATTTCTGGCCACAGCTCTTATTACTAGAAATGCTTACCTTTGGGCCTATCCCAAAACAACAAGGTATCAAGGTTTCCTAGCTGGAATTTGAAACAGTTACCCCACTTGGAAAACCATTAGTGCTGGGCTGCTATTATGTACTTGTAGCAAAATATAAGCATAATATTGTTCTCCTCAACCCAAAGCACACACTTGCTCTTGCAAGTGTTAACTTGTAATGCAACACTATAAATTATATGGCCGATATTTTTCCATTGCTCAAACATAGTTGGATATGCTAGTTGCAATGAACACAATGGCATGGTGGGTCTCAATCTTAGTCATTATTATGGTGCCTCAGTATATTATTATTATTATTAATCACTATTATACAACTTTCTAGATCACATCATAGCATAAAGCCACTGAAGCAGTGTACAAGATAAAAACAGAATAAAACATGAAAACAAATAAGCTCTAAAAAGAATAAAATCAACTCCACATACTCCAAATACAATAAAACGATTCCTACAATTTCCGCACACACACACACACACACACACACACACACACACACACACACACCTTCTTCAGATATAAAATTGATGTTTTATGCATGACTGAACCACACCTCAGGTAAAGCCTTCTTAAACAATAATGTCTTCAGTAGTTGCCTAAGCATTGTGACATGAGGCACCTATATGATTTCAGCTGGTAATTGATTCTAGACTGCAGGGGCTGCAACACTAAAGACCCACTTTCTATAACAGTCTAAGCAGGCTTCCTCAACCTCGGCCCTCCAGATGTTTTTGGCCCACAAGTCCCATGATCCCTAGCTAGCAGGACCAGTGGTCAGGGATAATGGGAACTGGTGTCTCAAACCATCTGGAGGGCTGGGGTTGAGGAAGCCTGGTCTAAGCAAATATCTAGGGCCTATGGTACCCTCAGCAGTGCCCTGTCAAGAACACAGTTGATGGATGGGGATATACTGGGTGAGATGGTCCCTTGGATATCTTATGCCTTAGATATTTGAACCAACATCTGAAACCACATGATTACTTCTGTGAGAGTGGCCTGGTGGTGGTCAACTCCCTGCCTGCCCACATGTATAGAACTGGCATGTGGCTTGGAATCCAAAGACCTACTTTATCAAAGAACCTGTATATCCTTTGTGACTTGCCTTTAATTCACCCACCCCCTGTACAGCAGATCCACAAAACTTCCTCTCATTTCAAATGCGGTTTACTATGCAGCATTGGGACTGCTGTCAGTGGAACACATATTCAAAGTCACTTTCGATGCATGGGACTATCTCGATCCCAGCTGTACTTACTCTAATGTAGGCTACCAGTGCTTTTTATATATGCCTACGGCTGAGCATGTTGAACTTTCTATGCCTTGGTGCATTGGTGCATTTTCAAGAATAGGACAAAGTTTCTGCCTAAGTACTCTACTTTTTGTGCAAGGACGGGGGGTGGTGGAGTTTGTCTAAACAGGGAACAAACAGGGGCTATTGCAATGTTGAATGTGGAGTCAATAGCACAGAGGTAGCAGTCAGGCACCTATGGAAAAGAGGAAGAGCAAAATAATAAGCTACCTGGACATAAACAATGTGGTTGGTTTTTTTTAAAAAAGTCAGGTTGGGCCTAAGTTCAAGGACCCAATATGAAAGATATCCTTTTCAGGTTACTGCCATCACAGCAGTGAACCATAGAAAAAACCAAGGAGATTTGTATTGAGTTGAAATAGGCCACAACTTCCATTGATAACAGATGTAAGTAGGTTTTACAACCTGGGTGGGTGGGTGGGTGGTGAATCCCACAGCAGTCTCCCAAGAGGGTGAGAGTCCCCTTAAAGGGGTGGACCTGGTTAAGTCCCCTCCTCCTGCAGCCTCCTTGATCTGTTTAAACAGGCCTTCCTGCCAGGCCAGCATGGCTGGGGGGTAGGGAGTCACCAAGCATCCCCCCACCCCCATGGCTGTGCAGGAAGAAGATGGTCCCTGGGACCGGGTTTCAGCAATGCAGCATGGTGAACACTGCTTCCTTGGAGCCCCAGGCTGTAGGGATGATCACTGGGTGCAGAGCACACTCCCCGCCCACAGGCAGCATCAGCTGTCTGCACGCATGACCTTGGGGTGCAGGGCACACTCCCCCTCACAGACAAAGCCAAAGCTGTCTGGACATCTTGCCCTCTGTCTAACCTTTTGCGATCTCAGTAGTCTGTGGTGTCTTGTCTGTGACCTTTGTCTCTGAGACCTTTGTCTCCTTCGCCATACACTGTGCAAGGGGAAAATGACATGGTGGAAACAGGTGCCAAAATAGCTCTGTACCACCCCACAATCTCGGGACTGGAAGACGTGTAAAGGTCACAGCCCAAAATGTATCTGCCTGGGTTTGCATATTGTGTCAATAAAAGGAGCCTCCACAGAGCTGGCCGGCAGCTTGCTAGCAGCTCACCTGTGTGCAGCTCACCTGCATTATCAACTCCTGTCTCATGTCCTTCACTTCACCAGGCGAACAGGGATTACTGTGGTTTCCTCTAAAACCCTGATGTTTTCAGCATCAGTGTTGCAAATTACACCTTAAACTTTAATCCACAGGCACTGATAATACAAAACCTGTAATTAAATAACCATGCTCTCTACTGAAACACCTTCAAAACTACTCTCCAGCAAACAAAATAAAATATATTACAATAAACTGGAGCTCCTCCAAAAGACAATGGGGGTCACACTTTGATCAGTGAAGAGGGTGCCTCTCCTTTTTGAGATTTGTTTGGGTGTGTAGTTGTGAAAGGTAACAAAAGTGTTCCAATCACTAGTGTCATTTCCCTATTCTAACAGCTTCATTCATTCTCAGTGATGTCAGCACTTAGCAAGATCCAACTGACTATGTAGTTATACGTTATCACATTCACTGGTTAATGGTATCAAAATGGGAAGAAAAAAACATGCCACAACCAGGGCAATATTGGTGCCTAGGTGGCAGTATGTGGGTAGGGAGAAATGGGTGGGTTTATATTTAGTTGGGAAAACATTTTCTAGCCCTTTAATGTATTACTTTCACTTTGAATTTTGAAAACAGGTGAACATTTGGTGAAGCTGTAGAGAAGCAGTTAAATGCCAAGTGCATTTTAAAGTGTAGCTTATCAATGACTAAAACCAAGACACTATTAGCTTTCTATTGCTAATCAATTATTCCACATTGATTATCTAACTGCTGTGGGAAGAAACAATTTAGTAATTAGGAAAAGCATTTGATGCCTTTTGGTAACTCTCTTATTATTGTGCCAATTTTTCTATTTGCGATAGCTTTTAAGACAGGAAATAAAATCCATTTAGCCAGAACTTTTTTTTTTCCTCTGGAGTCATCAAGAGTTTGACTGCTATTAATTAGAGAACGGAAAACCCGATGTGTCTGCAGCTGTCAGGCTGCAGCTGCTTGACATGATGATTCTCCCAAAGTACACAACTTTATGTTTTCCCAAGTCTAATATTCAATATTTCCAGCAAAAATTAAACAAAATACAAAAAAGTCAAGGAATTTTGTCAGAGTTAAACATCAGCCATGCAAGAGTTGCTGTGCTCTCATTTGGAAAAGCTAAACAGATTCTCTCCCCCGCCCTCAGACTTTTAGCATGTTGTCAGCAAAGCACTATTTAGACTAGGTTTATTTCAGAACACAAGTTCAGACTTAATATATATACAAGTTTAACCAAAAGGCTTTCTCTGTACTTTTTCTAGAGCCTTTTCTCTAGCTTTAAGCCATAGGATTACTTTCCCTACACTGCTGCTCTTCCTAATGCAGTATTGATTTTTAAAATAATGATAATAATAAAATAAAATCCTGTATATTCTTGTAAATATCAATATCTTTGTACTTGGAGCAAATTGCAAGCTACTTCTTGCCTATCAACAAGCCTATCAAGTAATCAGATCCAGGGCAATCAGACCCGAGGCAAATGAGAAAGTAAGAACAATCATCATCATAGAAGGATGAAGAACTGGAGAACAGGAAAAGATCAAGCCCGATTTCCAAAAGATATGGGCTAAATGATTTAACCACACAATCCTATGCATGTTTACTGGAGGTGAGGGAGCTACAATATAGAAAAGAAAGCGAATACAATTCTAACTATATAAAGTTGTCCTGTATAACCCAAGAGGAAGGAAGAAAAAGCATTACCAAATTAAGAATGCTTTGTTATGTCTGTGAATCTTGAATAAGTTCTTTTGTAGGGATGTGGAACCTGTTTCAGCCTGAGGACCACATTTTGGGGGGGCTTCATGTCAGCAGCAGATGGGGCCAAAGTGGTCAGGACAACAAATGTGAATTTTACCTTTGTATGCAAGGCTACTTTCTATATTCACACATCCCTCTCCATCCTCCATCTAGGCAAACATGAGGCATTCTGAGAGTTCAAGGACAACATTCCAGCCAAGTAAATGCTCTCAAGGAGGGTGCAGTGACAGAGGGGAGGCTGCTCCAAACCCCAACAGCTGCATCAGAGAGGCAATCTTAGTGGAGATTGCAGCTGCCTTTTCCAAATTCTCTCAGCTGCAATTTCCATGTAGATCACCCACCTTTGGCAATTAGGCCTTAAAAAAAGAAGGCTAGAATATCTTCTCAATCTCTTAATATTCTGTGCCATTGATTTATTATGGGGCTTGGTGGAGTGTTTCTTTAATTAGCATCTCCCTATGTATGTATTTGTGTTTGTGTGTACTTCAGGGTAAGAATGGCCTGCCAGATCTCTGTCATGCATGGGTGATGCCGTTTGGTCCACATAATCACAATCATAGGAAGATTCAAACTGATATTAGTGTATAGATGTCTGTGTGTATGTGTTGAAAGAATTCTTTTTGCAAGATTCTGCTTGGAGAAGGGGATCATATAAAGTACTAGCATGGCTGTTGTGGAAGCAACTGGTATTTGCACATTTCTGGTGCAGGACGCAGAGACATTTAAATATGCTTTGATAACTTTCTAGACCATACCAGAGTTAGGTTTTGAGTTGGTAATTTGTCTGTTACAACGGACCTAATTTATTTTAAGAAAACTCTGTTGTACAGGCTGTCTGTGTGCATGCCCCCCCAACCCCCGCAACATGCATAGCTGAAATGGTAGGACTAAGGATAATGAAAAGCAATTAGCCCCTGGAAGCAATAGTGCTATGGCTGCAAAAAACTGTAATGCAGTGAAGTGTCTCTTCATGTTGCTCTTTTATGTGAGCTTTTACTTGGGCTTCCCATTAATGCTGCCTTAAACAAGCAATCCATAGTGCCAGAGTCAGATGGTCTTGAGTAAAGCATTTGCAAGGACCGGGGGGTTAAAAATAGAAAACTTCATCAGAATCCCAGCAGTCCCCCAAAGCATTTAGGTAGCTCAGAACAGTTCCACCTAGAGCAAATAAAGAGTCCTTGGTAAACAACCAAAATGGGAGAGTCAATGCATGCAAAGGGGAAAAGGAAAGTGTCTATTGACCTCTTTTCTGCATCAATCTGTTCAGATATACAAGGTCAGACTATTCCTTCAACTATCTCAGTATTGTCTATTCCAAGAGATGAGTGTAACAGTCTCTTCCAAGCAACTTTCTGAAGTCCACATGCAAGTGGTGGGCAGGACAAAAGTGGGTACAGCAAAGAATGCAGATTGTACCTTTCTACTGTGGGCTAGTTTCTCCATGCCCTCAATCCATCCAGACAGGCAGAAGGTACTACTGGAGTTCAAGGACACATTCCAGATAGGCAAAAACCCAGGGGGTGTAAAGCAGGGCATAGAAGGCTTCATTCAGGCGCTGGGCCTAAATTTCCCAAGTCCTGGTCTATTCCAGCTGGCAGAATCTGTCCAGTATCCCAGGCAGATGACTTTCCCACCATTTGATGCCTGATCCTTTTTAAGTGAGAGATCTTGTGGACTTCACTGGGGACTTCCTGTGATTAAAGCATGTGCTCTACCTCTAAGTTATAGCCCCTGCACTTGCTCACAAACAATCTATGCACGTTTCTGTTGAGAAGACCTGATCACCATGTATCAGATGGAAGATGGAGTAACGGGAGCGAGCCTGCTTTCCCCCTCTCCATCGTGACTATCCACAAATGTTGGTTGTCAGTACTATTGTAGCTCTTCAACAGGTATACATTTATTCATGCTGTAGCTGCCAGATTTGTGGCCAGTTTTGGAGCACTTCCTCACATGCACCTGACTGAACAACATCTACTTTCTTGCTCAGCAGATCATGTTTGATATAGTTAAAAAGAAACAGATCTGTGGAAGGCTCAAACCTTTCCCACCACCTCAATGGTAATAAAAAAAAATATAAAATTATTTTACAAAATGTAAAACCAAAGGCTTTGTTTATGAATAATAACATTGATCAGGCTTTATGGATGGCACCAGTGCTTCCAGTGCTTATTTGCTACTGTAGGAGAATACGCTACTTATGTGAGGATGGGTCTCCTCCCTATCTCTGACAATGCCAGATAACTATATTCATTATGGACCAAGGCAGGCTCAGAAGCTGCCGCTTCCATAAGCGTCTTCTTTTTAGTTTAATTGTGTTAGGTTCTCAATAAATTGCAGGGGTCGGTAATACCCACACTCATTTATGATATTAACAAAGAAATAGTTCAAGAAAATTCATACACATTCTGCATTTTGACAGTAAGCAAACAGCAATTATCCAAAGTACATAATTGCACCATAATGCACTGAAGGAGAAAATAGCAAAAAATAAATCTGAAGAGTGTTGCAGAAATGAGGTTCTGACAACACCTAAAACATTGAAACAATTAATGCAGTGGATTAGCAGTCAATGTAAAGTTCAAGTTCATTCGACTTTAGCAAAGGAAAGGCTCCTTCATATGAGGAGTGTGAGGTGGGCTGGGAGACAGAGCTCAGCCTGCAATTCTGCATATTTGCCAATGGATAAATTATACTTAGAGATTAAACACTAACAGCAATGAACTGTTCTATATATAATGTCACTTTCTCCAACAGCAAACCTAGATCACATCCACACCATATATTTATTTACAGCACTCTCATATGGGGTGTTAGAGGAATCATAGAATCATAGAGTTTGAAGAGACCACAAGGGCCATCGAGTCCAACCCCCTGCCAAGCAGGGAACACCATCAGAGCACTCCTGACTATGGTTGTCAAGCCTCTGCTTAAAAACCTCCAAAGAAGGAGACTCCACCACACTCCTTGGCAGCAAATTCCACTGTCGAACAGCTCTTACTGTCAGGAAGTTCTTCCTAATGTTTAGGTGGAATCTTCTTTCTTGTAGTTTGGATCCATTGCTCCGTGTCTGCTTCTCTGGAGCAGCAGAAAACAACATTTCTCCCTCCTCTATATGACATCCTTTTATATATTTGAACATGGCTATCATATCACCCCTTAACCTCCTCTTCTCCAGGCTAAACATGCCCAGCTCCCTTAGCCGTTCCTCATAAGGCATCGTTTCCAGGCCTTTGACCATTTTGGTTGCCCTCCTCTGGACACGTTCCAGTTTGTCAGTGTCCTTCTTGAACTGTGGTGCCCAGAACTGGACACAGTACTCCAGGTGAGGTCTGACCAAAGCAGAATACAGTGGCACTATTACTTCCCTTGATCTAGATGCTATACTCCTATTGATGCAGCCCAGAATTGCATTGGCTTTTTTAGCTGCCGCGTCACACTGTTGGCTCATGTCAAGTTTGTGGTCAACAAAGACTCCTAGATCCTTTTCACATGTACTGCTCTCAAGCCAGGTGTCACCCATCTTGTATTTGTGCCTCTCATTTTTTTTGCCCAAGTGCAATACTTTACATTTCTCCCTGTTAAAGTTCATCTTGTTTGTTTTGGCCCAGTTCTCTAATCTGTCAAGGTCGTTTTGAAGTGTGATCCTGTCCTCTAGGGTGTTAGCCACCCCTCCCAGTTTGGTGTCATCTGCAAATTTGATCAGGATGCCCCTGAGTCCATCATCCAAGTCGTTGATAAAGATGTTGAATAAGACCGGGCCCAAGACAGAACCCTGTGGCACCCCACTAGTCACTCTTCTCCAGGATGAAGAGGAACCATTGATGAGCACCCTTTGGGTTCGGTCAGTCAGCCAGTTACAAATCCACTGAGTGGTAGCACAGTTAAGTCCGCATTTTACCAGCTTCTTTACAAGAGTATCATGGGGCACCTTGTCGAATGCCTTGCTGAAATCAAGGTAGGCTACATCCACTGCATTCCCTTCATCTACCAGGCTTGTAATTCTGTCAAAAAACGAGATCAGGTTAGTCTGACATGACTTATTTTCCAGAAATCCATGCTGACTATTGGTGATCACAGCATTCCTTTCTAGGTGCTCACAGACTGTTTGCTTAATGATCTGCTCCAGAATCTTCCCTGGTATTGATGTCAGACTGACTGGGCGGTAATTATTTGGGTCCTCTCTTTCCCCCTTTTTGAAAATAGGGACAACATTTGCCCTCCTCCAGTCTGCCGGGACTTCGCCTGTTCTCCAGGAATTCTCAAAGATGACTGCCAGTGGTTCGGGGTTCTTCCTTGAGCTGTCCATTCCAAGGTCGCCTGCACATTCCCTGAGGACTGACTTTGCTGCTCGTCTTCATATACCTGATCGACTGTAATGAGGGAGAGATCCTCAAATGGAGTCTGTTCTTCGTCTTCCATGCTAGGGGAGAGGACTTCGAAGCGATTGTGTATTTCTAAACAATCAGAGCGAACCCTGGGCCTCCTACTTCTTTGAGTCACATTTCTCCATATATCTGGCACCTGTGCTGGTGAACTAGCCTCCTTCTCAGGGGTGTCCCCTGTCTCCTCCTTGGTGGAGACGATGTTCTCTGTTGCTTCCAAGAAGAGCTCCAGCTCTCTAATTCTTTGGAGCGTAGCTACATGTTCCTCCAGTTGCTGGACTTTGTCTTCTAAGAGGGCAATCAACATACAATTGCTGCAGGTAAAGCTGCCTGCAACCTTTGGCAAGATGGCAAACATTGCGCAGGAACCACAGGCGACTGCAGCTGTTCCCTCACCCTCCATCTTTAAAACGTGTCGTTGGGGGTGGCTACAGTGGTCCTCCATCTTAAAAAGCATGAAGACAGGACAAATCCCCCCCAAAAAAACCTAGGTCTCCCCCAACAAACGTTTGAGACTAGCTCCCCTAAATCTAAAAGATGGATCAAACTGTGCGCGCCGCACCTGGCAAATGGAATAGCCTCATATTTCCTCCTCTGAAACTGTGCAAACTTGATTTTTCCAAAGAGTTGGAGAAGGAAAACAAATCTTAGTTGTCTGCTTTTATAAAGTCGAGTACTATTCAGACATCACCACCTTACACCCTTGATAATGATCTGCGACTTTGACCTGCACGCAGAAAGAAAGGAAGAAAGGAAATGGGAAGCTGCCTTAGGCCACATTAGATCATTGGTCAACACTGAGTGGCCTCAGCTTAGCAGGTCTTGGACAGGGGACGGTCCTAACCCTATCTAGAAATGCCTGGGATTGAATCTTGAACCTGGGCATAAAAAGGAAATGATATACCACCGTCTCTGTGTAGGATACGGGGAGTTGTGAGGGGAGAGAGAAGAGGAAAAGAAGAGGAAAGGAATCATGTTAGCTAGAAATACAGAATGGAGAGACTGCTTTTGTGGGAGAAAGAACTTCAGATAAATGTTTGGGATGAGTGGGGAATGGGGGTTTGTGCATACCTCCTGGCCCAGCAGCATTTCCTGGGAGAGTTCCTAGGAACTGTGAGATGTTGCACCAACTACTTGGTATAATCTTGGTAAAATGCAAATATTTGTGGGAATGGTTTAAAATGCATTAAATATGGGAAAACTGCTTTGCAAAAGTTTTGCATAGCTGGCAAAATTGCACATAGTCACATGTACATTAGGATAAATTGGCTGATGAACTTTCATGAGGGCTAAAAAATAAAATAGAAATTGCAAACTGATGCAGAAATGTAGAGAACTTAATTCAAGACTGGGAAAATGAGAAAGAGAATCTAAAATTGACAGATCCTCCCATACCTAATTTTTCAAAAAGAATACAAAGAGGTAAGTACTTCCTTAAAGAAATTGCTATGGCCAAATTTTCTGCTCTGATATACCAGTTACAGCCAGTGTAGCTAAAACAGGTGTGTTTAGGACTATGCTTGAAATGCAAATAATCTGGGTTAAGACAGCTGTAATTGCCCATTAGTTTATGGATCCTCCACTTAGGCCTATTTCACACCAGCACTCAGAAAAAGTACATTTGAATCATAATATCTTGCTCATAGTAAAGCTACCAGTCTGTACCACCACCACTCAATTTAATGCCACAATCTTTTCCCACATACCAAGATCTCTTGGTAATGCTATTAAAATTTATTTAGATTTTTCAGTGGTGCAGGAGGTAACGAATACAAACTCACAAAGTGCCATACTGCAAAAAGGGGAGACGTTGGTGGCACTTAAAATGCAACACTTTATATTTACTAGCACAGTAGGGCGAAGAGGGATGCAGAGGTAACTTTGTGCAATTCTTTAAAAAGGTCACGTGCAAAAAGATAATCCTTCCTTGGTGGTTGGTTACATAATGCTAAGCTACTGAACTCTAGAGCAGTGTTTCCCAACCGGTGTTCCACGGCACACTAGTGTGCCGTGAGACATCGGCTGGTGTGCCGTGGGAGGGAGGCGGGCGAGTCGGGCGGCGAGAGGCGGCGGCGGCGAGGATCCGCGTCGAGCCGGGGGCGGCTCCGCGGTGGTGGAGCCGAGCGGCGGGGCAGCGTGCGCAAAAGGGAGGAGCGCGAGACAGCGGAGGAGGAGGAGGCCGGCATGTCCGGGCAGCAGCAGCAACAGCAGCAGCAGCAACTCCCGGCGACGGCTCCTCAAGCCCCGCCGCCGCCCCCTCCTCCGCCCGCTATCGCCGCCACCACCACAACAGCCGACGCCGCCTCAGCTGCCGCCGTCCCTCAGTCCCTCGCTCTGCTGCCTCCTCCCACCCCGGCAAGGGGGAGGAAAAAAACTTTCACTTTTGTGCGTCCCTCCCGGCGTGACGCTGCGCGCTGACGTCACGGGGCGGGGCTTTAATGGTGGTGTGCCGCGAGATTTTTTTCCGGTAAACAGGTGTGCCGTTGCCCAAAAACGTTTGGGAAACACTGCTCTAGAGCACACAGTCTTTAGGCTCGAACCTTCTTCCCGTCATTCCCATGCAGTCTATGCGGAAATCCATGGGATTTCACTTTGACTCACCCAAGCCATAGCATGTTTTATAGCAGTGGGCTGCTGTGAAGGGTGCCTATTTGTATAGTTAGTACGGAAGCTGAAAACCAAGGTGAACAAGAAAAATACATGATGTAAAGAGGCTGTATTTCCCTCCAGTAATTTTTATTATTATTTCATAAACTCCCCTCCAGGTGATCTTGGGCATCTCAGTGAATATCAATCTTTGCACAGCAGGTTCTGATGAATACTCCAGCTCATCACGGAAGGAAGGAGCACAAAATAATATAAGAGCTCAGGAAATATTAGTGGTCTCAGCATGTCTGGGATGTTTATTGCCAGTGAGCCATGAACAAGATGCAGAGGCTCTCTCTTTTCTCTCTCTCGTGAAAAATGCTGGACCAAAATCAGTAGGTGTACCAATAATCACTCAGGATGGGATGGCTGAAACTGCTAAGACTGCAACAACACATTTCACAAGGACAAAAACTTATATAAAAGAAATTGTCTGGGATTTGGGTGGGTGTTCTCACTATGTTCTATTTCTGAGTTGTGGTGATTGGGAAGATCACATTTGTTCCATGTATGGAGCCTTATTTCAGATTTCTGTAATTTTTTTTTAGGAATAGTTTGCTAAAACTTTATGTATCGAAGAAAAACAAAGTAACAACACTGAAAACCTTCTGAGCATGCATACCTATACATAGGGTTACAGAAAACCAAAGAGCAAAACAAGTAGACGACAGATCTCCCACAAATATGCAGTTCAACACACACACACACACACACACACACACACACACACACACACACCCTAAGTGATTACATCATAAAAGTAACCAACCAGAGAAGCATGAAGAGGGAAAAAAAACCCCTCAATGAGTTGTCTTGTTTAGTGAGCAACAGCTTTGTATGCAGCATGTGTGTTTGTGTGCATATGTGTGGGTATCTGAAACAAAATAGCTGTGAGGGTGGTATGGGGTTTAATCCTTTGCCCCATTGCAGTCCCAGTCCAGATCACCTGCCCCATACAGCTGCTGTGTGCCCCATGACAAAGCTTCCCCAAAGGTGCCAGTGGGAGCTTTCTGCCAGATGTAAATAGCAGCCATGGGGTGGGGTGGGAGGCCACTGAATTAGGACCACAGTGTGAACAAAGGGTTAAGAACTCTACCAAAGTTCTGATCCAGATTCCCCACCCCACTCACAGTTGATATTTAGTAAGCAAAAAATAGTCATAGGAACATAGACTATTGGTCCATCTACTTCAGTACTGCACTGCTGACAAGGACTGGCAATGGCCAGTCTCCTGGTGTTCAGGTCAGGGTCCATCCCAGCCATCTCTGAAGATGCTGGGGATTTAATGTGTTGCCTTTTGCATGCCGAAAAATGTGCTCCACCACTGAACTTGATCCTCTCTGTAACTATGCCACTGCCAGTTGTTTAATTATTGTCTGTTTAGTTTGGCCCTCAGTGTCTGGAAAAGAACTACAACTTTAAAACTCTCCAATATCTATCAATCAAACATTTATCTTTTCTCTACCTGTCCTATCTATCTAAGCTAGGAAAGCTTGAGGAATTTGGTTTCTGGGATTTCCAGCGTGGCCTGACCTGATCTGCCTTTCCAGGACTTAATTACCCTTCAGAATCTCTGGATTTTGCAGTACCACCACCACCTTTTTCCCCTTCCAAAAATGTACCAATACACATTAAAATTGAGTATTTTAGAATAAAATAAAATATTGTGTGTTTTAGAATAAAATACATTTTAAAGTGCATATATTAACATAAGATACATATTTAAATATTTTATTTTTGTGCAGAGCTTTTTTTTTAATATGCAGAAACAGGCAGGATGAAAGGGATTTATGAATGAACACATATAAAAGTTGCTGAATTAGAAATAGACTGAGCCATCCATTTCTAGCTAACATGTAAACTAACCCAAGAGTTCATAGTCTTCTGGAATAATTTGCCTTTGAACTAGGGGGAAAAAAATCAATCTGTCTGCCTCTAATCCAAACACTGTGCATTGCATTGTTTAAAATCCATGGTAAGCACAGCTACCTCCTAGATCTCAATGAACAGAAAATGATGGATTTGCAGGAAATGGTTCAGTACAGCAAGTTTCCTTAATGCAACTTCAGAATTAACTCCCCCCCCCTTATTTTGCTCTGTACATTTAACAGAATTGCTGTTAGGGAGAAAAAAGAAGAAGGAACCATTTCACATCAACAAATGATCAGCCAGCCACACTTTATGAAGACTGAAAAATCCAGCATGTTTTTCTCAAGAAGAGAAGTGATTCGCTAGAACCAACTTAGTTGCCATAGCACCCAACATCTTCAACTCAGGTACAATCATAGTGTATGACGGCCTCACTATTCTCCTGCTAAGACAAGAAGCCTCCCTGCAAAATACATATATATATATATATATATATATATATATATATATATATATATATATATGCGCAATAATTTCAGTAAATCAATTAGGTTTCAAGTGACTGGAAAAGATAATAAATGGAAGCTGTAGACATTTAGTTGATTAAAGGATTTCTAGACAGATTTCACCTTGTTTGCTCAACCGTAAGCATATATTTGCACATTTAACTGGGCATTCTACAGCTGGAAATAGAATTTTCCACTAACCATTTGTATAAAATTATCCTCCTATTTTGAGGTGAGAACCATATACCTCTAGAAAAGATGTGTATCCGTCCATTTAAATACCATAAGGTCTATCATAATAAGTTTCTGTTGAATGGAGGGAATTATTAAATATATACATGGGTTTCTCCAAACTTCATTTAAATGTAATTAGACAATTGGATATATTGTTCTTTTATTTACTGTTGATTTTGATTGTTGCTTGCTATTGCATTTTCATATATACCCAGTTTTCAAGAAAAGGGTCTGGTTTCTCCTTTTTTTGTTATTACTGCAAAAGAACTTGTTAACTTTACTAATAAGTAACATATCAAGTCAGCCATCAGAAAAGCCTTCCTTGTCTCCACTACTTCGCATATATTACTATTGCAGCTGATACTTCTCTAAAATATATTTTGGGCTGCATCTAAAAAACACACTTCATAGAATCATAGAACTGTAGGGTTGCAAGGGATCACGGGGGTCATCTAGTCCAACCCCCTGCAATGCAGGAATCTTTTGCCCATCATGGGGCTTGAACCTATGATTCTGAGATTAAGAGCCTTGTGACTATGCTAGCACAAATGGATCCAAAGTAACGCCTAATTATGAATAGCAGCCACTTCTACCTTTTGTTGATTCTCCCTCCCACCACAGAACTATGTGTCATTCCAGCACATCTACTGACCTTCAGGAGTACATTTTCCAAGGTACTGAGGGAAAGAGGGCTCTGTTGCATTAGCAAAGTTGCTCTTGTACTTCTCTGGACCTAAACAGTATTTGTCAACAAACATAAAACGAGTGACCCCCAAAATCGATTCATTCCATCCCCTCCCCTGCCACACAATATGTCTTTAATCACACGGCATGTCAGTCTGAGAACTGTCGTTGTGTTCTTTTCTATAGTGGAACATCAGAAAAGGATGTTTATTTCAGAAGAGAGACTTTTGCCATGTGTAACAATGCAAAGCGAAAACACTTCTGAGCCACTGTTCTGAAATGTGCATATTGTTATGATGACGTTGCCTTTATTCCCCACCCCACCCCACCGCAAGAGCTTAGCTACTTTTTACATTTCTTTAATGAAATTATGAATCTCTGATGAGCATCCCTGAAGTGAAGCAACACCATAACATTTTAATGGTTGGCAGAACTACACAAAAATGAGTCACTGAATAGGCAGTTAAACAGTAGTATGTTCCGCTACATTCAGAAACGAAACAGAGATATTTGTTCCTCAGGGCGGAAAACACAGAGTGCAGTGAGGATAACGATTCATCTGGAGTCTGGTCACAATCCAGTGAACTGACTTTACAGAGATTTCTTTATTCCAATTTCGAAGGTTATGGTGGCTGTCCTATAGAGCACACATTCAGGATATTTTGGTGCTTAATTTCCAAAAGAAGAGGAGCTGGACTCGGGTTTAATTAAAGTCATACTTCTTGATATGGAAAACCTTTATAACAACATGAGGGCAGCACCCGAGTCCTGAAAAGAGGTCTAGAGGCTAAACCCTAACACCCTTCAGATGTGCACTAATACTAGGGCTGGCCCTAGCATTAGGCTAAGTGAAGAAGCTGACTCAGGAAGCAGATGCTAGGGTGCAACAGAAAGTCCCCTGGCTGTTCGTCCTCAGTGTCTCCCTGCCCCAGATATTCCCCCCTCTCAGAGGAAAGAGTATGTGCCACACCTCCTGTTCTGCTTCTTCTGTATGCTAGCTTGCAGCTCTCTGTTGCAGTGGAGGGTGCTGTCCAAATGCTAGTGCTGAAGTAAGACAGTCTATCCATGGAATCAGGGGCCCAGCTGGCCATTTACCTTAGCTTGGGTGGACCCTGACTAATGTGCTCCTGTACTAGGAACTTAGGAAGCTCTCTTATACTGAGTCAGACAAGTGGCCCATCTAGGTCAGTATTGTCTACACCAGGGGTTGTCAATCTGGTCCCTACCACCCACTTGTGGGCATTTCAATATTCTAGGTGGGTGGTAGGAGGTTCTACGGCACAAGCTGAATCCTCCTTCCATCGAGCACTGGTGGGCGGTAAGGAAATTTTACCATCAAGAAAGATGCATTAGTGGGCGGTAGGTATAAAAAGGTTGACTACCCCTGGTCTACACTGACTGGCAACAGATCTCCAGGGTTTCAATCTGGGTTCTCTCTGAGCCGTATTTGGAGATACTAGAGGCTGAAGATTGGATCTTTAGCATGCAAGCAGATGCTATACCACTGGGCTATTTTCCTTCCCAATATCCTCTACTCTGAAGCTTTCGTATTTTATTTTTAGTTAAACCAATACTTGCTGTAGGAAGGAAGTGATGCTGGGTAGGTTCTTTCCTGAGCAGCTAAGGACAGCTCTATACATCACAGAGTGGCCCCATAATTAAATTCTCACAATCATTCCTCTCTGTCCTCTAGCTAGCCTCTCAGATTTCATACATTGTTTATGACCCGTTCCTAATTTACCATAAAGCAAAAGCCTTGCTCCATCTGTACATGGAATTACGGTACATCTACTCAATATTTTAAAATGAAATGTTCTTGAGTAAGAACCATTACATCATTTTTCCTAGTGCTACTTGATTATAAGGGGACAGTTATTTATTTTATTTAAAATATTCATATCCCACCTTCTATTCTCAATCTTCAAGTTGGCTTATCTGCAGTGACATCTGAAGTAACAGTGGACCCCAAAAATATGAAAAATAAAATACCTATAGTTTTTGTGCATTTAAAAACCCTATTAAAAGCATACATTAAAATACATGTATATAGACACACAAAAACACAGGAAGTATTAAAGCACTTAAATCATGTGTGCATTCTCACACAGCAAGAGAGATAGGGAATTTTGCTTGTTTCAAACAATATTGTTTAAATGTATTGACTATTTTATATTGTGCTTTTATGTCCTATGGAAATTAATGGTTCACCTGCAGTATTATCAAGGTGGCATGTAATATAAATTCAATTAAAATTCAGTTTTCTCCATTGGTTCTAGTCCTCCACAGCAACAGCGAAAAAGCCTGCTATATACAAATAGTGCCCAGCTTATTTCAATTTCTGCATGTGGTGCAGAGGGAAGTGAGGAGCAGATGGGGCTCATAAATCTGGGGAGGTAGCTCCTCTAGGAGAAGGGAAACTCTGCCTCACAGGGTATCTTTTGAAGAAGAAAAGGCTAAGGAGTAAAGCCTATGCAAATCCAGAGTGGAGTCCCTAAGACGGTCGGAATAGCACCTTGCAACTCCTGCAAGTGGCAGTGCTAGTTGAGGGGAAAACAAGTCTAAAGCTTCCTTGATGAGTACAGAACACATCTCACAGTTCTTGGGATCCTGGCCTATGTTTTTATACACTAATACAGCATCATTATTTCTATGGAAATTAGGGCCACACCTACTTTTGATCAAAAAAACATGTGGCGAAGGCAAAGGATAAGTTATGGAGGAGACTTTCATAACACCCTTTGCTCACACCTTTGTCACTTGATCTGTTTCTTTTCTGATTTAAGATCCATCACGCCCTCCAAAAAATTTAGGCTTCTCCCTGAGATAAACCTAGCCAATCAGGGATCATGTAAGTTACGTGATGATGGTGTGCTGCTACATCAGCCAAATCAATCTGCCCTAACCTCAGTCTGGCAAGATGGGATAATCAGGAAGCTTTTAAAATCAGATTCTGTCAATCACCCTTTCTTTTAATTGGTGTCCTAATGTCAAGAAAAGGCTGTGCTTTACCCTGATGTATATAACAAGAGTGAGTTTACACTTTAGAACAAATATCTCAGCATGAAGTCAAATGTTTAGTCAATTATTCTTCATTTATTTCTTATTATAACCATGTCTCATGTTCTGTAAATGAGGCTGAGGCAAGGATTTTCTTGTAGTGACTATTTCCCCACATGTGATATGTAACAAAGTGATAGCATTATTAGTAAAAGCAAATAAAATAAGGTTTGTTTTTATCTACCAATCATAAAAAGAAAGGTACGCTTTTTTAATGTCTTTCTTTCAAATGCAGGATGTGAGATGGATAGCTTTTCAATTCCTTTAAAAACATAAATACATGTCCCAGCAAACTATTCCCCAAGTGAAAGAGATATTCTCAGTGGTATAAAGGAAAAGAAAATAATAATAGGCATAGTAAACAAGCCTGAAGCTACACAATGCAGACAAGACTAAGTGAGCTTTGCATAAATATGGGGAGAGGGAGAAAGGGCTCTTTCAGCATAAGTATTGCAATAAAACAGTTGTCCAAGCCAAATAAACCAAATAACCTGCAATACGGAACATTTTTACTGTTATACTTAGATTGCATTTTGTAATTCATTTAATTGATCATGGAATACTGGAATTAAAAGAAGATGGCACAAACTATTTGTTGCATTTCCAAAAACAGCAACCTTTTGCCTTGTAGCAGTTATAACCTAGGTTATACAGTATCAAAGAATGGTTTCTGAGTAAACATGGCACTAGAAAGGCTCTATATAGAGAATCAGAAATGGTCCACTTCTACAGTTCTGGTGGGCCGCTATCTTTTCCGGTGGGCCGCTATCTTTTCCGGGTTCCCGCTTCCTAAGGAAATTGGCACCATATAGCAGTAGGGAGATCACAATTATGGAACGCATAGAATAATAGAATCATGGGTTTGTAGAGCTGGACATGTGCCCAATTGGGCATAAATCTGCATAGGAGGAGGAGGTGAACACTCGAGGTAAGACAGACTGTAAAACAATATACACATTTAAAGTGCTATTTTAGAAAGAAAAAGAATGGCTATTATAAAGTATATGATCTACCAATGCTGGCCAACATAAACACATGCTTCATTTGGGAGTTTTTGCAGGACCAGGACATCTCAGAAGTACAAGGACCAAATGTTACTGCAGAAATATGGCAATATGTGTTATCATTATTTGTGATTATTGTCTCCCTTTCTTCCTGGATAAAGTTTCTAATTTTAATTTCCAGTTAGTAATGATCAAACTGATGCCAGCAATTGTATTATATCCTGTCCTCGGGCTTCTAGCACTTCAGTCCTTTCTATTTTGGTCTATTACATGACACAAACCAAAAACAACCACCCAGCACCATCAGAAAATAAAACAAGAGGGGTTTTCCCCCTTCAAAAAAGAGAGACATTGCATTTAAATGACTTTACATTAAGCTGCTATTTTACTGTAAAGGTTGTTTTTGTTGTTAAAAAATCAGAATGACACACATGCTTTTATGATGGCTCTTTCTCTGGTTGTTCTACCACCGCCTCTTAAAACTGCAGAACAAACACAATATTTGGTCTGAGTTTTGTCTTTTACATAAAAAGGGGGGAGAATCTAAATTACATTTTAAACTATTCTACTATCATTGTTTCCCCTTTCTGCTGATTGGTGGACTCTCCTTCCTTAGAGGTTTTTAAGCAGAGGTTGGATGGCCAGCTGTCATGTATGTTCTAGTTGGGATTTATGCATTGCTTGGGGTTGTACTAGAAGAGCCTTGGGGTCCCTTCCAGCTCTACAATTCTAAGATACTATGATTCTAATCCTGAAAATTCTTCCTTGATTAGTCATATGGGCAATTCTAACTAATCAGGGACCATGTAGTGAATGGGGTGATGTCACAATGCCACATGTGATGGAGGAAAACCAAATCCGATTGTCAGTGAGGGCAGTGCATGCTGAACAGACAAACACTTTCCACCTTTCAAAGTAATCACTGCAAAATTGCCAACTACATTCTGATGCTGCGAAAAGTGTTCATGGGAAGCGCATCTGTCTATCTTTCTCTCTTTCCAGCCTAGTTTGTTCAGCTTGCAGGATAAGATTAATGGAGGATATGCCGATCTAGGAAGCTGCTGAAATAGCATATGTGCAGGAAAAATATTTCTTTCCAGAATTATTCTAGAGTTGTCACCATCGGAATACTCATAGGTGTCAGGGCTGGTGGTCTTGAAGCTGACAGGCAATTCATCAGGGAGCCAAGCAAGGAAAGGCAGTCTATGAGCAACTCAACCTGCAGCTGAGTTGTTTAGCCTGAAGACTCAAGGAAGAGCTAGCAGTTCTATGGGGCTACACTATTGGCTCCTTGCGATCTCTGATGCACCAGAATACTTAGCACTCTTATTATAGGTAACACCCTCACAGGACAGCCAGTCTCAGCCAGTAAACGATCGTCAGTGTGGTGCTCCTCCCAACAGTAGCCTTTGCCCCTACACCCTGAAGAAGACTGGAGAGCCAGCATATTGGTGGAATTGTTATATATACACATGGAAATATAACAAAATTAGATCAGCAAATCAAGAGCCAATTCATAAGTAAGGGCAGGTCAATTTATTTTCATCCCACTTATCATCTACCAGGCATGTCAGCCACAGCACTCAGTGGCTTCCTAGCCTAGGATTGGATGCCCTTGCTAAGTGGACCTTGGTGTACGAGGGCTGAGCATGTACACTATGACCCTGCAGCAACGTGTTCACCCAAGTGTACCCACCCATCCCTGTGGACACACATGAGCGCTCCCCCAACCTGCAGCTATAGGTGCTGCTTCTTTGTGTGCTTACAAACCTATAATGCCTCAGACTGCCATCGTGGCTCTCTTCCCACCAGTATCCTTGATCTCAATACCTGATTCTTTACAATGGACAAAATAATAACCTCTGGTCTTTGTTTCAGCAGGCATACAATGACAACTAGTTCCCATTGTTTCGCTTGTGAAGCAATACTTCTGCCATGAGTATTTGATGTTAGCATGTATGAAATGGCTTGGGGCTTGTCAAAGGCCTGTTTTATGTGCCTCATCTATGTTTGATGATCATTGCAGGAACTTTAGGGTCTTCTAAAGCTCAAGCATTCCTTTGAAACAGAATCACACATTTTGGATCACTTATAGCTATGACTGCAATCTAGAGAATGGTGCCTGCAGCTGTAGGCTCATGCGTGCAAGCTACTCCACAGGAAACCATGGAAAATCCCCAGCTATCCTTACTTGCTGGATTGTAGCCAGTCCATTTACAAAATACAAACTTTTAATATATTTTTCACTTACTATTCGTTCTTTTGTAAACATTCAAAGTTCTGGTTATGTGAAAATTCAGCTTAGCAAGGTTATTTGGGTGGCAGTTAACAGCGTTTGCCATATGCTAAAATCTCATGTAGCTATAATTTGAATGGTAATTGTTTTAAACATTGGCAGTTTCCATTCCATGATACAATTGTTTTATAAAATACAGAATGCATTAATAATGATGGGTGATAAATCTAGGATGGACGCCAAATGCAGAATGCTTTGGAATTGATACAGTATCTCACCACTTAACAGAATGGTACATAGCCAAAATTCTAAAACTCTAGGGAATAAGAGACATTTAAAATAATCCATTGAATTCTTCCTCTTGGAAACAACAGTCTTCTCCTGTGGCACAACTCTGCATGGCTTTAAGCAATGGATTTCAGATGGTGGTATCAAGAACATTTACAGGGGTCAATGGCATTATCTTGTGAAGAAAGATACCTTTGTGGAGTTGATGAGGACTACAGCAGTGGTGGATTGTGATAAGGCAGTTAAAATGTTGAGATAAATAGAAAGGGGGTCATTGAGATTTTTTTTAAAAAAATAACCTTTCATTCTCTGTGGCGACTGTGGCTGTTATTCCAGGAAGACAAATTAGACTAACTTTTCCTTTGGTAACTGTACAAATCATAAAGTCAATAAATTACAAATGCTTTTTAAATGAATAAGTTAATGAATGTGGTATATGAAGTGAAATGTAATTAAAATTTTAAAGTTATAAGTCTTTAAAGGATAAAGTGAATTAACTGCACAGGCTTCATAAATGAATTAATGAACACAATACATGAAGTGAAATTGAATTGCATTTTAGAAGTATTCTAGGTTTTTTTTCCATGTCCACAAAAAAAAAAATAGTAATGTGTGCGATTGTAACTTTTAATTGGTTTTGATGAATGCAGAAAAGTTGTAAATCCTCTCTAAATATGCCATTTTGAATATTTGTTTAATTATTCATGCCTGAGTGTGTTATGCGTCCCATAACCACCTGGCAAAAACAACTTCATTTCACTTTTGTCTCATGCTCATTTCCACAGTTTGTACCCTAGTCCAGTTCCATGACTTGACTCTTCATGAAGTAACCTGACTGCTATTTAACATTTTATTGTACACCCCCACCCACCCCACATGTATGCACACATGCATTTCGAAGTTGTTGTTTTTTTTAATAGACTTAACAGGTGGTATTCAACTATGTTTTACCCAGAGTAGACTTGTTGAAATCAATGACCATGATTTAGGCATTTTCATTAACTTCAGCAAGACTACTCTGAATAAAATTGAAATGAATACCATCCAACATATTTTGATTTAACCTGCTCCTAATTACTTTCCTCTAGCCTTCCTCTAGCCCAGGGGACATCTAGACCTGTTGGCACAGTTTGAACTTTGAGAGAGAGTTGGTGGTGGTATTCACAAAAATTGGTTCTATGGGATGTGGCCTAGCACAAAATCAAAGAGATAGCTAAATCCTGTTGGTCCTGATTGTGCGGAGCACACAATAATGATTTCACACAGACACTAACAGTAGCAAGGAACATTCCTCAGTATCAGAAAAATATATGAGGCCTTACCACACTCTGATTTAACAGAAATTAGTAATTGATTAGAAATTTGTCTATTTCCACTTAATAGTATTTTGATGGGTAGAAAGCTATTTTCCAGTGTAAAGATGTAAGCTTGGATCTGAAGTTCCCATGGGATGCTCCTACTGAAAGAAGGGGTACAAAATGGTTTCACTTATTCCATCAGCTTTCAGCCACCTGTACCACACAAAAACCTGCTCTGGACAGCTAGGGGATGCTCTGCAAGGGTGGAAAATAGCACTGGAGGCTGCAGGAGGAAGGCAGAATTGGCAAAAATCACACTATGCCCAATTCTACTGCCAATGGAAGCTTTTGCTGGATTGGAGTCTCTTCCATTTATGGAAGGGCAACTCAAACAGACTACAGATCTTCTTTGGTACATGAGTAGATTCTCATGACCTTTTTACTTTACATGAAAAAGAGTGCTCTATTTCTGTCTTGTAGCAGTTAATCCCTTACTGAGCAGGCAACACTAAGAGCTGAGCATATTTCTTAGCTATATTATCGCCCAACAGTTAACGTCTGAAACTAGTGAGGGACCTTCTCCACTCAAATAAGTTTGAAACACAACTAAACATTGGGATTTTTTAAACATTAAAATGGAAAAACAACAACCTGATAGCCATCCCTCCTGTGTTGTATCTGAAGATTACACATACAATATTGCTTAAGATAATCAGTTTACATGGAACATGGGGGAGATAATTTATTGGCAACCAATCAAGACACGGATGGCCCTCAAGAGGAGAAGGAAGAAAAGAGAGAGGAAGAACCAACCTTCATTCCTGCTGAACAGTAAACTAGGCCACCATGAGGGTGGAGGGAAGAACAGAAATAATTCTCTTCTGTTGCCAAAATGAATCTGAGGGGATTGGTTTACCTGTGAAGTGGTGAGCAGAACCGCATGGGAGCAAGCTTAAGGGAAGCATGGACAAACTTCCAGGAGCCCTAGACTGGCTCCACTGGTTTGCCTACTCAGCCTGACCTTGCCCCCTCACCATCCTGATGAATGGGAGCAATGCCGCTGTTGGAAGGGCAGTGTTGTGGCACCACTGCCACACTCCTGAGGCCATCTTGTCACAGTAGTCCTTATTCAAGCATTGCAGATCTTGGGAAGCATAAATATGTGAGGAAAGCAGCAGGGATAAGTGTGCTAGCTCCTGGCCTCTGTCAGTCTAATGTGTTTTGGAATCTGACCAAGGCAGAGTTTGCCCATTTTTGGTGTAGTTGTATAATCTCCTCTAAATATTCTTTATACCAGAGGTTGCCAAGATGGTACCTACCAGATGTTGCTAGACTGCAACTCCCATTATCCCTTGCCATTGGACATGCTGGCTGGGACTCATGATCGAGATGGCACCACATTGGCTATCACTGTTGTGTATTACAGCTTTCAAAAGCTGCCCCATAGTATTGTTAGCTGTCAAAAAAGGAAAAAGAAAGAAGAAAAAAAAAGGCAGGGGACAAACTAAGACCAAAGGACAAAAATAAGGGTTTGAAGGGTGATGTTTATCCTGAAGGTGCTAATTTCACACCAGATGATTATGCTAAATTCAGCTGCAAAAATTAGGAACCTAATGTACCTGGATGAAAAAGTCAAAGACAGTTGAATATAGTGCTGCTGTCATCAATCCGTCATGTGCCATAGAAACAGATGTGCTGTAACTCCACCATCTGGCAGAGCTTAGCATGGTCAATGTAAGCAACTTAACATTTCAAATACAGAAATGAGTATGCTTCAAAAATTATCAAAACATAGGTATCCTTCTCTATATATCTGAGCATTAACAAGTATTTTGAAGGTAAAACCATGACACAACCCCTACCCCTGATTATTCGTGAACTTTAAAACTTTGGATTTAAGCAGTGATTTCAAATAGAACTGAAAGATGGTTTCATCACTTTAGAATCTGGCAATGCTGGGCTTTTCAGCATCTACAAACATTTGGCAAATGACAGGGAAAGAAAGCTTGGTGAGCCATCTATCCTTCAAAGTGAACTTCTCAGCAACCAGTCATAGAGGGAGAAGACAATGGGGAAGGGAAAATGAAAATGAAACAAAATTTAGGAAATGACATGCTTATTTGCTTTTTCCAAGGCAGTTCTTTTTTTAAAAAACAAAACCTTCTACCTGCATAGCAAAAAGAAAAGGAAAAAAAAGTTTGCTACAATTTCCTGGAGATTTCAAGAAAATGGGTGTCATCATATATAAAGAATAACACATGCCAAGCTATGGAGTGAAAGGCAGAGGGGTGTGCACTTTAAAATGGCCCCCAATGTTGTCAAAGGGATGTAGGCTAAAATTTGTACAACCTAAACTGAAGAACTTTTCCATTCATAGAAGAAACCTATCCAAAGAATGCAAAGGGTCATTCAAGTCCATCTCAAATGGATTCACAGAGTTATTTTCTATGACTTTGCAGCCTTGATCAGGAACTAGTTTTCTTTCATGGTTGTTCAAGAGAAGCAGCTCACACACCCACCCAACTAAAATGTCTGACAGAGCCAATTCTATTGCCGTAAACACCAGTCTATGAAGTCTACAGCCTTCATTATCAGCCTTTGGACTGGTAATTTGTGAAGCATCCCTAAGAGACACCAGCTTTCTTCAAGGACTTCAAGTGGCTGCTACTAGTCTACAAGATGGGTCATGCTGCCATTCTCAAATCAATGAATTAGGGCGAATTTACACAATCAATGTATATGGCTTAGCTTTGCATGGCTCATCATGTATGTTCACCAGAAGTCCTCTGTTGTCTTCTAACTGTACTACCATGGATGGAAATTCATTGGTTAGTTGTCATTTTTCTGGTCAGTACACAGCTTTAACCATACAGACAAACAGAGAGAAACTGCAAGTCATGGGATCTATAGATCAAATCCTCGCACTTAAAACAAAATAGGAAGGAATGGGGAGGCTAAGCAATGACTCCTTACAGCATGATACATGGCACAGCAGATTAAACCTTTGTAGTGCCATGGAGGCACACCAGTACAAACAGCCATCCACAAGAAGACAAAAAGGAGCAGTCATTTCAGAGAGCCAAGGGTAGGGGAATCCCCAAATTGTGCTGAGTAAGGTTATCCATGTGAATGTCTTTAAAGTCCCAAATAGGACTAAGGGAAGCAAGCCTAGTAGAATTTTGATCATTTAAATGTACTCTCAGATGAGTTAAGAGGTGGGAAAGCTACCCATTTATTGCAGGAGCATCATTATGTATGCAGTATGCATGCAAGCGAGTGAGAATGACTGCTATCAAATTAGCTGCTAGCATTTACTCCATACTTTAAAAAGGATACAACTTCACCATTTTCAAGTTCAAAGTGATGAACAATTCAGAAATCCCATAATATAATTTCCAGCAACAACAAAACCACTATGCAAATCTTGGCCAGAATAAAAAACCAGGTTAGGCCTCACAAACAGATTTACCTTGGGAAGCCTGTTTCAAATACTGGGAATGTGAAAAGGGCACACCTCCTGCAAGAAAGGGGAGGTATGCAGTTTAAGGATGCTCTTGGTACCCAGGTGGCCTCCATGGCAAAGAGTGACGACCAGCAACTTTGGCTGGTGTGTCAGTCACTTCTTGGGCAACAATAGCTTGTCACCTGTGACTCATGTGCTGATGACCTCACATTTAGATGGTAGTGAGCATTTTCTTTGCTCTCCCAAGAAACTGGCTGTTCCTCATTGCAGGAAGACCAGTGAGTGTTGTTAATAAAAAACAGAAGGATATGTAGCAAAAATGATGGATGGAGAGATGCTTCCAGGGTAGCAATTGAGTTTTGAGCATGATAAAGGAGAAATTCACACCAGGTGGTAGTAGAAGAGAAGAACAGGAGAAGGTATGTTCAGGGCAGGGGCGGAGGAAGGGGGGCAATATGGATGGCCTGCTCCAGGTGTCATCACTGAGGGGAGTGACATTCGGTGTGCCGCCCATCCATGACTCCCAAGCCTACCCCGAGCTGTCGGGGGAAGGGGCGGAGCCACACTGCCTTGCCATCTACCTTCCCCCCTTCCCCCTTCATTTTGACAGCTCAGGGGAGGCTTGGGAGTCGTGGGGAGGTGGTGCGCCATTGCCCCTCACTCCCAGGCTACTTCCAGGGGGAGGAGGCCTCCCCCAAGCTGTCAAAAGGAACAGGGAAGGGAGGAAGGCTGCTGGCAAAGCGGCACGGCTCTCCCCCCCCCCCCGCTACCCAGGAAACAGTCCGCCATGGGCAGCTGGCTCTATCCCCCCTGGGCAGTTCGCTCCACACCCATGGGCGGCTCGCTCCCAGAACGCTCGCTGCGGCACATCCCTTGGACGCTCGCCCCACTCCCCTGGGATGCTTGCCTGGCCCCCATGGCCCCGCCCCTGAGTGCACAGCATGTGCGCCGCTCCAGGTGCCAGAGCAGCTAGTTCTGCCTCTGGTTCAGGGTTATTGACTCACTTGAGTACTTGACTTCAGGACACTGAATTCTCTTCTGCACTGGAGTTACGGGCTAGCTGTGTATGTCATGTTTAAATACCCTTTTGGTCAATTCACTCCTGGTGCTTGGTGGTGTCTGCCTCTTGATTCCTTGTCCATGCAAACAATTTGTTTCCTGCATGTGAAGCGGGGATTGTTAGCATTCACAGCCACTTCCAAATTGGTTTCAAATCCAGTTAGTCACAAAATGATAGTTTTGTTTTGATGCTAAGTAGGGCAGACAACACAGCTAAGGTTTAGTAAACGGAATTTACAGGCTGTTCAGTTTGTAGTGAATGGGTGCAATCCAGTGCTCTCTTTTATTTTTTTAAGTCGGTTATCATAGGCTTCAATAGGAAATAGTTTATACTGTGGGTTTCCTGCCAAAATCTACTCTACAAGTAAACTGAAACCAGGGAAATAAATTACTGTGCATTTTGCTCCCCCCCCAAAAAAAACCACACACGTGAGGAATCAGAAAGACACCATCTGTTAAAATAATTTTGTATTATTCGCATTGACAACAATATACACAGGTCCCAGTTTCTGGGTTTGGCTTTGTTAGTGCATGCTCTCCATTGTTGAATAATCTAGTCTTGTATATATGGCTTATCCTTGCTATTTTAACCACCCCTATCTATTTATTAAAGGGATTCATAATCATGTAACTAGCAATTGTTTGAAACATATGAAATCCACATTCCAGAGGCAGAATGAACACGGGATGAACAGCCTCATCTGGATGCTTGAACACAGAAGTGCTTCAGGGGACAAATAGTAACTGCTATGCCAGAGCAATACAAAATTGTAGAGATGCTACAATGGAATGAAAGTTAGATATGAATGTCAGTTATCTAGAGCAAGAACTTAATTGAGGGTTTCATATGGTTGTGGGAAATGACATTTTATAAATGTTAGTGGTTAATATGATTAAAGTGTGAATATGGAAACTTGACCAGGTGTTTTGTTTTTTTGAATTTGCAAATAAAATTTATTATACCTTCATGAAGGTTTTGATAATAATTCCTGTTTGTGACTCCCACTATTTTTTAAATTCAATATACTATATGCAAAATGTGGCTGATTGAAATAGTTTTAATCCAATGATTCATCAACTGATTGACTTTGATTTAAAAATATTTCATTGTTTTAAGATACGTAACTGAAACAGGGGTTAGGTAGTCATGCGCCGTACTATTATTTTGAATCAATAAATGTTTTAAACAAATAGAAAATGCTGGATAGGGTATATTCCAACTCATGACATGACTTTGCTGTTTGGATATTATATAACTAATGTGCCACCAATTTTGAAAGAAAGAAAAAAGACCTGGGGGGGGAGGGGTGAAGGAAAATGCAACCCTTGAGTAAACTGATGGAAAGTGTTATTAAAGCCAGAATGATAAAGCATGGAGAAGAACAAGACTTGCTGAAGAAGAATCAATATGGTTTCTGTAGCAGCAAGTCCTCCCTCATCAATTTTTGGGGATGTTTTGAGATTTTCAACCAACGTTGGGTAAAAAAAAAAAAATCTAACATTACATACACACTGCTGAGAACTGAATGCTTTTGAATTATGGTGCTGAAGGAGACTCTTGAGAGTCCCATGGACTGCAAGAAGATCAAACCTATCCATTCTGAAGGAAATCAGCCCTGAGTGCTCACTGGAAGGACAGATCCTGAAGCTGAGGCTCCAATACTTTGGCCACCTTGTGAGAAGACAAGACTCCTCGGAAAAGACCCTGATGCTGGGAAAGACTGAGGGCACAAGGAGAAGGGGATGACAGAGGACGAGATGGCTGGACAGTGTTCTTGAAGCTACCAGCATGAGTTTGACCAAACTGTGGGAGGCAGTGGAAGACAAGAGGGCCTGGCGTGCTCTGGTCCATGGAGTCACGAAGAGTCGGACACGACTAAATGAAAACAACAAAATACAAAAAGAAACTTTGGGTAGTCGATAGCTTAGTAATGTAGCAACATAAATGGGTAAATTCCAAACTAGGAATAATTAGGAAAGGATCTGAAAATAAAATGGCCATGCCTTACACAAATCTAGGTTGATGTGTATATGTGGCAATACATAATGTATGGGGCACACTGCCACTTGCTTAAAGGGGGGATTGGTCAAATTAATGGGGCACAGGTGGATGAACAGCTAATAGCCAGGTTAGCTAAACAGAACCCCCATATTCTGAAATTATATGCCACTCAATGCCAGTTTTGGAGGAAGCAGGCAGAGTGTGTAAAGAGAGGTATTACCTTTATGCCCTGCTTGAGGGCTTCCTGGAGGTATCTGATTCTACACCGTAAAACCAGGATATTGAACCAGATAAACCTTTGGTCTGCTCCAGCAGAGCTCTTATCCTCTTCAGCTTCAGTTGTTAGCATTTCGTCTTTTAGTTTTATGAAAAATGAATCAATTTCAATGCTTCTCCACATTAGTGAGTTTGTTTTATTTCTGTATGCCAACTGCAAATGCTCAGTTTTTAATATATAGGATGAATGAGTGACATTGCCAATATACTGTTGTACATAATTGTATTTTGGGGTGTCCATTTTAAATCAGTCCATTAAAGTAACAGATTTTATACATTAGTTTAGCTTGAGCATGGGTTGTGATAGTACCCAAGGTAGGCAGCCGCTATCCATCATTGTCTTGGGTAAGTTCTGCAGCTGTTCAGTTTTCAGCCATATTCACTTAAGATTTTGCTAAAGGCACTATCTTTCTCTTTAACAAGCTTAGCTAAGCTGTTACAAGCACATGGCAATTTCTGCTTGTTTCATATAATCTGATGGGATGAAATTCTTTTTACCTGCACTAGAAAATAATTGCTTGCCTATCTTACACAATATTCTCATATCTTATCCCATGTGGTTCGAACTGGGAGGGATTTTCCCCTGGTTTGCTTGCCTGAGCTCTGCAGTGTCTGCAGCTCTCTTTCCATCCATTTCAGAAGCTGGGAATTTCATTCTGATATAACCACAAGAGTATACATCACACACACACCTACTACTAGATGTTAAAACTTTCCTAGATGCTTAGATTTCTTCATATTTTGTTATATGATGACAGAGAACTGTTTAGAACTGGCTAAATAAGCTACCAAGCTCCTAAAATATATGTGGAACGTATAGTTTCTGTTCATCCTGGAAGTGTACTAAAAAGGGATCCTAGCATTTGAATTGGGTAGAGGGTTCAAGATGCTGAGGAAAAAATCTTAAAATACAATACAAACTCACGCGAGACTGAATCAGCCCTTGCAATTAGTCACAAAATGGCATAACAACATTAGAAGAGCTTGCTGAGTGAAGTCAATGACCCATCTAGCAGGACCAGAGTGCAAGAGCACTCCTTCCTCCTGTGGTTTCAGGCAACAGGTTTTCAGAAGCATTACTGCCTCTGGCCATGGAGGCAAAGGATAGTCATCACAGCCAGTAACCATTGAGAGCCTTTTCCTCCATAAATATATCCGTTGTTCCATCCCCTTTCAATGCAAAGGGTAGAAAGCAGGGAAGGTAGAAAAGGGCATCTTATATTTGTGAGTGTGGGATAGATCCCATCTCACTACCCAGGCAGGCAGGCTAACTTGCCTAGCCTACTCTAGAAATTGAAATAAAGCTACTTAGCAAACTTAGAAGCACAATTACCTGCCAGGAGCTCAATAGGACCTGAAGTTTGAAAATACATATTGAAGTTCTGGAATCATCAGAGATGACTTCCCTGCCTCCCTCTCTGACTTATCCCTTCCACTGACAACAACTCTTCCTGAATATATCATTTTTTTTATATAGCAAAAGGCAAGGATCATCCTTCTTTGTTTGCAATCATTCCATATGATCATGACCTTGAGCACTGGTGCGAACTCTATAGGCTGAGGTATCTTCGACCCCTCAGTATCTGTGGGGAGGGGGCCAGGCCCCCTCAATGTTGAGGTGGTGTAGGAGGCCGTGTGGAGCCAAGAGCAGTGTGGTTTAATGGCCGGCTCCTCCTGAGAATATGAGAGGAGCAGCCACTGGCTATTGAAGCCGTGCCGTATTGGACTCCTCCCGATGTGGTGACATCAAACATGCATGATGTCACACACACTCAATACGCGCTGGGCCCACTCAATCTTGGGCACAAGTTGGTACCTCTGCCCTTTGAGATCTTCTGAGGACTTGCAGCAAAAGATGACAAAACCCAGCTTTACAATAAATGTACAAGTAATTTTTTTGTTTTTCTTTAATTTTTTTAAAAAGATTTTAAATGATTTTAAAAGATGTACCTCTCCCTCCTTATGCTGGTCTACAACTGTAATAAAGTGTTGCTGTTGTACAACAATGTCTGAGTTGCAATCTCTCAGGCTGACATACATATGGATTGTGTGATTAGCCTGGTAAGAACAATGGGAGAGACTCATTGGGAGAAAACACATTTAGAGAAACTAACAAGCATTTGTAGGATACCCAGAAATGCAGCACACATTCCTAAATGGGCTCTCTCTGCACTTAGTAGGACTGGTTCTATGCTGCTTGTGTCTACATCTATTGGAAATTCTCTTTGGTGTTATTATCACAGTATGAAAACAACCTCTTGGGCTATATACACTTTCACACAAGCACTATGAGCATTGTATTAAAGGCAAGAAGTCAAATAGCCTATGATGATTAAAGGAAACCCTTCATATTATATTTGGCATATGTTTGAAGGATATAGTAAAGAAAATTTAGCAACAAGCAGAACAGAATGGGTGTTAAATGGTGTTATGGAGGAAAGGTGAGCCAGCTAGTATCCTAATTTCATTGCTTTTAAGTGGGAAACCCTGGAAGATTTGGGGAGAAAGTTGCCACACAACGTTCTCCTTCTCATCTTCAGCAGAAACATCTGAAACTTGATAAACCAACGACATTAAGAAAATGCCATTTTCATTGCGTTCCTTGCATATTTTGATGCTTTTGTGACAGTCTTTAAAATACACATAAATAAGGATTGCTCCCATACTAGAAGCACTGACAGCTGGTGACTGCAAATTGGCATCTGCATTAGATAGTTCACTTTTGGGGGTGGGGACTTTCTGGATTTGCACATACCTTTACCGGGTCTGAAGCATCTGATCTGATGGAAGAGAAAGTGACACAGTGAAGAGCACTTTCCCTTCCTTGGACAAGTTCAATTATTTATCCCCCCCTCCCCCAGCAGAGTCAGAGCTTAGCTATAAGAGGTTTCACATAAGTTCTTACATTACTCTCTCATGACAACTTGATCTGTGATCACCTCCATCTATAAAGGCAGCAAATCCACAAACAATGGTTTAATATGGGATGGCACTTTGCACCAAATCCTTGATGGTGGAAAGAAATGTGAAATATCTCTGGCCTTCAGGGCCAAGACCAGGAGTAGAACTTACTCTTCCCATTCTGCAATGTATCGATAGCTAATGTTAGGATTCTTGCTCTGTGTTTGCAGTCATGGGATTGTTGTCTATCACATGACGGTGTATGTTTTCATTCCACAGTGTGGGAAGTGACAGAGACAGGATGTTTTGTATTACTGTGTTCCGGAATGTAGGCCTATTGTCCTTTGTTTCTTTCTCTTTGCTGTCTGATGTGAAAAAGGAAGGAGCTAAGTCAGAATGCTACAAATGTATTATATGTAAATAAATGTAGATTAGCCAAATTGCTGAGCTATTGAGTCTTGTTACTTGAACCACCGATACTCTGAAGGATCCCTAAGCATGCTAATGCCTTTTGGTATTAGTCGCTGTGATGTTCAGGCTGGAGAAAGCTTTTGAAGCTCCTGAATGACCGACCAGGAGGCAGAGAACATGCCAGTAGGGCATGTATCTCTACAAGGGTCCTACATGAGAGTAGGACGATCCTAACAGCTAATACATAACTTATTGGATGACTTTCATTGTTCCCATGGTACTGGATGATCCCAAAAGCATAGGCAGGAAGAAAGGCAAGAGTAGAACCTGTGGCATCATTCAGGCTCACAGTTGCTGAAAAAGCAGAGGGAGGAAGAGATATACCGTACTTTTTATTATCAGATGGAAACAGCCAGGAGCAACTCCAGACAGAGATAGTAGCAAGTGAAGAATCCTGAGAAGCTCTCCAGGGTCCAAGATCATTCTTTTTCATGGAAAGGAATGAAGTACAACCTGCTTTCTTCATTCCAATACACTGCCTTATAGTTTTTGCTCCCTTTTCATTCCTCTGTTCATTCTATTTTCATTTTCTCCCTTCCTTCTCCCCAATTACCACCGATCTTTAAAAAGAAAACTTCTGAAATGTAAACTGGAAAGGAACCGATAATATCCAGGAAAGCGAGTAAGAATGAAATGCTTTACCCTTTAACTGTTCTTGCTTTAGGGAACAAACTGTACTCTGCATAATATTGGCATAAATCCAGATTAACTTTATTGAGTTTAATGGAGTTACTTTTGTTTAAGTGTGATAAGCATCTGGCCTTCTGACAATTGCCTCCCATTTTAGACCTAAATTTATCAATTTTCTTTTGCAAACAAAGATGGTGTTATCCTAGTCTGCCAACTGTGAAGTCTATATTTTAAATATATAGATTGCAAATGCAGATAGGTGAAACCATGGTTACAGAAGATATTATCTATGCTAAGGAATGCAGCACTAAATAAGTGGCAGACTTCTGTTTTTATCAGGAACAGACAAAGCATGCAAGCAAGAAGTGATATGGATTTGGGGTGCATGTGAAATGGCTCCAATGTAAAATATCCCCTCTCAGACATCACTACTTTGCACATGGCTTTTTAAATTGTGTCAAGTCTACAAAACAGTTTGTGTAGTGGGACCTTCTGGCAAGGGAGGGGAATGTTTTAACATGCTGTTCTCTGAACTGTGGTCCAAAATAAGCACAGTTGACAAGTATGATAGTACCACAGATATACTGCACCACACCACAATGTGAAGAACCTCTACCGGTTGAGTTAAAACATCCCTTCCTTCAATATTATTCTATTCATTTATTGCTTTTTCTCACACATATCTTGATTTTCTTACATCATGGATCCATGTGGCATACAGGTGGTCTCCAATCCAGGCACAGACCAGGGCTAGACTTTCTTAGGTTTAGCAAAGTGGTGGCTTCATGTGCCTTCAGACCATAACCTGGATAATCTAAAAGTAATCTTCGTGTTTGGCCTTCCTTGACATGGAGCTGTTAATGGTTTGGACCAACTACCACACAGCATGGCTAATCGTCAGGAATTGTGGGAATTGTACAAAAAATATCTGGAGGGTACCATATTGGAGAAGCCTGTTCTAGAACATCCCTTGTTCCTTTTCAAAATGAAATTGATTGGACAGAATAAGTTAATCTCAAATATGATATGAAGGCTTTCAAAAAAAGGATAAGTCATAAACCCTTGGGCAGGAACCCTTTTTGATATTCTAATAGTATCGTTGCTGTACAAGGTAACTGTACAGTAGTACAAATAGTAGTATGGTCACTTATATGTCAGATCAAGCCCTTGCAGTAGACTATTTAATTCAGGCATGAATTGACCCAAATTCCAGATGTAGTTTCCTTCTGATATATTTTCATGCAGAGTAATATTGATGTATTAATTTGACCTACTGATGTGTGCTTTATTTTATATTTGTTTTATGGATGAAATTATGTTGTTTTATGCTATTAACCACCATGCTATTTTTCTTAACATTGATAGTACAAATAAATGCATAAAATTCTTGTTCAAAACTCTGGAAGCTCTGGCCTGCTGGTCAAATTTGACCCACCAAGGGGTCCCAGTTTGGCCCGTGAGGACATTCTCCCCAAACCATGCCCACCCACCCCACATGATGTCAGGTGGAAGGCAGGAACCAATGTGGCCACAAACAATTGAGAGTTTAAAGTGAGATCCTAATTGTTCATTTGCTGGCGCAAAATGCACATCCACTAGTCACCAGCAGAACTATTTCCCCCCATTTTAGCAGTGGTTTCAGTGCTATCTGCTTTGTGCTACTGAAGCAAGCTCTCACCCATCCATCAACCAAGCCTAAGAAAGGCACAAATTAAACCATTCATACTAAGCAATTGCACATGCCAAACAAGGGGAGTTCTTTTTTTTAAAAAAAAATACAGCTAAAAACAAACAATTTTTTGCAATCTTGAATGCGCTCAACATTTGTTTAAGAGCCACCACTTTATTCATATTTCTTCTTTCCTTATGTAGGGGGGAAGCAGTGTAATTAAATGGATATCACTGACCTCACTTGTTTACCAAAGCATATTTTTTATTGATTACACAATTGGATTTAGTTCTTAGAAAATTATGCTAAAATTGAAACCATTATCTAAGTCAGAAAGACAGCCAAAATCATAACCATCTGGCTTTATTTTTTTAAAAGGCAAATTTAAATATTTTGATATATATGTGCACATTAGAACTCCAAGTAAAATACTGTTCACTTAATTGCCACTTTCTATGGTATCAATTTATTAAGAACTGCTGCTTTTCAAGCTGTTTAGGGTGCTCTGAATAAGTCAATGCAATCTATAAATTAGCAAAGAAGTGTCTCACTCAGGGCACAGCAAAGATAAGGATGCATTTCAAATGAATGCTAAACACATCATAGGTTGATCTATTTTGATGATCATATTAAGGAACATTTAATTATGAATGCTATGTGAGAGTGCCTTTTAAACACAACGGTTCAAAGTCAGCTCAGTGAAAGGCATGATTGGAATCTTCAGCCCACTAGAGACCAAACTGAAGAGTAGTGATGAGCAATACATATTTTATATTTCCAATCCACTGGAATATGGAGTATAAAAATCACCATGACTTTGTTCACACAGTATTCCTGTGTCCCTCAAATGCACCAGTGGGAATCTTGGAAGACAGAAGTGACCTCCTTTAATCCATTTCTGTGCTGTATTATATATAGTGTTGATAATATCCAATTACTTCCTTTAACCTTTAACCACAAGTAACACTTTAGAAAACTTGTGGTGCAAGAACTGCTTGCTTCAAGTCAAGGCTAGCAACATGCAGATGCTGGATAGGCCTCAGTTTCACACATTATCATGTTTGAACAACCATATTACATAGCAATAAAAATGTTATGGACTGATAGACCAGTGTTTCCCAACCGGTGTTCCGCGGCACACTAGTGTGCCGCCGAACATTGCCTTGTGTTCCGTGGGAGGGAGACGGGCTGCTCACCATACCCCGCGTCTCGGGCGCAGCAGCCGGCAGTCCGAATGCATCCCGAGCCGCGCTGCTCTCGCCTTGCCTCCTTCTTCGCGCCTCCTCCCGGCTCGCGCGCCGTCCCTGCGCGGATCCGTCCAGCCTCCGGCCGCCGCCGCCGCCCCCTCCTCTTCCTCTCCTTCCCCCACCCACCAACCCGCACGGCGCGCTCCCACCGCCCCCGATGGGCGCAACCACTTCCGGGTCTGCTGCAGCCGCCCCTTCCCCGCCTCCGGCAGCCGAAAGTCCCCCAGCGGAGCCCGTCTGGCCGCTCCCCCCGCTCCCTGCCCACCTCCCGGAGTTGAGGCGCCCTCTTTCGTTGCTTCGCGGGGAGGGAAAAAACTTTAACTTTTGTGCGTCCCTCCCGGCGTGACGCTGCGCGCTGACGTCACGGGGCGGGGCTTTAATGGTGGTGTGCCGCGAGATTTTTTTCCGGCAAACAGGTGTGCCGTTGCCCAAAAACGTTTGGGAAACACTGTGATAGACTATGGAACTTGTGCAGCAGCTGCTATAAATGGAGAGAAGAAGTATGGAGAGGAGAAGGAAGGACAAGTAATCTACTACATGCCTTGTGAAGAAAGAGTCTGGGCCTGTCCTGATATAGCTTTCTGAGTTTAGAAAAATAACCATGAATCATCACAGCAAGAACTTAGCAGCTCAAGGGCTGGTGGGCTGAGCAAGAAGGCACCCAAGGGCAGAGGAGTGCTATAGCTGCTGGAGACATTTCCTGTCTCTTCTGTGAGCTAACAGCAGTCAGTACAGAAAATCTGCACTGCAGGCTCTATTGACTACAGTGTAAAATGGACCAGTTTAAGCCACCAGCCAGGCAACCTTGGTGAATACTGGAGAAGCCTGGTGTTCCAGATGCATCCATTTTGTCAGCACAAGCTTGATGAGGCAGCAAGAATAGACAGATAATTTTCAGGAGTATCCAACAGCCCTTGCACCAGTGTGTCACTGAGTTGGGATTTACATCAAAGGCTGTTAGATTGCCCTGTTGGTTACTGTGTAGCAAATAAGAACTACTGAGTCCTACAGAGAAACCACCACTGATACGAACTGTAAGCAAGGAGCAAAGCATGCTCTGTGTTCACTTGACTTTTATGTGTGTACGTGTGTGTGTGTGGTGGGTCTGACAGAAAATTTGCCTCTTCCACCTGCAACTTCCACAATAAGTTACACTGTTTCCAAAAGAGATGGGGAACCTGTTGCCCTCCCATCACCCCCCAATCATTGGCCATGCAGGTTGGAATTCATAAGAGTTGGAATCCAAAAACATCTGGAAGGCCACATATTTCTCATCCCTGGTAAGACTTAGGGCCTAGTATTAAGTGATGTGACAAACCTTTTCTTAGATGTAGCACTTTAGACTACAGCTGGGGGGGGGGCTCACACTTCAATATTCTTCCATACAAAAATATATCCACGCGAAAAACCTAATGTTAGAAGGAAGGGGTTTTCCCTGATGTGTAGGCATCTTCCCCCATCACGGTCCAATGAAATGAAGAAAAATAATCTCTCAGGGAAAGAAAAAGCAAGTCCCAGATCTCTGTCTGTTAAATATTTGGCTTTTTCCTAAAATGAAATTCAAAGCAGCAACCTTGGCTATTTCCCCAGATGTCTTCATATTGTTTAAAAAAATTAATAAAGATGGTTTGAAAACTTTTATTTTATATATTCACCCATGACTGAAGTTATTGCTTGAAGTAGATAACACTGCTTGTTTAATTAGATATTTATCTTCTTAACTAGCCGTTCTAAGGGCATGAATTGGCTTTCCAGTGTTCACAAAAATTAAGATTTTTATAACAGATGAACCTTGCCTGAGCATATCGCCAAAGGGTACAAACTTATTACATTTTTGATGCAAAACAATTACCCTCTAAACCCTGCCATGTCAATCTTTTCCCAGTAGTGCTCTGATCCTAAACACGTTTGCTGGAAATCAAGTTCCACAGATTTCGAACAAACTTGTTTCTAGTCAAAGCATACAATTTGTAACCTAGCAAAAAATAGAAGAGGAGAAACATCCATGCATTTTACATCCAATTTTAACAATCTTTTGTATTATTTTCTTCTTTAAAAGTGTTAACAATGATAAACTCTTGCTTTGTTGATGTCACTTTGAATGGTGAATGAATGCATTTCTTTCATTATAACAAAGTTATGCTCTAGGCATTGCATGAACAATTAATGAGGCAAAAATGAAAATAAATTACAAATCCATTCCCTACTCCCAAACAACCCCACATATTCAGCTATCTGTAAAGTGTATGAGAGAAATATTTCCACACTTCTGGTGCCCATCAAGAGTTGTTTTTTCTCTGAGGTCACACTATAATGGCTTGCCCAGCACCATCTCCAAATGCCTGACTGCAAAGCTCTTCAAAGCCATAGGTCAGCCCTCCCCTACCTGGTGCCCTCCAGATGTTTTCGACTACAATTCTAATAATACACAGCTACTGGGCATGCAAGCTGGGGCTAATGGGATTTGTAGTACAAAACATATGGAGGGCAACAGTTTGAGCAAGGCTGCCTCAGTGGAAGTATGTTACAACTTTCTGAATTGTTTTACAAGAAGGTGCTAAGGTGTGAAATCTGGGAATTCCTGCATGCAAAGCATGTGCTCTACCACTGACCTAAATCTCAACAGGAAGTGAACTGGTCATGATAACAGAATCCTCCACTTTCAGACCACTTTCCTATCCAGTTGGGAAAATGAGATCCAGAGTCCAACAACATGTCTGGACAGCCCCTTGACTGTCACAATGGCAATAGCCTAGATCCCAAGTCACCCTGGCATTGAAACCAAAGTTTCCTCAGACAATTATCATGAAAGTCCTGATCATATCTGAGACCACCTTCTTCACCTCATGGAAGCAGACTGGAGAGCAGCAGAATAAGCAGAATCTCCAATCTGCTCCAAGTATGAATAACGAGCATGTATAGACCAAGGCGACCCCCACCTCAGCCCAACACACAAGACTATTTTGGTATTGAAATTAGTTCTTAAATGGACACAACTGGAACAACTCCAGAAAGGCATGTGGATGGACATAAATTCAAAATATTCTACAATCTTGTCCAGTGCTTTTTTGTTGTTTTTTTAAAAGTCTAGGGGTACTCTCCTCCTACTCACTTTTCCTACTCACATTGAAATACTGCCTCTCAATGAGGTCAAACTTAGATTCGCAAAATGCTTAGGGGTATGTGTATCCCTGTGTCCCCCCAGAAAAAAGCACTGATCTTGTCCATATTTCTGCATAAAGCAAAATGTCTACCGAGTTCTACAGAAAAGAATATCTCCTCTTCTCAAATACACTCCCCTGGCAAAGCTTTACTAAAGACTCTCAAAGAGATACAAGAACAGAAGAACAACAGGGACTGGAAATCTGCCATAAACTACAACTGAAATAGTATTCTGTTGCACAGAAATCAATGTACACTTTGGGATACGGCTGTCGAATAGATGGTTGGTATATATTTTTTAGCTCAATTACATTTCCTGTTTTTAAAGTACCATTATTGTACCCAATGTTCAATAAATCGTGAGTTCTAATTTTTGTTTCATGGAGCATAATTTCATTTATTTATTTATTTATTGGTAAAGGAGAAAAGAAATGAGCTAGCGTTGGCTTGTTAATGTAATTATAATAATTTCAGTATTTATCGGTCATGAACTGGGGATATTAGTTTATCTTTCCATTTTTAGTGCTTTGTTTCTAAAGAGCAACTTACTGCTCCAGGAAGATGAAGCAAACTGACATTTAAGGGGTTTTATTGGTAGGATCCAGAGGACATTCTGCTTGAGCAGATGGCAATGCAACTCATGCAAGAAGGTCTCCCATTTCCGTCAATTCCTCCTCTAGGAATAGCCCTTCATGACACACCCCATTCATTCCACATTGGCTTTGTGGAGATAGGAGGGGATTTCCAACATAAAGGATGTGACAGAAACTTCCCTTGTGGAAGCATAACTCTCAGTATCCCTTTTACATATTTTTACTCAACAGAATAATAATACAGAAAAGAACTATATTATTCATTATTACACTCATTAAATGAAAGCTTATCTTAACTGTGAATGAGTGTAATAGCTTTCATGTGAGGACTTCAGAAATATGCCCTGCCTTATTTAAAGAATGACACCAGACGTTTTGTCCAACCAACCAGAAGTTTTGTGCTTCACTACTATGGGCAGGACCATAGATCAAATAGAACAGTGTGGGGAACCTTTGAACATCCAGTTATTTCCGAACAACAGCTCCCATTAGCCCTAGAAAGCATGGAAGTTTTAGTTCAGTGGGTCCCATGGGTCCCAGGCTCAAGTCTTGGCATATCCATGTATTATCCATTTTTGACTGGCCCTTTCCAATCCCTAACTCCCAGTATTATACAGTAACAGTGTAGCAGGGTGGCAACAAGAGAACGGGCCTTTTCTGTGGTGGCTCCCCAATTTTTGAATACTAATCTTCCAAGAGAGGCTCACCTGGTACCATCACCACATGTCTTTAGTTGCCAGGCAAAAACATTCCACTTTACCTTGCCCTATAGCTATTAAATTACCTATGGTCAGTGAATGTGTGGGAGAATGGATTGTTATTATAACTATTTTATTATTAGGTTGTCTGTCATTATGTTTTATATATATATATATATATATATATTGTTCATCACTGATGTTCTGTATTTTATTTTTAATATTTGTACACTGCCCTGGGATCTTATGATAAAGGGTGGCACAACAACAACAACAACAACAACAACAACAACAACAACAACAACAACAGAAAAACACCCCACTACCCACCACCAAGGAATGTGTTATTTGATTTGGATAAAGCCATACAATCGTAGCCATTCATAGATTTTCAGCATAATATCACCATCTCTGTCATAGCTGTCAACTTTTCCCTTTTCTTGCGAGGAATCCTATTCGGAATAAGGGAATTTCCCTTAAAAAAAGGGAAACATTGACAGCTATGATCTCCGTACAGGGAGCTCCTTTCAAGTCCCTTATACCTAAGGGGCTCAAGTGACTATGCAGAGCAGGAATGTCAGCTAAAGCATTCATGACAGATGGCCACACAACCTCTGCTTAAAAACCTCCAACGAAGGAGAGTCTACAACCTCCTGAGCAGAATGAAAGCTACCTAGGACATAAGAAGCTGCCTTGTACAGATTCTGACCATTTATCCATCTAGCTGTGTATTGTCCGAAAACTGACTGGCAGTGGCTTCTGGCAGTGGGTTTCTGTCCCAACCCACCTGGAGATGCTCAGGACTGAACCTTGAACCATCTGCATGCAAAGCAGATGCTGTACTGCTAAGCTACTGACTGTTCCCCACCTGAACAAACTATGCCAGTGCAAATTCACCGACAGAATGTGCCACAGCAGAAGCACAAGGAGACACTCTAATGGATGAGCACACGCCAACAGTAGCTCATTACAATTAGGATTACAGGATCAGTCAGTGCTTCACATCAGATATGAACACATATATAATGGACTGTAGCACTTATTTTAGCATTTGACTTGTTGCTGCATTTGTTTCACTTGCTTGCATGCTTCTCATTGCTGAGTAAAATGACACTGACATTAAATAAAAAAAGAACTTACCCATATTCAACATGCGCTTGCAAATTGCTCTGCCTTCTCTTTCCCTTTGCTGCATAAATGACATTATAGCCTAAGAATATATTGTTGTGTAAATACAGTGCTTTTCCCAGCCCACAAAACAAAGTTGTGGTTTTTCTTACAAATGCTATCTTGCAAAATCCCAGGCATCAAGATGTATAAATCAATATTATTTTAGGGAACTACAAGGGCATAATTTAAAACAAGGCCAAGTGTTATTTTTTTTAAAGAGAACCTTCCCCAATTACACATCATTTTAGACACATTTCTATTAGTCTTTCGTTAACCTCTCAGAAATTCACTCATAAATACATTGCTCCCTAATTAATCAGCTGCTTTGGTATTGTTCCTACATAGTAAGAACAGAAGTCATTTCTGATTATTAGAACTTTGTTCCCTGAGTAAATATATATATAGTTATACAGCACCACATGCCAAGTCAGCTGAACAAATAATCAGTATTGGGCTTTCTTTCATGTCAGCAGTAATTTGCAACTTAGAGCACATTAATAATTTTGCAATTAAGTTTTGCACAACCAGCCCCATTACCCAACACTTGCACAATATTGCTGGCACTTCCAGCTGCTGCAGAATAGATTAAATGGTTTTGAGGCAACAACTGTGAGGGTAAACCTGAGCATGATAACTAAGGATTAGAGGACCCTGTTAGCACAAAAACTGGTCTGATGCTCTTGACATCTTAGCTTCTAGTCAAGCACTGGCAGGATACATGACTGACAGAATGTGTTCTCAGTCTAGTGGGTTGTGCATGCCTGGCCTAGCCAAGCTCCCCACCCTCTCTCTTCAAGTGCTATTATTCTCAGCTGCTTACAAAAACCACCAGCCCAGTTAGTTGGTTTTTTCAGGGAGGAGGGGGAGATTTACAGGTGAGTATTAGTCACTCTTCTTACCCATTCCTATGCAACACCAGACTGTTGGGGGGAGAGAATGACATTCTGGCTTGTGAACAAGTGGGCTGCTTTTTTATTTTATAGATCATTTATATCTCAACTATCCTCCAAGGCGTTAAAAATGGTGGACATAGTTCTCCCTCTCTTCATTTCAGCCTGCCAACAATCCTGTGTGTGTGAGAGTGACTGATCCAAGGTCACCCAGTGAGCTTAATGGCTGATTGGGTATTTAAACCCAACTCTGCTAGGTCCTTGTTCAACGCTAACCCCTGTACCACATTGACACTCTTGGTTTGCCCACAGTGATGGCAGCTGTGCTGATGGAAATTGCAAGGTGATAAGGCCAGGAAGTTCACATGCATGGCCTGCAGCTCTAGTCAGCCCCATACACCCAACTCCGTGACAGTCACTGAGCCTTGCCACTTTGCCCCAGTATGCCCTATGCTGACTCCAAGCTTCATGCTTATTCATGAGTAAACCCACCTGTGTCCAACCAGGTTTACTCTCTAGTAAATGTACAGGGTGGCAGCTTATTGGGATTTATTGGTAGCAGGAATGTCCTTTATTACCCAAGTTGTAGTCACTTGAAACTGTTTTAATATCCCCATGTCATGAAAAGTGGTATGTCTTACTATTGCAGGCGGCAGGGAGGGAATCCCACTCAGACAAAACATTTGGAAATTTGTCATTTTATGTGATAAAATTGACAGACTATTTTCCATCTGAATGTATCCAAACATACCATAGTATAGAGCAAGTCACGGAAAGTGAGAGAGGCAATACATTCAAAATTACTAATTCTTAGCAGGCACATGTAGAACGACATCATATTGTGTGAAGACTTTTCACTAGGCAATGCCATCTGCTCGTCCTCCTTTAATATTGCTGCCATACTGATTTTTTAAAAAAGCAATAAAACATGATATATGACTGAAATTTATATACTGGTCTGGAGTTCCCCATTTACTTAAACAGACATCCCACTTTGTCCTAAAGGCTAAGGACAAAAAACAGAAACAAACAAATCATAAATACATAGATTGCACCTGAGTTGACATTTCATTAAGAGCAGAGCTGTGTACACAGAAAAAGGTTATACATAGGCAACCTCAAACTACCATATTGGAACAATTCAGATAATCTGGCACATGCTTATACTTCTGCTGTTACATACATTTTACATGTTACATTGATACAACTGGTGTTTCAGATCATGCTCCAGAATCTTTGGCTATGCAGTTAATGATGATGTTAAACCTCTGGTTCACGATGTTCACGATGTATTTCACTTCTGAACAATAAAATTAAGAAAACTAAGCGAAAAGATGGGAGCTGAACTTCAGGAATACTGTGAAAATAATGAGGGTACAACTGTTTCATGTGGTATTGAATGGGAAGCATGAGGTAGGATTATAGCATATGCCTCCCAAGAGAAATGGTTTTTGAATGTGGCCTTTAACAGCAGGTGTAATGGCTCCACATTTTGGCAGTTGAGGGAACATGGAAAGCATTTAAACCAACATTTTAAACCAAAAGGGTTTTGAATTTATAAATAAATAAACTTTTAGTATGCATTAACCAACTTGGTAGCGCAAACAAGAAGAGACATTACATGCAAGGTCAACATGCAATGACATGACTGGAAAGTACTAATTTGTTTCCCCACCTCCCTCCCTCAACTTTCTATGGTTTCCCCTGCTCTCTGATAACATTAAGGCGATACATTTAATAGATTCCTTTCATTTTACTCATGGCCAAGTGTGGGAAATGCTCCATTTTTTACATTTACTAATGCTGTTTTGTGTGATAATGAGAAACGGTGCATCACATGGCAAAAAATTATGTTCCACAGAATTCTCTCCTCCCACGAACACGAAAGTGACACTTATGAGCAGTTTTCATTATATTTTGCACTCAATATAGATTTTAAAAATACAGCTCTGCAGTTACCCTTGAAATGCCAAACTATACTGATTGCTGTTCTTCCGTGGAAGTAAGGGATCAAGTAATTTGGGTGCATTAATTAAATTGGTGTAGAGTATTCTGGAAGCTTCTAATAACTTCCCCCCCCCAAAAAAAGAGGAACTTAATGCCTTTTCCCCCAGGCCTTGGAAAATTGACTGCCCCTCCCCACTTAATGGCTCTCTTTATCTCCATTCGCTTTCCCCAAGACACTCCTAGAAACCTCATTTGAGCTGTGAGGTTGCCACACATCAAGCAACGATGCTGAGAAAGAACAACAAAAATCAATGCAAGAACAGGGTTGTTGGTTTTTTTGGTTCATTTCTACAAACTGCATGTTTGCTTATTTTAATTATTTATTAAATTTATATACTTGAAGATCATAGGGTGGTTTACAGTATAAAAACACAAAATACATAACGTAATGATAAAACAACAGCACCCCCCCCAAACCTGCCATATTTTAAAGGTCATAGATTGTTTAATCAGCCAAAGGCAGGGTCGAAGAGGAACGTTTTTGCCTGGTGCCTAAGGATATGTAATGAAGACACCAGGTGAGCCTCCAGGGGGAAAGCATTCCACAAATGGGGGCCCATGGTAGAAGAAAAACTCTTGTTATAAATTCTGGCTTGATTCCTGAGAACTGTGAATGGATAAGATGCTTTCAGAAAAGGGCCCTCTTCCTTTCCTCCCCACCCCCTTTTAGTCCCCAAAGTTTCTCTAGAAGAAGAGGACAATATTGAACCATGTGGTGTGAGCTGTGTGTGTCTGTGAGGTGTCTTTGCCCAATATTGAGTGATTCCTCAACCCCAAAAACCCTGAGCGCTACATTCCATGCTGCTTAGGAGGGTCCCTGACTCTCTGGATAGGCCTTTCAGGGAGGAGAGGAGAGGAGGGAAAAAACCTTCATGAATTTCCAGACCCAACTCTACATCTAAGCTGAAGTCATTATTAAAACTGTTTATATTTATACCATAGGGATTATCTATTGATCATTTGAAGTTGTGTGCTTCTATTAACTTTACTTGGAGTACATCAGTGCAAGTCCAAACACATCTAAAAGAACAGCATTACAGTGGTGCCCCGCAAGACGAAATTAATTCGTTCCGCAATTTTTGCCGTCTAACGAATTTTTCTTCTTGCGAAGCACGGTTTAAACGGTTTAACAAAGTCGCGAGACGTTTTCGTCTTACGAAGCAAGCCCATAGGGGAATTCGTCTTGCGAGGCAAATCGCGAATGAAAAAACCTTTCGTCTAGCGAGTTTTTTGTCTGGCGAGGCATTCGTCTTGCGGGGCACCACTGTAGATACATTTCCAACACTAGTGCAAGATTCCAAAATCACTGCATATCTCAGAATGCTTGTTTGTGGACACCACAGTATTTGCATGCACTAGCAGACATCCCAATAGAAGACTCTGGAAAAACATAATTTCGTAAAGTCATGAACACAGGATCAGCAACTGCTTGTCTTCATATCCCCTTCTTTGCACTCCTCAAATGCATTTTTTTTTAGCAAATTAACTTTTGCAGATTTTTTCCCTATTAATACTGTTTCTAAACAATGCATGACCATGTGTAAACAAGTGAGATAGCAGGAAATCATTTTATATCATTTGGATATAAAGTTACTCTTGCAAAGCAACATTAAACAACTCCTCTGTTTAATAACATATTGGCATTTCAACAGCAACTTGATCTGTTTGTGATATCACAATGTAACATTCAACATTCCTTATGTCTGACCCTCGGCTAGTTCAGTATATTAGCTTCCCATCCTTGAAGAATTTTGCTTTTTTCAATTACATAGTGCAACTGCTTTGATTTTCAGCATCCTGTTTTTGTTATAGCATATTCAGAAATTAATAATCTAGAGTGACTGCTAGTAACATTGACATCACTGTGCTCAATGAATTAATACTGATTAGGCCTATGAGATTCAAGAATAATCAATTAAACATTTTTCTGACCAGTAACTATTAAAGGTTTATTTTCTGTGTTCCTATATGGAAGCAAGAATGACAGTTGCCAAAGATAATGTCTTGCCATCTTACCATAAAACCTTTCATGTAAAGAAACTCAGTCCGTGTTTCTATAAAAGTGGGAGTAGAAAAGGTGGTGTGTTTTTAATAGACAAAATGTTTCTCCTGAATATTGAAGACTAAATCATAAATAGATGTTTTCTAGACAGTCTTGATTTCAATTTGTGGAAATTCTTGTACATGGCCTATATACAACTATGAAAAGGAATACTAACAAGATCATTGAGATGTAACAATTTGCTGCAGGAATAATGAGCAAATAAATGTTCCTGAAATGCAGAGAAGGAAGAAGAGACACAGACAACACAGCACCAGTCTGGAATTTTATCATGGAGCCAGACAAACAGAACTCCATAAAACGGCAAGATCTATTTTACACATGAGAGAAAGTGAATTGATTTGAAACTAAAGTGTGCTGTACAAATAATGTTTCCACATCTTCTTCCAACTGCCTGGTACAGTATCTACCCAAATATAAAATATTTATGTAATTAAAGATGCTGCATTTTTCAGCCAATACACAATTTTATATGAGCTTGGTGCAACATCTGAAACCAACACTAGCAACTAGGGTGGAACATGGTGGGAGTATCCTATTTTGCTCATTCTGCTTACGAGGATGATAGTTCAGCACACTTAAACCTTTTTTTAAAATTCAAACAGAACAGTTTTGTGCACAGTGCTAAATGAGACTAGGCTTAAATAACAATACAAGCTGCACGGAAGCAGCGTATTCTAAAAGGCCTTTGCAACTCCTACCTTTCAAATGCTTCTTATTCAGAGGATCATCAAGTCAAAAGATTTTGGGCTGCAGTCACAGGATTTTTGCAAAATGCTGCAAAATCTCTCACTCAAAATTTGCCATCCCATTCGTGGAAACTTTGATTTATTTTTATTTTTTGCCAAAAATCCTTTTTGGGACGTCACTATTTGGGACTATTACAATGTCCTCATATCTCCATCCATCCCTGCTATTTTTTGCTGTTGCCACTAGATTACATGTCAGTGTGGTGGTCATTATTGCCCCAACTCCACAATGGGGCAAGGGTGGGGTTGGGACCTGGATCCAGGCAGCAGACCAGATTGTTATTTCCCTCACTTCCAGTGGGTCCAGTCTGACAGATGGGTGAGGCTGTCCACCTGTCAATCACCTGATGTGACAATGAATTTGCCCATCCTGCATCCGATGCCATATATATGTAAAACAGGTGGGCATGGCTTGGCCAAAAATTGGGAGACCTGCTGGGTCTAATTAGTCCCCAGGGGCAGAGATTCCACACTACTGGATTATGAGTGAAACAAAAGTGCGTCTGAGCTGTCAAAATAAAAGCTTTACAGTTTCCTCCACTGTGAAGACTGCAATAAAAAAGAAACAACAGAAGAGAGGAGGAGAAAAATGCTGTCAATGACACCCAATATGTAAATTTCCAGGACTCACTCCATTCTTGTGACTGGCCAGAATTTCATCTGCCCCCTGACAAAAAACCCCAATTCATTCTTTCCAAGCAGAAAACCCATATAATACCGCTGTCTGCGGCTGGTAGAATGCAGAGGAACGGTGGGAGGAACCAGCTGGGGAACTCCCAAGGGAAGAAGGCTCAGACCCTGGGGTTTGGTGGTGGGATGATGATAGTCAGAGGAAGAAGACTTGGAGGAACAGGTGTCAGAAGCAATAGGAAATTAGGTTTGGTGAGCAGGAAGAGTCTGTTGCAGAGAGAAGTCCAGAATCAGAAGCTGAAGCAGAAGAGTGGCATGAGGGAGGCAGAGATGAGTCAGGCTGGTGAAGAAGTATGGTTGTCTCTTCCTCCTGCTGTGACAAGCTCACCTCCCCCCTGGTCTCCCAGAACTAGAAGAGGCATTAAGAGAGATGGGGAGAAATTAGTGTTATGTAGACACAGTCTCAGATCGCTTGGGAAAACTCCCATGGAGGGAGGGAAGGAGGTCCGAAGGTTCAAATGAACCTTGTATTTGAATGTTTGAAAAGTTTATGTTTTATATGTATAAAATTATTAAAAACCTAATAAAAGTTATTAAAAAGAAGAAGAGCTCATTGTTGAGCTCATTAAGCCTGGCACTCCAGTGCTGATTCTCAGTTAACTTCACTTTGTGTGATTTGCTGCTGGTTCGCTCATGACAACCACATATTTGGGGGCATTAGTGCCAGGTTAACAACTTAGTAGTTAGATGCTTGTTCCACCAGTGTGTTCATCAACCTTCAAATTCTCATTATGTGATGCTTTCCTATGCACAAATCAGAATTAACTCCTGCTGTGTTAAGTGGAAGTGACTCCCATGGAGCAATGGATGTATCTGTCAGTTTTGGTTTATCTCAGTTTCTCACTCTTCTAACCCAAGTCCAGTTATTCCCTGCTCTGCTTCAGTTTGTACTAAAAATGAAAAATCTGCACCAAGAATTGTATGAATTCTCATATACATTTGTGTTAATATATGCAGTTTTGCAGACATGTATAGAATTGTACTGAAGAGCATTCCTGAAACATACTATCCACCCCCATTTGTTTTTATAATATTGTCACTCACCCAAGATTTTTAGGACAGGGAGTGTTAGAGCAGAGAACAATGCAAAAAAGAAAAGGGGGCGGGGAGCTGAATTTCTTCTGCTTGGATGCAATACTTCAATGCCACCCCGTGCAGGTGCCACTCCATTTGTTATGTGCATCTGATGATCCAAGTAGCTCATATTCTTCCCTGGATATATAGATAAAGGGGGTTGTAACTATATTCAAGTGCTGCTGTATGCTCGCTTTCCTCTATTTTCACCACTCTCCATGGAATATCACATTCCACAGGAGAAGATGAGAAACACCTGATACCTTAAGGGTATGAGGATAACAGATTTCTGCTACATTATTTATATGCTTCAATTAAAAATATCCAAACCATCTGGTTTCACATATATAGCAAACTGGGGGAAAAAATCATAACAAGATGCATTCAACACAATGCATACTTTTTTTCAGGATAAAAGCCATAAAATGCAACAGTGAGGAACAGAAAGACAAAGGATTGTACTAAATGCTTTATCAGCCACCTGCTGTTTGCTGAATAGTATTTTGATATTGAATTCTTTTGAACATGGGCGGCGGGGGCGGCGGGAGACTTTAACCCCCCCCCCCACTGTCTGGCAAGACTGCCTCTGGCAGATGTAGCCATCGATCCATGTTGCAGGGAAAACGTCTGATAACACCCTTAGTCTACAAAAGGTAAGTATCAATTATAGGTGGATATTAATATTCTATTTTTAAGTAAATAGAATATTTATTTACGGTAGCTTACATAACTATTTTTACGTAAGGCCAAGTGACACAAATATTGTTACTTCCACTATCTCTGGCAATAACAATTGCTACCACGAGGCTGTGTTATTACTTAAGACTTGTTGAAATTAATACACAATGCTGTACATACACATTCAGATTGATTGCTGTGATGTTGCAAGGCAGCTCTTTGAAGATAGTTAAGACATTTCAGGTGGTGCACCTGCTGTCAGTTACAGGGCAGGAGATATTATATCGATTCCATGCTTTCTACACTAGCTGTAGGTTCACTTATGGGATTCACTGAATGTGCTGATTGTTCCCTATCAGCCCAGGGATGCTTTCCCCATATGGTCCTATCAAATGGTTAGCATCTTCTAGGAAGGCTTTGCTTTAGGCCCTGTCTTCTCTGGAGATTAGATTGAGTTCAGAAAAGGGATATTTTAAAACAGCCTAGTTAGAAACCCCCAAACTGTATCTGAGCATTCAAGCCCTTGAGTGTAAGCTAGCAAATCATGTATTCTAAAGGAATTCGTGGGTATTGAATCCATTTTGGTGTTTTCCAAACTGTATCTATAAAATGTAACCTTCGTAAGTTAGAAAAAAATAAGTTGCCACAACAAACACTTGTCATAGAATTACTTGAGAATGATGAACCTAATGCTCTGCCATTTGTCAGGTATATATTTAAAAACAGTGAGGGTAAAACAATATCCAGGTCTCTGCTGCTATGGGAATAAGGAAAGGCAAGGCACAGTCAAACTCAATAGCATACATGAAGAAAAAGTATATTGAATGTAGAAATAACAATTCCATAGCCAAACAAGCCTTTACTACAAATCTGGCATTCTTAAAGCTGCTTCATTTAAACTATCAGCAGACATTGTGTGCACATTTTTAATACAACAACCATAGTAAAAAATTCTAGAGGTGAGAACCAAGTAGGAATGTGTGATTGCTCACCCACTACCCCCGAACTGGACAAGGCTTTTCAAGTGTTCCAAGTGAACACTTGAAAAGCTTTTATTTCAAAAGGAAATTTAAAAAAATATTTATGCACAGATTATTCAATGATTAGCTGTCAAGATATATTGACATCACTTCAAAATGAGTTATTATTATTTGATACATTTGGTAAAATATCAGGATGTAAAGTTTGAAGTGTTGAGGGGTAAATTGTACAGATCAGCCAAATGTTCCCTAACAACAGTTTTAAGTTTCGGGAATTAGCTTATCTCTCACCGCCTCCTCCCCAGCCAACTGTCTGTCTTGTTTGTGTAGAAGAGTGGGCACAGTTGTCATTTGTATTGCTCAACTACTGTGTACATAGGCTACAAGTGAAGAAGCCAGTTATTTGTGGGGCACAGATTGCAATTTGTTGAATATATGTGGGAACACCTATAGTGTCCTTTCAACTGAGATTTGGGGAAATTCTCACCCCCCCCCACACCTCTATGATGGGCTTTAAGAAAAAGCACTGCTACCACTGCCAGGAAGGTAGTCTTTTTGTTCCATCTTTGTTTTCATTCATCCATTTCACTGGGGTAGAGAAAATGGAGCTGAGCTTTAAGAATTGAAGGAAAGTTTAAATCAAGAGCCAAATTAGGAATTCAAAGGAGAAAAACGGACCAGTTTAAGAAAATGTGTAGGCATATTTCTCCTGCATTATTAGATATCAGGTAAATATGGCAAATGGAAAAAGAAAGATTTCAACAATGGAAGGATTCAAACAATGGCTTTTATGCACAAATGGACTGTCCCTATTAGCTAACTGGTAATACAGAAATTGCAAAAGGTGACAAAAAATTATATGGGATAGCAATCCTGAAGTTGACCAATAGGAATGAAGGAGGGGCTTCCTGTCCAAAATATTGTTGTGTCCTACAAAACATAGGCATCTAGGTAGCAATAGGAGAGTTTCCAGTAAAATAAATACTTGGGATTAATAAAAGAATAGGAAGTGAGCTTTTGTAGAAATAATACCATTAAGATTTTTGAAAACACTGATAGTATGAAATATTATTTTGCTGTAGTAACTCTCCCTTAAAATGTATACCCTACAACAGCAAACAGACTTCCAATGAAACACTCAGAAGCTTTTATAAATGGATTCATTGCATTGTCATCACATTGATGTCTGATTATGTAAGCGTTTGATGTAGAGGGACAAATAAATAGCTGTCCATTAAAGCGAACTGGGGCATTGCTCTACAAAGTGAAAATAAAAACTTTTAAAAATATGTTTTTACAGCATTCCAAACATCTCAAAGCCACACTCTTTTCTGCCCACTTCCCCACTGGTATCATTCCATCTGAACAAAGAAAGACTCCAGGAGATATTTCTGTCAGTTACCGGTACCTCTCTGGACCACTCAGCCACTCCCAATCCAAATATATTGCTATAACCCAGATATTCATCTCATGTGTCTCCAGGCAGAAAAAACCATGTGATAAATTCATATTTTACTAGAAATGAAGGTTCTTTAACCATAGTTTTGCAGGCTTCCCCTCCCTCCCATTGTCATGAAAGAAATCCAGCCATAGTAAACAACATTAGTAGGAGTGCTGCCATTGTAAACCCCATTAGTCTGGTAGACTGTTCAGAATCATGCATCTGCTTTAAGCATGCTCAGAGCTGTTTCCTTGAAGGTTTCAGCTGCATATAGCTCATAGCTTATCTGTCGTGAACTGGCAGGATGATGGGGAGTAGGATCCTAGCTATGGGCATAGCTGGGTCTGGGACACACTGAGGCAAGAAGGGATAGGGAAAGAAACACTCACAGGTTGGTGGAGGATGGCAAAGGGATGGGGATCAATGCACAGGAACCAGAGCAGCAGGACCCATCACCAGAGCGGACCCTGTCTCCATGAACACAGCAGGCTCTGAGGTGTGGGAAGCAGCAATAGAGACACTCTAGGAGCCTGAGGCAGGCAAGGGCCCACAGCTCAGCTCCCTAGCTGGCAAGGTGGGGCTCACTAGCTCTAGGAGGAAGTGTGTGATTCCTCAGCTGGAGTAGGCTTGGAATAGGTGAAGGTTGCATGCCTCATCCAGCCCAGATGCTGCAATCAGCATGCAAAGTACAAAAGGGATGCAGAGACGCGGTGATGTGCCTGCTCAACTACCCATGTTGTTGGACCTTGGCTTAGATGCTCCTCGACCTCTGTGGGACTGCAGGCCTTCATATCATACCCCAGGTTTCTCTTGAAATCCCCCTTACCTGCAAGAGAGGCTTTTGGAAGTGCAGAAGTACTCAGTGGGGAGAGGGTGAACAAGCCGTGTTCTGAGAACAGACTTGTATTTGCACAAATATGGTACAATCCTATGTCTTCTTTATTCTTCTTAGAAGAATCTCTGCTTTTAAAAATATCTTTATTTATGTAGAAGTAATTATAGTCAAAGCTGGTTGTTATAAAAGTATTTGGCACTTTGAAATTAATTGGCAAATGGAAGAAATAAGATCATTTCTCTTGTTTCATGCATATGTCTTATTTTTGGTTTAAAATCATTGAAGTTTCTTGTATAAACAACAAAGAAATTGCAAACCATGTGTGTGTTAAAGGCATTTTTACAAATTCATAGAAACCTAGCATTCTAGTATGCAATGGATGGTGTTGCATTTGGTGACTTGATTGAGTGTCCAAATTAATAATAAAAATATTAATAGTGCTGATTTACCTTTTCCCTCATTGTGTGCACCTTACAGTTGTGAATATCCCCATGAATTCAGTGTCACGAGGACTGGAGTGAACACACCAAAATTACATGGGGGGAAACAATAACGAAACAGCTTCCTAGAGTAGCATATGAACATGGTGTTTATTCATTTTTCCAAGACCAATTGTTGTTGTTTTTTAATGTTAAACATTACAGATACAACTTGGCAAACATGAAAAATGGATTTGGCTCCTCTGAAGCCTTCAGAGAAAAATAACTTGTGCTCAACTACGCTTAAGCATGTTAGATTCACTCAAAATAGAACTAGTCTACTCTAGTGGCACCACATATGGAATTCTCTGACAAGGGGATTCATCTGGCAACATCTTTCTCAATCTTTCAATGCCAAGTAAACACATTTCTGTCTTGCCAGGCTTTCATTTCTGCTGCCTAGCTATTAAACTCTTGTAGTTTCTCCTTTCTTTACTATAATATGGGGATTTAAATTTGCTTATAGTTTTTTCTTTATATGATGAAGTGTTTTAAATGCTTTTGTATCAAGTGCTACTTTGAGCTCTGTAAAATTAGTTTATGGATTTTTCATTACCTACAAATAATGAAATATGTAAATATTATCAAAAGCTCACTCTCACACACCTCCTGATAATGTCATATATGTGTCAACCTGTCAGCAATTCATATTGTGGTGTACTTTAGCCAAAGCAAACAGTGAATTCACTACATGAGAGATTGAACAAGCACAACAGGACATAAAAATAAGAACTGATAGAAATGCACCAGGGAAACATTTAACCTCTTTGGGCATTTCACCTCTATCCAAAACCACAATACATAAATGAAACCGCTATAAAGAGTGACCGGTACATGAGCCTGTATAACTGGAATTACGCAACAAAGTATTTTGTGAGAATTGGGACAAGTTGGGGGAGTGTAAAAGAAACCACATACACTAGGTCAGGCATAGGCAAACTTGGCCCTCCAGATGTTTTGGGACTACAACTACCATCATCCCTAGCTAACAGGACCAGTGGTCAGGGATGATGGGAGTTGTAGTCCCAAAACATCTGGAGGGCTGAGTTTGCCTATGCCTGCACTAGGTATTAGGTGCGGGATGGGAAGTTGAAGTGCATATGTAGCTAAGACACCAATTTCCATAATTGACCCAACCAACATGGTCAGCAGTCAAGGATGATGGGGAATTGCAATCCAGCAACATCTGGAGGGCCACAGGTTACCCATCCCTGATGTACATATTTCTGGGATGGCATACATAACTATATCTGGCATAGTCCTAAAACTAGGTACAAGGGCACAATCTCATAGCAAGCTGAAATGTTCACTAATTAGCAGCAATTAGCTCACAATGAGAGGAGTCTTACATTAGAAAGAGGCTAATGCATGTTGGACGCTACTTCATTTTTTTCTCCTTCACAACAATCATTTTAGGAGCACTCAAGGACTCTTATGGAAACCCTACTTTGTAGAACCACTATTACCCTTCATCTCTCTGAAAGGGGGATTGAAGCACACACACTTAAGCTGCGCCAAACTAAACAACAAAACCGAATTCCCAGAAAAAAAAGGGTTTTCTCAAATGGAACACCAATAATGGAAATGAGACTAAAAGACTGCACAGAGATCATTTATGCTGCTCTGTCAAAACAGAAGGAAAAGAGTTGCGTGGGTGGTTGTGTATTCCTACAAGTCAATATAAAATACAGTAAGAGGGAGGTGATGCATCTCAAGACATATAAATAAAGCTTAGAATCAAGCCTAGCAGAAAACACAAGGGGGGAAACTACAGCTTAACTTTTCTCTCCCTCCAACTTGCGTGGTTGGTTACACAGCTGTAATGGTTCTAGGGGTTGCTTGTGTGTAAATCAACGCCACCCTTGGCTGGTTGCCTGAATGAACCCTTTCTGTCTGGACAGCCACGCGCCCGTGACTGTCTCAATCGCTGGCAGAATCCGTTAGTGGGCGTTTCTTGAACTTCTTCCAGCAAAGAAGCTCTTTGACGCTTAGTCTCCGCCTAGCTTCCCTGCACGGAAGCCTTCTGTGCAGGGAGGGTGTGGGCATCGGAGGACCCGTGCTCTCCCCACTGGTTCCCAGCGAAGAGTCTTGGAGCCACCTCGCCGATTCCCCCATCTGCCCCCCTTCTCCACTGGTGTTACGCTGATTTCCTTCCCCAGAAGATGTGCTGCTTCTCTCCCTCCCGGGACACTCTCCGGAATCCCTCTGGAGCCCTCCCTCTCCCTCTGGCTCTGATGGCAGTTCCCTGACAACAGCATTTTGGCTGTTTCCTAGTTGTTTAATGTAATGCACGGCCTTTTTCTGTCCAGAAGTCTCCAGTTCGTTCACTCATCTCTCCCCCCCCCTTGATGCTCCCAATGCCTGAGGTTGCCCTTCAGAACAACTTTGTGACACCCCTGCCTCTACCTTCAAATCTATCCTCAAAACCCAAATCTTCATTGGAAGCTGATTAATGTGGGTGTGGAAAAGAATTGTGGGTGGACACATTCAGAAGCTATTGTTGTTGTTAATCGTTTAGTCATGTCCGACTCTTCGTGACCCCATGGACCAGAGCACGCCAGGCTCTCCTGTCTTCAACTGCCTCCCGTAGTTTGGTCAAACTCATGCTCGTAGCTTCGAGAACACTATCCAACCATCTCGTCCTCTGTCATCCCCTTCTCCCTGTGCCCTCCATCTTTCCCAACGTCACGGTCTTTTCCAGGGAGTCTTCTCTTCTCATGAGGTGGCCAAAGTATTGGAGCCTCAGCTTCAGGATCTGTCCTTCCAGTGAGCACTCAGGGCTGATTTCCTTAAGAATGGATAGGTTTGATTTTCTTGCAGTCCATGGGACTCTCAAGAGTCTCCTCCAGCACCGTAATTCAAAAGCATCAATTCTTCGGCGATCAGCCTTCTTTATAGTCCAGCTTTCACTTCCATACATCACCATAGCTTTATGGACTGGAAATTGACAAGTCCATCCCTAAGCAGCTTTATTGAACTGAACACACATTCTTGGTCTGCTTCCTGCCATCTTCAGGTTCCTACCTTCCCTCTGTTCCCTCCCCTTACAATAAAATTTTAGGTTGCATAGGATAAGGATCTGTTTCTTCATTGTTATAGCTCATGGCATATTATTATATACAGGGGATGTGAGGCTTTGACAGTGAGAGAGGCTGCTTCTGCATTTTCATTGACAGCTCTTACAAAAATTGATTGGTGGAGACATCCTCCAAGCCAACTATTAGATCTCTGATATTGAATGTGGGACCTTAACATAGCACAGCCAAGTTCCATAACTCTTTGAGAATACTGCACTTTCCCTTTCAAAGAGTGCTTATAATTTCTTTCCCTGTATTAACATGAACAAACACTACTATGTTATATTAATCCTGGGAATCCGATCAGTGCTCATATTGAGAAATGATATTTCTGCCAGGCAATGATATCCTCTTTTCAGCCCATTTGCTTTCTTTTACTGTGTTTATGGTTGTTCAAGTAGATTTCATATCAACTTGATTTTTTTGTAGATGTTGGAGAGTGTATTCATGAAAGTTTTCTAAAAACAACAACAAAGCCCTTTCCCAGGACTTTCACTGTAACAATATGATTCTTTTTCATCAACGCTGAGAAATATTTAAATTATTATTCTACATCCAATCATTTTTATTCCTTCTACTCTATAGCAATCACTCTGCAGTACTACAGTTGCATTAGGTTTTAGTTATATAGAACAATGACTTTATTCTAAAAACAATTCCTGCTGTCACAGATTTCTTTATAAAGCAGAAAAAATAGATAATTTTTTTCTGAACAAAAACCGATTTTTCCCTAAGGAGAAACAAAGAAGATCTGGCATGCAATAGCAATTCTAGACACAAAATAGCAACTTTTCTTAATTTATTGGATGGATGCCATCAATAAAATAAATCAATAAATTCAGAGTTGGTCTTCATAATAACAATAGAAAGAAAAGGGTGGAGGATGTAGGTTCTTCTCTAGGAATCAATAAGTCAATATAAATATTCAGTTGATCAGATGACATTTTCAAGGTTATTGACTTGATAAGTCTCCCAGATTAACATGGATACAGGGGGTTTGCTGAACTCCTGTAACATGTTGTCTGTTGGTGATTCACATTAATTTCAGTGAAATGTCTGCATGAGTACCTGGGTACAAGACTGAAGTCTCAGATCTAGTCTACACATGTGCTATCCTGGATGACTAGTTGCTGAGGATGTAACCTCACTCCATTTAAAAAGCATTGCTTAAAAGACACTAAGGCAACTTGAAGAAAACAAAACAAAACTGTTAACCATAAACTAAACTTTAAGCATAAAAACACAATATTTAAACACCCACCAAACCAGCCCAAAAAATTGACAGTGCATTAAAATCAACCTGTCAGGCAAAGCCTTCTGAAACGAAAGGTTAAACATGTTGCCTAAAATCAAAAGGTGTACACAGATCATTTATTAGAATAATTTTCAGAAGGATCAGGCCCAATTAAAACATGCCATATTTAAATATCTCATTAATCAGTTGATTGACTGATTGCTTGACTGATGTATCAGCTAAAGGACAGAAATTACTGATAACTTTTAGGACTGACAATTACCAGGTTCGATTAAAAAAGTCTTTTCAGTGGGGATCTCTCATTACTGATGCGTGTCTGGGGATGGAAGGGCTAGAATCTGCCCTCACTCTTAGAATGTTCCCTCACCCTACCCCAACGTTTAAAGCATATGTGTGTGTCAGAAACAGATTTAGGTGTCAGATAGAAGTTTATATTGCCTCTCAGTCATGAAGAAGAAGAAGAAGAGTTTGGATTTGATATCCCGCCTTTCACTCCCCTTCAGGAGTCTCAAAGCGGCTAACAATCTCCTTTCCCTTCCTCCCCCACAACAAACACTCTGTGAGGTGAGTGGGGCTGAGAGACTTCAGAGAAGTGTGACTGGCCCAAGGTCACCCAGCAGCTGCATGTGGAGGAGCGGAGACGCGAACCCGGTTCCCCAGATTACGTGACTACCGCTCTTAACCACTACACCACACTGGCTCTCACATGAAGCTCAGTGGGTGATCCTGAGCCACCTCTCAGGGCTAGCCTACTTCAAAGGATTGTTGTGAGATCAAAACGGGGAGAACGATGTACACTCCACTTATTTATTTATAGGAATAATAATAATTTGCATGACTACCCATCATGCAATATGAGGTCTCAAGGCAGGGCCACTTCCTTTAGGAAATAATGTATGTAGAAGTCACTCTCAGACTTCTGTTGCAAACACACATTCCTAAAGTTACACATGGGGAAAAGAGATGGGAGTAGAAGATAAATAGTTACAGCAAGAAAGCTGAACAGTGGAAGCCCTGATGCCTGCAAATTACCCACCCACTGCAACGCTGCACAAAAGTAGTGGTCAGGCATTGAGAGCAACATTTGCCTTCATAATGTGACATTCCAGCCTCAGTTGGATTTAAATTGATCGCCCAAATGAAAAAGAGTAAAAATTGGAAGATACATTATGTAACCCTAACTGTAGGCCCCTTGCAATATCTATCAAGAAATACATTTTCCCCCTACAGAGCTGCATTTCCTCAAAATATATCTATTGATCTGCCTTTTTACATGTAGATCTTTGAGATCTGTTCAGGCTTCCTAATGGTCTGTAATTTCTATTCTTTGGCTGTGGCATCACTATGATCAATTGATTAGTCAATGCAAATTGGCAGGCACTAAAAGCCACAAATCGCTCATGTGCAAGAGGTTGGAATAATAAAACTATCATTTTTGCTTTGGATGAGCTGAATTCCTTGCAGGTTTTGAAATTTAATTCAAATCCTGCTGGTTTCAAACACACTTTATCCTGTGGTGCATGGATCTCTCTCCATCTCCAGACACAGTACGACTGCATTGCTGGAAAGCTATAATCTCATTTTCAGTCCTGCAGAAGAATGTAAGCCAATTGGTGTTAAGGGGGTGCTGGATTGAAACCAGGAGAGAATTAAATTTCTAAACAAATGGCACTTGATCATAATACAGTTTGGGACATTAATGCTTTCTATCTGTTAATAGGTAAACATGCATAATAACAACATATAGGTTGATATAAGGGATCATGAGTGATTTAGAATAGGGGCTTCCAAACTGTGTTCTATGAACCACCAGTAGACCATGAGCTTCACTGAGCCATGGCTTCCCCCAGAAAATTCTCGGAGTTTAGTTCAGGGTGATGAGAGTTGTTAGGAAACCCTTATTCCCCTCACGGAGTGAAGTCTGAGAATTGTAGCTCTGTGAGTGGATTAGAGGTCTTCTAAGGTTGCTGGCAGTTCTTTAGAAACTACAGCCCCCAGAATTCTTTGGGGGAAGCCATGACTATTTAAAATGATATCACAGCAGTTTAGATGTATGTTGTGAATGCTGCCTTAGAACAAATGATTGCTGAAGACTCCATGTCCATATTATCTTTATCAACTTGCAAAATGAACAGAATTGTTAAATTGCACTGGCAATTTAAAAAATAATGTTTGAGGACAGACCTGGAAGCATGAAGGGGTGGGGAGAGAGTCAATACATAAATATGAGCACACAATCTAACAAGAAGTTTAAGGCAGTGAAGGACATCTAGTCTGTTCCTGCTTAGAGCAGGAATCTTGCAATGACAGCATCCCTGACAGATGGCTGATCAGCCTCGGCTTCCATACCTCCAGCTAAGGAGAGCCCACCACCTTCCAAAGTAGCCTGCCATCAAACAACTCTTCCCCTTAGAAAGCTTCTCCTAATGTTTAATAATACAATACAAATTTTATTATAGGGTCAAGGATCTGGTAACTAATGTTCAGCTGAAATGTGCCTCATTGCAATTTCCACCCATTAGTCCTGCCCCCGGGAGCATCCTTGAAAAGAGGCTTTATATACATTCCAACATGGAAGACATTATCATTTCTATAGTGCTCTACAAAATGCTTTCATTTCATTTTTCATCACATTCTTGTTAATAATAGCATTCAATAAATTAACAGCAGCATGAAAAACGCAGTCAGGTAATAAATGCAATAGTGTGAGTGGGCTCAAGGAACATAGGACATTATTCTGAGTCAAGTGATTCATCCATCTATCTCTGTATCATATACATTGAATGGCAGTGGCTCTCCAGGATGAAAGACAGATGTCTCCCCCAGCCCTGCCTGGAGATGCTGGAGGCTAAACCTGGGACCTTTTACATGCAAAGCAGATGCTCTACCACTGAGCTAATGGCCCTCTCCCCTTGGGCTTACTGTCACCTTCTGCCTGATGTACATAGTTGCAAATAAAGCTTATTATGGTTTGGAAGCATCCCCAACAGATGAAGAATGGAGTTTAACAGACAGCAAATTAGCGGGCCTGATGTCAAACACACACACATATATCTACACACTCCAAACAACAGGAAAATATTCCTCAAAGTGAAGCATTAAATGACCTTGGATGCAAACCAGCTTCTCAGATAAAATAAAGAAGCGGTATATCAATCATTTGCTAGTATGAACTGAAGTATGAAAGCTGTCTCGGCTAGACAAGACATGACTTCTGAGAATCACCGAGAGATAAAATACTATGACAATGGTCAAGAGGCTGCTATGAAATTGTTGTTGACAATCCTAGTGTCACATACCACCGCAATGGAGGATGAATCAAAACCTGACAATCCCAGCAAAACACGAATGACCTTGACATGGGCAGTCTCTTTGGTGGCTGCATTACAGTCACTGCAATTACAAATTCTGTCAATTCTCTCCTTGAAATGGGATGACACCAGTTTTACCCTCACCTCCAGCACTCTAAATTGTTTCTTTTCTGCTGTCCCAAACCTACTCTCAGTGCCTCCCCCCCCCATTTTAACAACTCATTTTTAGCATAAATCTGAAAATGAAAATGTCACATAAATAAATAAATAAATGGGTTTGATGCACAAACATCTACTGTCAATAACTTCCCTCCCTAACATGTTTCATGCCATTTAACCAACCAGTCCACAATATAAATGACTGATTTAATGAAAAGAGTTTTGCAAGACTTCAGCAGCACTTGCATAATTTCTTTCAAGTAGGTTTGTGAATGTGGGCAAGGTACAGAACAATGTGTCCCAGGTGCACTGGGGTGCATTAAGCATCAGCAAAAGAGAGAGAGAGAGAGAGAGAGAGAGAGAGAGAGAAGACAATTCAGATTTGCATAAAATTTGCATGTGCTAATTTATATAATTATTATTTATAAGTTATAGACATAATTTAACTAGAATTATATCTCACCACAGTGGGCTAGACTGTGACCAGGTAACACACGTGCAATTTCCCCCCATAGGACAATTCCCCTGGCAGCTGCTAATGCCACCAATGGTAAATTGGATTGCTGGGCTGGGTGACCATTAGGAAATGCATGGGCAGAGATTTACAGGTGGTACATAACACCAGTCAAGCTTGCAAAAATTTATCATTTGCCCGATAATAAATGTTGGAAATGTAATGAAACTGAAGGTACATTCTTTCACCTTTGGTGGACATGCCCAAAGATTAAGGCATTATGGGAGATGATCTATAATGAAATGAAAAAGATATTTAAATATACCTTCCTGAAGAAACCAGAGGCATTTCTCCTGGGCATGGTCAGCCAATTGGTGCCAAAGAAGGATAGACCTTTCTTTATGTATGCGACAACAGCAGCAAGAATACTCATTGCAAAGTACTGGAAGACACAAGATCTACCCACCAGGGAAGAATGGCAGATGAAGCTGATGGACTATATGGAACTGGCGGAAATGACTGGCAGAATCCGAGACCAGGGAGAAGAGTTGGTGGAAGAAGATTGGAAAAAAATTAAAGTATATTTACAAAAACATTGTAAAATCAATGAATGTTAGAAGGATGTTGGAATGAAGTTATATGGTTTTAGCAGAAATGTCATAAAGAATTAAGTAAAAGCTGATTGATAGTGGGTCAAAATGAACAAATTAAAGGTTAGACCGTTAAGATATATTACAGGAAAAAATTGAGAAAGATGGAAAGAATTTGCTGAAATAGTTAATTGAACTAGAATACAAAAAGGGAGGTGTGAGGAGGTCGATGAAACAAGTAAATGAAAGGTAAAGTTATGAAATATTGGATGTGTTTTAATGTTTTTTCTCTTTTTTGCTGCTTCGTTGTTTATGTTTTTTCTTTATCTTAGATGTATTGTAATGTATGTTTGTTAATTTTTTATTGTGTTTCCTTTTTATGTTTTTTTGCATTTTTTTTGAAATTCTAAATAAATATATATATATTTTTTTAAAAAAAGGAAATGCATGGGCAGAATCAGGCCTGTGGACCACAGGGTGACACCCCTGCACTACAAAACTAGCACCATTCGGAAACTTTTTGTTTGTTTTGCCAAGCCTCATAGCTTACCTCTTGCCATCTTGAGTGTGATGGGCAAGAGAATGAATAAACTGACCCTCCCCAGCACTATGGTCCCAAAAATTTCCACCCCATGCCTGTAATTAAGGGGGGGGAAGTGTTGTGTCATGCTGCGCATTCAGCATAATGAGCAGTTTCCCCAAAGAATCCAGAGGATTGTAGTTTTCCCTTCACAGAGCTATAATTCCCAGCTTCATTAACAAAACTGAGTCCCCAGAATCTTTTGGGTGGAGCCATGTGTTTTAATTATTTTACATGTGTGACCACTGTCTGACCTTGTCTCTCACAGGGCCTTGGTCTTTCATGGCCACTGGGGTGGGAAGAGCACATAAATTGGGTGTGTGTGTGTGTCTAAGTAACAGCTATTGATACAATCCAGAACCAAAGGCTGAGAAGCTATAGAGAACACAGAATTACAGCCTGCAGAATAATTTTCCAAGCTGAAACCAGCATGCTATGCAAATTGTGCTTGCAAAGCAAGGAGAAGGCAATCAAAATCAATTGTTCATAAAGGGATGTGTCAATTACTGAACAGCCAAGTGTCTAGTGGTGCTGTATGATGTGCAAGAACTCATACACAAAATTACAATGGAACCAATATGCTAGCTCTTAAGAATAGTATTTGTATACAAAAAATGTATTATTAAGAAAAGCAAGGGAAAGACAGCTTTTCACTTTTCAAGACTGTCTTAACACTTGTTCTTTCAGTAAAAGAGAAAGATTTATTCTGAAGGGTTCTAACGGCTTTTCAGAAAGAAAATCTAAGAATTAACATACCAACCAGCAAAATACACTAATTTGCATAACTCTTTCCATTTCTTGATGAAACAAGCATATACCAATGGGGAGTATCTAAAGATTGTGTTCTGAAGGTTGTGTAAAGGCTGAAGATGTTTCTAGGTAAGTTCAGAGCTCATATACTTGACTTAAAATGCTTTGAATTGCTGGTTGAAACATGTCATGCCAGTTTTAAGTGAAAAGCTTTCTCTTACACATACATATTCAAGATGACCTTAACAGATTTGAGAGCTGGGCCAAAACTAACAAAATTAATTTAAACAGAGACAAAAGTAAGGTCCTTCACTTAGAAAGGAAGAGCCAGCTACACAAATAGAAGGTTGGGGGACACTTGACTTACCAGTAGTACATGTTACAGATAGGTAGCCGTGTTGGTCTGCCATAGTCAAAATAAAAAAATTCCTTCCAGTAGCACCTTAAAGACCAACTAAGTTAGTTCTTGGTATGAGCTTTCGTGTGCATGCACACTTCTTCAGATACACAGTAGTACATGTGAAAAGGATCTAGGGGTCTTAGTAGACCACAAGCTTAACATGAGTCACTACTGTGATGCAGCAACAGCAGCAGCAGCAGCAGCAGGAAAAAGAGAGCTAATGCAATTCTAGCCTGCATCAACAGAAGTATAGTGTTCAGATTAGGGGAAGTAATAAAAAGGTAAAAGACCCCTGACAGTTAAGTCCAGTCGCGAATGACTCTAGGGTTGCTGGCCGAGGGAGCCGATGTTTGTCTACAGTTTTTCAGGTCATGTGGCCAGTATGACTAAGCCGCTTCTGGCAAAACCAGAGCAGCACATGGAAACGCCATTTATATTCCTGCCGGAGAGATACCTATTTATCTACTTGCACTTTTTTGGTGTGATTTTGAACTGCTAGGTTGGCAGGAACTGTGACTGTGCAACGGGAGCTCACCCCATCGTGGGGATTCGAACCGCCGACCTTCCAATCGGCAAGCCCTAGGCTCTGTGGTTTAGACCACAGCGCCACCCGCGTCCAGGGGAAGTAATAGTACCACTCTATTCTGCCTTGGTGAGACCACACCTGAAATGTTGTGTTCAGTTCTGGGCACCACAATTTAACAAGGATATTGACAAGCTGTAACAAGCACCAACCTGATTTGGCTCTGAGACTTTTCTTTAGGTTATTTTTACACAGACGTGTCTCTACCTCTTTATGGCACCTCACAGCAATCCTAAAAAAACTTCCATCTTTTCTTTTTTGTGGAGATGGAGAGAACATGTTGGTTGCTTGAGTTTACTCACACACGGTCAGGAGCAAGCAAAAAGGGTATGTTTCCTTGGAATTTCTATGCAACTTTTTGGTAAACATTAGAAATGGCAACTTTCTAGAACTCTTCCATAGGACACCTTGTCCTTGATACCACTTTGTCTTTATATGTCTTTTAAAAATACCCAAATGCAAATCTCTAAACCATTTCTAATGAGTCAAGCCCAGAAAATGTCAGATAGAGGTCAGCGCCAGCATTTCATTCCCAGTAAATTATAATTAAATAGATCGTGACTTTTGCTAATGATAGCCTATTTGAGGCATTTTAAGGACACATACCAAATGAAGCAGTGAGTTCAACTAGAAAAGGACCAGTTGTAAATCAATGCAAAGAAAACAAAAGGAATAGTGATTGGAAAGGCAATGAGGAATGAAAGTTGGTCAGGCACCAAAGGAAAGCCAATCTTTTTCATACTATACTAGGTTATCTCTGACCACTGGGGAGGAGAGAGAGAGGGGATGGAAAGTAAAGCATCCTTCTCTAGGAGAATTTTATAGCACACTTCCCCCCACTCCCTGTAAACACTGTTCCGTATCACAGTTAAAAGCAGAGATGTGCTCAAGGACTCAGATTCAATTTCAGCAGGCAGTGATCCAGACAACAAGAATGAGAAAATGTCACTGTCCACTTATCCAAAATCCTTTCTTTGCATGTATGGCTTCTTGCAATGAAGAGGAATCAAGAGATTTAGCTGGAATATATTGGCTTAATATGCTTGGGCTCTTACATATTTCCTCTATGGGACAGCTATGAAATGAGGTAGGCAGGGAAGGAGGAGGAGAACAACTGAGACCTGAATGTGACCCTGGAGATGAAGGTCTGAAGATTATTTAAAAATCAGTATTTCATGATATTTCGCAAGGATACTAAATATTATACAGTATAACGTTTACCGCTGGAAGAATCTTGAACCTGCATTTGCCAAGGGATATATGAGGAAATAAAGTTTAGCATCTGCCTTAGACTGACATTTGTCCAGCATGCCTGGTGCTATCTCTTCTAACCAGCCACAATGTCTACATTCTGCCTCCACTGTAGAAAGCACCATTCCTCTGAATGCCAGTTGCTTGGAATTAGCAATGGGGCAGTGCATCAAGTTGGCCACTGTGAGAGCAGGACGTTGGACTAGATGGGCCTTTGGCCTGATTCAGCAGGGCTTTTCCTTTGTTCTGATATCAGTGGTGGCCAAGTCAGTTCAGTTCAGCAAAACACCCTCCACCATCATCCATCAGGCATCTCCTACCCCTGAACTGTGTCAGTTGGTTATTATAAGAACATCTATTTAAGAATTAGTATCAGAGTTTGATTCCCCCCCCTTCCCTCCCTGTCCCCTTTCCTTTGTGTGTTGTGTTGTGTTGTGTTGTGTTGTGTTGTGTTGTTGTGTTGTGTTGTGTTGTGTGTGTGTTAGATTGTAAGCCGGCACGTAGGGACTCTCTAGTTTTTATTGTATGTAAGCTACTCTGGGAACCATTTTGGCTGAAGAGCAGGGTACAAATACTTTAAGAAGTAATAATAATAATAATAATAATAATAATAATAATAATAATAATAATAATCCCCAATATCCCAGAAGTAATTTTCAAGAAATGCCCGGATGTAAATTCTTGCTGTAGCCAGGTTTCTGTAATATATACAAGAATCTGTAATATGCTTTAGTTTGTTATGCACTGTATTCCTTTTTTTTTTGTAGCTGGTAGCTTTGTTGTTGGAAGTTGAGTCATTATGTTTGCCTTACCTTTTTCTTGATATGTTTGTTTTTCATGGTTCTGTTGCAGTTCTGATATCTCCACTAGGAGTGCCACAAGGTCTGAAACCTCTTGTAAGCTCCTGTATAATGTTGTGTCCTTCTGTTCCTACTTATGGCAACAGAGATAGCTTCATTGCAGTGGCAGCATCCAGATACCAAGGGCCATAGTCACTGTAGTTTTTCAGGAGTCCCAAGTTTTTAGTATGGATACCAGGGACTCTGGATACTACATGCCCCAGGGCTCTTGAGCATGCTCAGCTGCTGCCAGAGAGGGAGTCACAGGCATTGTGATTTCTCTCTAAGATGAAGAATTTTGGGGCCAAAAGGCACTTAATTTATAATTTGGGTGAGATGATAGGGTTGAGAATGTTGCATTATGACCTGCAGGGTCATGCTTTGATGTTGCTGTTTATTTAAAAAAAAATAAAAAAATAAAAATATATTTTATTAATTTTCAAAAAGGGTTCTACAAGATTCTGCAAAATACAATGTTACCAAACAGTATCTGGTGACATGTAGTCCATATCTAATTACAGTGGTACCTCGGGTTACAGACGATTCAGGTTACAGACTCCATTAACCCAGAAATAGTACCTTGGGTTAAGAACTTTGCTTCAGGATGAGAACAGAAATCACATGGTGGCGGCATGGCAGCAACAAGAGGCCCCATTAGCTAAAGTAGTACCTCAGGTTAAGAACAGTTTCAGGTTAAGAACGGACCTCCAGAACGAATTAAGTTCTTAACCCGAGGTACCACTGTATAGATCACTGTCAAAGAAATACAGACATAAAATAAAACACAAATAAATAAACCACAGGTATGTGACTGTGTGGAAGGTAGCAACTAAGAACTATTCATAACATAGACATAATGGTTAAACAATACAAAGTTACAAGACATGAACCCTATTATACAGAGGAAAAGTAATTAAAGTATTCAAATGCCCTGAGTCACTATATCACTATCAATGGTGAAGGGCAGTTTCAAGTACTATCGGTAGAGCATGAGACTCTTAGGTTCAGGGTGGTAAGTGCAAGCCCCACATTGGACAAAAGATTCCTGTGTTGCAGAAGGTTGGATTAGATGACCCGCATGGTCCCTTCCAACTCCACAATTTTATGATTCCATGAAACTGCACCTGAGCCTGATAGTCCTTCAAAATAAAGGCCTATTCAGATAGAGGACCAACATACAGGTATCACAGGGCTTACAACAGAGGACAGTCCTCTGCAAAGAAGGACACTCAAGATCCATTAAATTGGAAATTGCAAAATTAAAAACTCAGTTTCAACTCTACCACTGACCTTAGACCCTTCCCAATTTCAAATATTCTGCTTTAGGAAATGTGCATACAAAAATATGGACTACTTACACTCAGAATCAAAACAGATTGTGTACCCTAGGTTTAGGGGTAACACTAATGCAATCTGGTTGCAGAAAAAAGGTTCCACTGTGCAGTTCCTTCGCTTACTGGAGGATGGGGACATGGTGAGTCTTCCAGACTCCAACAGTGCCAATCAGCTGTTAGTCAGGAAAGAGTGGTGAGGAGGAGGAGGTAAAAACGTGATCCCTAGTCTATATCATATTCAATTTAGAAAAGGACTAGAATTCCGTAGGAAAGTCAGGTAAGAGGTATCTCAGTAACCCAGCACTATATGAAAAAGATGGTAGGCACTGTAGGTAGAGTTGGGATTTCAAAAAGAAAGATGACAAACCAGTTGGCAACAGCTGTGTTGAATGTGACACAGATAAGAGAATGGTATAGAAAAATGTCAGGGATGACATCTGCAAAAATATGAGCTTACGGCCAGTCAAGAAGGAGCAGTCAATCAGAGTGCCTCCCAGGAATAAATGATCTGATCTCACCTAAATAAACTCTGGGTAAATATCTTATTCTAACAGCCACTTAAGGCTCCATTCCTATAAACACTTTTGTGGCGTTAAGTGCCATGAAACTCAGTAGGGACCACTTCATAGTACACCTTCAAAGGATGGCACTGCGCAACTGAGTTCAATGGGACCAATTCCCAAGTAAGTAAGTTTGTGGCTGCCGTGTAAGACGCTCTTGTGCTATTGACACTGATAACACAACAACTGCAAGAAAGTCATCATTTGGCTACACATACAAGCTGCTCACATTCTTTAAGAAAAGGGTTTGCTTTTCCAGAAAAACAACAACACAAGTATTAGAAACCTCTGCCCTGGATATTTGACCTCCCCAATTCAGAAACCAATATTTTAAAACTAAACAAAAGTTGGACTAGATGACCCTCAGGGTCCTTTCCAACTCTACAATTTTATAATTCTATAATCACACCATCTAGGCAGATCCCTGGAATGGCAGGACACTGGAGGGTCTCAAATAACAAGCTTATTTAAAAGCACTATAATATTAAATATTAAAACAATATAAATATTAAAACACAACTTTCTGGACATAAAGGGTACCAAAGTCGCAGTGCATTCTGTTATTTCTCTCAGTTTTTTTTCAACATTCTGTAGCCAATTCGAAAATAATAAAATATTTGTTTGTTTATTCTTTTTATATATGCAAAAACAGTCTTAAAAGGAAAGATGTGGGCTGCTGCCAACAATGGGAAAGAACTAGTGAGACTGTGGCACTTTTAAGTCTTTGCTTTTTAATAGTGCATTATTAATTGAGAGAAATTTGGCTTTAAAAATTTAATATCAGCGGATGACCCATTAGAAAATTGGCGCCTCTATTGTATTTTCCATTCCTGTTGAAGACCTTCTTTATCAAAAAGCTTTTTAAGTGGAGATTTTCATCCCAGTTCTATCTGTATTGGATTTGGAATTGTTTTTATATATGAAATTGCTTTAATTGTTGATGTTCTTTATTGTGAAATTGCTTTTAGACGTTTCATAGGAAGCAATTCATAAATGAAATAATAAATAAATAAATAGGTTTTGCACTTCTTATGCTGAAAGAAAGAAAAACAAACCAACAGGATAACAATAGAAACTTCCCTTATAAACTTCTGCCTTATTAGCTATATGATTACTCACTGAACTGTAAAAGCACAGCTAAGAGGGCATAATTTCTAAATTCACTATGGCCGTGGTTCTCAAAATCCCCCACTCCCATGGACCACTTAAAGCTTGCCGAGGGTCTTGGCCAAATACTTAATGATTTTTCTGCTTCTTGTTGCACTTGTAATGCACCGTGACAGGTTCTGTATGATTTTTAATTGTATCTTTATTGCTTCGTTCATTTCTTATATATTGTATTTTGTTGTATTGCAGTTTGAATTCCACAGAATTCAAAGAAAACTAAAAGAAGCAAAAATACAAAAAAAAGCCAATGTGAATATTTAATGCAATGTATGTGCCACCTCCTGCCCTGAACCACAAACCCACAGACGTGCCACGGACCACCTAAATTAAGTCTGCAGACCATTAGTGGCCCATGGACCGCACTTTGGAATCCTTGTGCTGGAGCAACTTGTGTTGGCAGGGGCTGTTGGGAGTGGTAATCCAGAACATCTGGAGGGCACTAGGTTAGCAAAGGAAGAACTAGGAGTGCAAAGATTTCTCTGGCAGAGCAGACCATGATTCTTAGCCATGTGTTGTCAACACAAGCACTCATGCTTTGTTCTTTTTTAAGCTTTTAAGGGAAGAAAATTATACGTTTGGCATGTATACTTAATATACAGTTCCATTTAATAATTTAAGTGCTGACATTTAGTGACATGTCCAGAAATCTAGGTGCCCCTGAGAAATAATAATACATTTTGAAGCACAGGGAGGAACGGGTACTCCCATACTCTGTGAAACTGGTATAAAAAGGAAAACGAACTGGGATGTTAAACAAACTAGATGCTGGATATGTAATCAGATTTGCATGTGCTTATAGTGGAACTGTAATCAGGTAGTGGTTTTCTTTTTAAGGATATCATGATTACCATTAAGGCCTATTGTAATTTTATTGGGTTATCTAAGGGGTACTGGGTTATCTAAAAGGTAACGGAGAAGACACAGGAACGTATTGACTGATGCTCTAATGTGATTGGAAATATATGAGAAATATAAACTATCACCATCAAAAGACTCATAGATTTTGGCAATTATGTTTATTAGCAAGTTGCCATATCTGAAACATCTTTGGGAAGAATCTAATTGTACAGAATATCCCCACCCCACCCCTGGAGAAAGGGAAAAAAATTAGTCTAGCTTCGCAAAACTGGAAACTCTTCTGTTGTGTATATTGTAAGCCTGATACAACAAAATTCTTCAAGTCTGACGAAAATTCCCACTCTTCATTTCAATTATGGAACATATTATCTATTCAGAAATTGATTTCTGTATTATAGTGGATAGTGTGAGAGGTTGATTAAAAAAGTTTCTCTTGCTTAATCCTCTATATTTAGCTTACAGCTCCAAGTCATCTATGTGCAATAAATCTATTGTTCAGAAAGCTATAAAAATTTCTATGCATATGCAGGAATTTATTAAAAGTAGTGAAGAGATGTGATGCAACTAATGTAACAGATGCCCAGCAATGGTGTTAAGCAAGTGGAAACAATATGCACGAGTGGGTTCCTTTCCTGAATTGGGAAGTGTATGTACAGACAGGGTGCAGGTGCACATTTTGAGATTATTTATTTCTTGCATTTCTTCTCCACCTTTTTCTCCAAGGAGCTCAAGGTGGCATGCATCGTTCTCCTCATCCTCCTGATTTAATCCACACAACAACCCTGTGAGGTAGATTAGGCTGAGAAGCAGTGACTGGTCCTGTGAATATAATGAACTGAGTGGATATTTGAAAACAGGTCTCCCAAGTCCTATGCCAACACTCTAACCACTACACCACACTACCCATTGAGTCTGCGTTCAAATAAGCAGTAGATGAAAGCCATTTCCTGCTGCACTCAATGCTTATGGAATTATGCACCCCAATCACTTTGGAGTTACACATGCTTTACATCTGGAGCAAAACCAGACAACACAATGAGTAACTCCAAATATTTATTTTAGTTTTAAACTTTGTTACTTCACATCTAGTTTGCTTCTCATTCGGTGGTTTGTTAGTTGTGTATAATGCATCATAATACATTATCACTAAAGGAGTGCCACATGTTACATTGTACTGTCAACATGCATACAGGCAGGAGAGGGACTGTTGCAGCAAGCTCTTGTCTTTCTCTTCATGTGTTCAGTTAAGAAAGGGATTATGCAGGGATGGACTATATACATACGGATCCTACCATGACTGGTAGCCCTGTGAAATGAACATAGTGTGTCTATGCCATAGGCTTTTGATGCTAATAGCACATGGAGTTGAGGAAGAGTTCGTGAGCACATTCCCACATGCAGGCATGCTGACTGTACACCAGTGTAAAGATGCACAGCCCTTAAATCAGACCAACTATCACCTGTCCAGTACTATCTATCCTCACTTGAAGTTGCTAGCTGGATTAGATGCCAGTGACTGAACCCATGGCATTGGGCATGCAACACTGTTTCTACCACTTGCAACCTCTTTCTTTACAAAGAAACTGTGTTACGCATGAGTCATAAAAGCCAGGCACAGGACACAAAAAAGAAACATTCCCTTTCTTTCACTCTTCTGCGTCCAGCTCATCATTTCATGCTGTTGACAATTCATCATTCTGTTTCCCTGTCATCTCTCTCTCTCTCTCTCTCTCTCTCTCTCTCTCTCTCTCTCTGTGTGTGTGTGTGTGTGTGTGTGTTTTGCACTGGAGTACTGTAGTAGCTAGCCAACTCAGTTTGTCTGCCCTTTTTGAAATGGAACGTTAGCATCCAAAGAGCTTTAAGTCACATACTTGCTCTTAAATTAATTTGCTTTGCACACTGGAAGGAACATCTCACAGGTCAGTAGATATGCAGAAACAAACTTCTACAGAAGTTGCTGTGTGAGCAGCACTGGAAAATTTGTACAGATGATATAGATCAATCCCAAACATCCCACAGTGGCGGGGGGGGGGGCGGGGGGGGTACTGCCCTAAAGTTTTTCCTGAGCCCCTGATCAAGTAGTCATATGTGCCAATAGTTGTAGAAAATCTTTGGAACAGATGTTAAGCTTATCTGAGGTCAAATTCTAAGGGAAAGAGAGAAATTAAATAACCATGCCATACTTCTAGGTTAAATTGTACTTTTCATTTACCACAGCAGCCACATAAATAATGATGGCATACTTCAAAATGCACTTCACTGCCATTAGTTGCTCTTATTGCTGAACAGCAGGAAATAGCTGGTGTGGACAATTAAACTACCATTGTAAAAGGAAGATGGTTTGTCTTAATAATGGACCAAAAATGCTTAGCTGTTTTGCTCCCCCCCTTCCTTTCCTTCCCTTGATTTCAGTAGAAGGCATGGATAATGGTGTTCCCACCATAAATGGGGGCAAGTTTGCTCCAACACCCTGAAGGAGACTCCATGAAGAATGGCCTAAGCAGGAGGGGGCAAGGATGCCCTACTTTCTGCTCTGCAGATAACAAAACTCTGCTCTGATTGCATAGGTTAACAAACTTGCATCCAAACAATGAAATGCAAATGAAATTAAATGGATTCACACAAATGTATAGCCTTCTCTTCTGAACCTCTCTCATAAAATATGGACCATTTTTACATCTGTGTGATAGAATACAAAACTGTGTCTGCTTCCATTGCTAAACATGATAAAATGGAATGCCAGGGATAAACCCAGAAAGAGATCAGTGCTGATCTGCAAACTACACAAGAGCCAGCAAAGGACTATGAACAGCATGGCCTTGGTGTAAGCATACATCTTGAGATATTGTGCAATATTTTTTTATTTTTCTTATTTATACTCACACCTTTCTTTTGTCATAGAACCCAAGGTAGGATACATGTGCTTCAAAGGCACACTCCCACCCAGGCACTAATCAAATATCTGTTCCATCTTTATCATTCTCTTGTGGATTGTATTCCCTAGTTGAAAGTCAATGCTGTAAAGGAGATGAAGCTTTCCTTGTACCTCATAACCTTCCAGCTAGCCTCTGAACTAAATTGACAATGCTTAGAGTTGATTCAGCAGACATTTTTACAAAGATTCAGAGAATTGGGGATGACTGAGTCATTCATTGTTAAAAGTCTTACCGCATAAGCCCTGAGCAACACCCCTCAACAGATGCATGGAAATAGATTGGAAGTGGAAGGATAGTAATGTTGGTGAGGTGGAACAGGTCTACATTAGTCATACAAAGAGTAAGCCCATTGAAATCAATGGACTAACTCAGAGTTTGACTTAAAGATCACCCAGTACCAATAACAACATCCCAGCAAAATCAACTAATAGCATTTAGGCTGTTGGTTGTTCCACACAGAATTTTAGACGTAAATAGAAAACCACTAGCTGGTTGTAACTATCCAGAAGCTGCTTCTCAATAATATACATATAATCATAAAATAGTATTACATGTGCCCAGGAGATTTTTAAAACAAGCTAGAACATAATAGTCCACCAAATGCATACTGAATATGACCAGTTTTGTTCAGAATTTAGTCTGTATCAGGTGTGCCAACCAGACAGGTGTTGGAAGAACCACAGTGATAATTACAAGGACATTAAAATTAGGCAAACAGAATGTACTGTTTCCATGAAGAATAAGAAATTATCTGACATACAGTTTGTGGAATTATTCTAGCCTTGATTACCACCAATTATCCTTTGATTATCTCAGTCTCCTGATTATTCCCAACTCATTGTACAATACTCGTCCACCTAGGACTTCTGCTCAGACTATTCTAACATTTTGGATTTCATCCAGATCCATGGTATCTGCAGTTTGCTGGCAAGCAAAGCATAATTGCAAAGAATATTTTTTTTCCTGCCCTTTCAATTGCTTAGATCTTGCACATAATTTGAAATTATTAATTTGTTTAAACTGCAATACAAGTTTATGGACACAGTGTAATATTTGTCCAAAACAAGATATATTTTGATTTTGCTTAGCTCCCTTTGGTTTTCATTCCTAATGCAATCTGCTTTATCACCCAGTTCAAATAGCTGTCACCATTTCAGTAAAGCTTGCAAATGAGAAATGAAATTTGTCTTCTTCACAGCCAGACACCTAGATTCCATTTAATATGAAAACAAAGCAATCAGTAATACAACCGATGAGAAACATCTAGGTCATTTACAGGCTTTAAAAATTTTTTCCATTGCATTTTATGCTCAACACATTTTTTCTAATCATCAATCAGTTAAACTTTAATAGAGCACTGTGCAGAATACGCATACGCAACAGCTCCAGAACTGATCTAAAGTAGCTCCTTTGGTGAGCTATCAACATATCTTGACATTCCAAGAGCCATCTGATGGCCCCAGTGTAATGAACCACAAAAAACCCAGTTTTTTTTTTTGTCAAATGAGTCTCTGATTTTTTTTTTAATTTTTCATTGATTTAATCAAAAACATATACTTCAAGTCAATATATATGCAACATATGCACAAGTCAAAAAGAAAACAAGAACAAGACAATTGAATTAAAATTAAAATTAAATACGTACACAAATACAAATTTGAGTCTTATCATTTATGACCCGAAGACAGGAGTGCCTGGCGTACTCTGGTCCATGGGGTCATGAAGAGTTGGACACAACTAAACGACTAAACAACAACAAAATTCATGATCCAAGGAAAGTTGTTGGTTTAAAATATTATTTTATTGAAGTTGGAGTATAGTAACATTTTTTTAAAAAAATACTTATTTTATTTATAAATATATCTGGTGATTTTGTGAATATACTCATGTATTATTTTTGTTGCTGCGGTGTTGGTGGCTGTCCAGTTTGTATTGCTTCTTTTCTGCCAAAAAGGCTCAGGGTGGTGTTCATGTATTTTTCGAAAGCTTTATTACAAATTTTAATGTAATCAGTTATAACTATGAATTAGAAGTCCGAGTGAAATAAATCTGAGTTCTACATGACTTCCCAAGTTGGTTAAGATAACCTTAAATAAGAGAATAAGAAATTAAAGGAATTTCTTGGAAGATGAAATAATGGAACAACTTCATTTGGAAGAGGAAATGTCACATTTCAGGACAGAGGCACCCTGATAAGGCTGAGAAGTGATGAACAGACATTCAATGCCATGCTAATCATGACTAAGTGTAATATCATTATTCAATGTATAAAAAAGGTAAAGGTATAAAAAAGGTAAAGGTAAAGGACCCCTGACAGCTAAGTCCAGTCACAAACGACTTTGGGGTTGCGGTGCTCATCTTGCTTTACTGGCTGAAGGAGCCGGCGTTTGTTTGCAGACAGTTTTTCCGGGTCATGTGATCAGCATGACTAAGCCGCTTCTGGTGCAATGGAACAATGAAACCAGAGCAGCACACAGAAACGCTGTTTACCTTCCCGCCAGAGCGGTACCTATTTATCTACTTGCACTTTTTGGCGTACTTTCAAACTGCTGGGTTGGCAGGAGCTGGGACCGAGCAACGGGAGCTCACCCCGTCGCAAGGATTCAAACCGCCAAGCTTCTAATCAGCAAGCCCAAGAGGCTCAGTGGTTTATACCACAGCATATGAGCATATAAAGCCCTAAATAGCTTGAGGCTAGTTTACTTGCAAAACCACGATAATCCATATATGCCCATTCAGCCACTTCAGGCTATGGAACTGAATTGGCACAGTTACAGGTGCTACATAATACTAATTCTGAATGAGGGAACCAAATCATTCAAAGTGTGGCAGCACCCATAGTTTGGAACTCCCTCCCTATTGACAGCAGGACGGCCCCTTCCCTGTACTCTTTTCAGCACTTGCTAAATACATTTTTGTTTTGGTAGGCCTATCTACACCTGTAGAATGTTTATGTGTGTTTTAATCTGGTTTCTAACTTATCGTTGATTTAAACTTTTTTTTTTTAATGTTCCAAATACAGTGGTACCTCGGGTTACATATGCTTCAGGTTACACACGCTTCACTCCGCTAACCCAGAAATAGTACCTCGGGTTAAGAACTTTGCTTCAGGATGAGAACAGAAATTGTGCTCCGGCCGCATGGCGGCAGCAGGAGGCCCCATTAGCTAAGGTGGTGCTTCAGGTTAAGAACAGTTCCAGGTTAAGTACGGAGCTCCGGAACGAATTAAGTACTTAAGCCAAGGTACCACTGTAGTTGTTTTTAATGATAATTTGATTGCTTTGTTCTTTTTTCTAAACTGCTTGGAGGTTTTATTACCATCAAGCAGTATATGAAACTTGTGTAATAATTTTTTTAAAAAATAGGCACATGGACTTACAGCCTGTAAACTATGCATGCGTGTGTGTGTGTGTGTGTGCGCGCGCGCACACACACACACACACACACATGCACAGACTCCTCTATTCACATATCTGATTTACTGAATGCAAAATGGGAAACCCATACCAATCTTTTTATAGATGTTCATACTGGGTACAGGAGCATGTTGGCAGACTTTGCCCCTTCCCAATGCACAGTGGTTCTCTCCAGATATTTAAAACACATGAAAGTGTGAACCTTGCCTCCACTGTGCCATTTTGACACATTTTCACTATCTGCAATGGGTCTAAACTGGTCCTGGGGGGTTTGCATCAGGTGACACAGGAATTAAAACTTTCTCTGGAACTCCTCTGCTTCCTATGCTAATTTGAGGAGACAAGTTCCAACACATCAGGAATATGGAGTTTGAGAACTCAAGAGTCAAATTATGTCATTTAGAAATCTCAAGTCACCTCTAGAAACAAGCATGAGTAATCTTGGAGGTGTGTATGAAGTCACACGAGTGGTTTAATTCCTTTGCCTATACTGTACGTTGTCATTGTTTGTGCTTATTTCTGTTCTTTGAGAAATGGCATACAACTGCATCTGCGACTTCTGGCATGCTAAAATGTTTACGTAGGGAAACAACAGTGATAAATCTTGCACCAAAGCTTTTTTTAATAATGAGAGGAAGCATGGAGAGGACTCTCCCTTCTCCCTTTATTAAAACATGTTCACATTTAGCAAAGGACCCTTCTGTCTACAGGTGGCATGCACATATCACAAGACTGGTAGGTTTTTTTAAAACAACAACAACACATCAACAAACATTGAGGGTTCAGGTATTGTCTTTGGGAAATGAATATTTTTCACTTTGTTTATAGTGGATAATAGTTATCACTGTCAGAAGAAATTGCTTTGTACATGACATCAATGATGGGGCTGCAACCCCCTCTTAAGTATTTTTGACTGACCTCAGCATTCCATCATGGGGAACCAAAATTATAGTTTGCTTCCCACATATCACTTTTTACATATCATACCAACAGAACATTGGGCTGCGTTGTGTTGTGTTGTTTTTTGTTGATGCTTCTTGAATTTCCACCTTTTTTAAAAAAAGTGAATTACTTGTTCAGCAAATTGTGTCCTCATTAATGTGTCAGCTGTTCCTACAGTAACTTAACTGTGGCTCCATAAGGATGTAAGTATGCAAGCAGGCCTAGAAAAAACCCAGGCACTCGGTTGCTGGGGACCTTCAGGAACTGAAATATTTACTCAGTATGTAGGCCTGCAGCCCAGCATTTTGAATTCTAGATTATTTAAAAATAGACTTTTGTTGTACTAAAGAAAGTGATGCCCCATGCTTTGAAACCCATCCACTCCCCACTTTTAAATACAGCAACCTCTTTAATTATCACAGAATACTAAATTGCCCAACCCCACAATACAGGTGTTGTTTTTTGTATTTCCTTAAAAACAGTTTTATCACCTAATATTGTTCTGAAAACCTTGTATGTTTCATTACTTCAGTGTAAGTAAGGATTACAGTTTCTTTTGCTACTTATCCCAAGGAAAAAGGATTAATATTTGTTTTTGCTCTTAGGTATAGTAATTACCGAGCATAATGAAGGCTGCTCTGCTTTGGGTTTGTTGTTGTTGTTAAAAACAACAACAACCCAAGTTGCCTTAATGTTATGCTGTGAGAAAATCATTGTAAGAATCATGAAAATATTCATTTATGCAATACCCAACAGTCAGACACAAACAGAATGGGTAAGAACTGCAGTGTGTTTCCAAAAGAATTGCATTCTTCTGGTGTTGAATGTGTATTTCAAAAAGTTATGATGGAAAGAAGAGAGAGGGATGGAAACATGCAAACAATTTATTTCTGAAAGTAGTATAGATATGGAAATAACATAATAAACATGCCTTACACTGTGGCTCTCATTGGCACAAACCAGAAGCAGTAATGCAGGTTACCAAATGCTTCAAAAAGCAATACAGTAATAAAAAGGCAGTATCAATTGTAGCCTCTACCTATGTTAATAACCACTGCCATGGTATATTTCACATCTTATCATGCATTACAGCTGAAGTTACCCTGGAGCAGGTGGATTGCTTCAGTTATGTCAGGACCCTTTGATGAATGAAAAATGGATGACTTATAAAAGATTCATTAGGTGATGGGCAATGACTTGATCAAGTATGAAATCACTGGTAATAAAAATACGACACGGTCAGATCATTTTAAGAAGCCTACAAAACAAATGCGATGCTACCCGCTAAAAATTAGATCGTTGCTAAATCAGATAGCAGAATCCGTACAAGGACACACAGTCACATAGGAATTGTCAAGCTGCAGAACTTGCCACTTTCTGGTCCAAAAACATAATGTTTAAAGTGGAGACTGGGGCTTCTTCTTGACTTGAGAATTTAGATGATATCAAGGGTAGCCAATGTGATGCTGTTGGACTGCAGCTCACATCGGTCCTTGCCAGCATGGCCAAGAGAGATGACGTGAGTTGTAGTCAAACAACTTTGGAGAGCACCATGTTGGTTAAAGATAAAATTAGTTGATTATTTTATAATAGGTTTCAGTAATTCAACAATATATTGTTAATGTGTTTCAGCCCCTATGGAAAAGTGCATAGTTGCAGAAAGGCCAAAATAATATGAACTAGAAAAACATAGGCCAGTAAATTTTAGAAAAAGAGTGTTTTACAAAGCAGGTATCAATTCCAAATCAATAGTAAACAGAGTGACAGAAGTCTTATTTTGAAGGTTAAGACATTAATCACATGAGTCCAGAGAGCAGGATCACACCCACTGACCCCAACCCTTTCCTAGTGTTGTCTAGGAATTTGGAAGCATGTCTGTAGTGTAGCAGCCTGCCAATGGACAGAGGCTATCATCACAAGCTTTGAACACCTGGATGTAAGGCTGGAGCCAGCAAGTGAACAGCAGCAGCTGCCAGACTTGGACAGCAGCCCAGGGGACGAAGGGAGGTTTGTCATGGGAAGATCAGAGGAAAGGGCAGGGGGGAGTTCACAGACCAGAGAAACACAGGACTTAGCAGACTTATAGCTTGTCCGAACCAGTTTGCAAACCTCTCAGCGTGCAAGAATGCAGAAGAAGAGGGGTACCTGTACAAGAAAAGGGGAAATTGACATCACAGAAGCGACAGAAGAGATTCGTTTTCACGCATTGTTTCCGAAGGAAGAGGAAGAGGAACAACGCTGAGGATTTAGTTGAGTCATCATCAGGGTAGCCATAAGTCATGGGGGCAGAGAGCTCAAGACAAGTGGCATGGTTTTTCTGGAATAAAACCAACTTTTAATTGATTGTACACAGGATAAGGGCTAGAGATGATGTGAGAGAATGGTACTCTTAAAAATGGACTTGAAGACCATTTTCAATGCCCTCTATCTCCAGATGGCATGAGAAAAGGTACTTTTGGAAAAATGGTTGCAGATTTGAAAATAATGCTCTGACCTGGACAATCTATGTGCCAAATTAGAAATAAGGAGCTGTGCTACCAAACACGTTATAGATAACAGGGGAATTTCTGCAGAGCCTTGAACAAACACAAGCAAATGAAAATTGGAGCAGAGTGGACATGCCATGGTTTTAAACTACAATACTGTTTTAACTAAGAACATGGCTGCATAGTTTCCTGGAGTGTTAGTTTGATACACAGCATCATTCAGATTTCAAAGGACACCAGTTCCTTAAACATATAGAATTTGACTTTGCTTATACCTGCAAACCCAAATGTACTAAGTGCTGAATAATGCTTAGCTATAATCAGAGGCCATAGTCATTGTGTGTTTATTTACATACCACATTTTTAAAAGTACAATAACCAGATCACATAATAAAAATATTAGTAAGACTAACAATTAAAAAACTAACTCATCATTTAAAATATGGTGAGCATAACAGTTGACCAATAGGTTAGTTGATAAAATCCAACAGTATGAGATCCCCAAGTAGCCACAGGTCATCAAATTTGTGCCTAGGAACCCCCACTTTAACTTTAATATCTAGACCCTTAAGGTCACAAAGCCCTTTCTTCAGGCAGCAGCTCCCCATTAAGGCTCCTAGGGCCAGAAGGTGGAACAAGACAGGTCAAAACAGCCCTTCTCTGATGAAAAACAGAGTTTGCAAATTCTCTGTTACACTACTTGGAAATTCTCTTCAAAAGCACAGCATTCATTTCTGAAAAGACCTTCACCTGCAATATACTTTTCTTCTCCTTCTTTCTTACAATTTCTTTCTTCCCAGCAACAATTAACAATTCCTTTCATTCAGAAGAATTGCACAATAAAGCTAACCATTCTAGAATTTGGGTACAAATTGATTCAAACATGTTTTCTTCATTTATTTCTAGACATTACGGCATGGTTCTGAGCAAGCTGTTCTCATTCATAATACAATACTCTTGCAGTGTTGCAAAATAAGAAACCCCAGTGTGGGTAAATTAACAGAATGCTTCATCTGTTCTCAAAAATCCCTTAGGACACTATTCGGAAAGAAATAGCCTTTGCATAAGCATGCAAAAATGTACAGTTTGAACATTTGGCATAGGTGATTGTGGACTCTATTCCCACTTCTTGTAAACAACTTTGTGCTTGTTCAGAGAAAAGGCATCAATGTTTATTTGCGTTGATATGGATAAACTTTCCTTACCCAATTCCACGAAGGTTTTTCGAAATAACATTAGCAGAAAGACTACAGAGTATTAAAACAAAGACAAATCATTATCTACCAAAAGAATGAAGATGTTTTCACAGTAATCAAGATCACATTCTTTCCCCGGCTCATACCCTCCAAGTGTCCCTAGTTTCCAGGAAAAGTCCTGGAATTAGAAAAGCACCCCCCCCCCCCGGGTTTCTGATTTGATTCCAGATTTGGTCCCTATTTCCTCTGCCAGAGGCAGTACTGGCAAGCTCAGGGAGGAGGATGAGCCGGCACTTGTCCTAAGCAATGGCAGCAGTAGCAGTGGTGGCTGCGAGGGAGCCTCTCCATGGCCACTGCTACTGGCCTCCTCCCTTGGGCAACTTGTAGCGGCTGTTGGAGAAAGGTGAGGAGGAGGAGAGGCTGCCACAAAATATATGAATATATGTGCAGACTTTGTACAATTAAAAACAACAACACACCAACTGGTTGTTTTATTTATGTGCATACTAACACATAATTTACCTCCAGCTTTAACTGTATGGGCTATGTTGTGAATCTTGGAATGTTCACATCTCTTTGGACGAAACTGCATCAGCTGTTTTAGCTTCTGTCTAGAAGGCCAGAAATATTTTTATACTTGCTGTTTTTTCTTCATATAATTGGCTTTTGAGCTCTAGTATTGTGTCTGGGTTCCATCCCATGAAAAGCAAGTGTTTTCTTTCGAAATCTTCCTGCTACATAGATGGCCACCAAGCTGCATAAATATTTTCCATTCAGTGCCTCACAGAAACTGTAAGAAATTTGCATCTGACCTTATTTCCAAAAATACAAATGCAGCAAATTATGCACAGCTCAAAGACAAATGTCACTAGGAAGGGCAAGGCACCCTAGTAACAGGCTGACTTTTCCTCGGTTTCACAATCATATTTTCAACCTACCCTCAAAACAGCTCCTGGGGTTATGAAGTGGTAGCAAGCTATAGCTATGCTGGAGCAGGCATAATTCAGCAGAACACCAGTGTTGAATAACTGCAGCAAGCAGATTGCCCAGACTATCTTCTATGTAGTATCACAAAATATGTTAGCTGATACAAGAAAAATGCAGAGTGCTATTTATTACTGGGGTTCACTCCTGAAAAAATCAAGTCTTGCTGCACATCAAGTCTTGGTTTTTCTCTTGCACACAAGCCACTCACTCCCATATTAGGATTCTCTCTTCATTTCCTCAGTCACCATTCACCTTAAACTCTCTTGATTCCTCCCTCTGGCCTCAGTTTATCCTCCATTGCTTCATTCTCCCCATATCTCCATGTGCCCCAAATTGCCTCTGTGTACCATATTCTCACTCTCTTTTTTCTCTTCATCCCCCTATCATCTCAGCCCCATAGTTTATTGCTCCTTCTTTCTGTGGCCTCAGCTCCTGGCAAAATCATCTCAGCCCTATATTCTCCCCTGCTCCATTACACCTAACTCCCCCAAATGGCAGGACTTACCCAGCATTGTCTCCACCCCCATTCTCATCCCTGCTTTTTTCTTACTTAACAGTCATTAATGCTTGCTTTGTCACTGATGTGGCTGCCTGCTCCTCCTACTTGTCATCATGCTGTAGTTTGCAGGGCTTATGCCATCTATTGGTGGCCAAGTGAACTACAGCATGAAAAAAACCTTATATATTTATGATATAGAGGGATGGACACACACACAGTATTTTGAAGTTACTACCACCACTAGAAGGGGAGGATAAACCCAATGAAAGCTCGAGCTGGTGTGGAGGTATAGAGCTGTGGAAAAGTAAGCAAATTGAGGAGTGAAAGTGGAAAAGGGGGGATACATATACTTTTTAAAGACAAACCCCTCCCCCTGCATTTTGTGATGCAGTACCCAGACACTGATCATTACTACTTGGATGGGTCCTGTCACAAAACACATTAAACTGGTAGTGGATGATAAAGACTTAACTTAGGCCAGCTGCCCCCCCCCCCCCATATTACAATAGATTACAAACACTTGTCTAATGCTTACAATTTGGAAAGCAGGAGGGTACTCCTTTACTCAGTCTGGGTGTTCCTTTCCCAACCATATTTCCAGCATTATCCCAAACAGATGCTTAAGTGTAAAGTGTATACGTTACTATATAACTAAAACATCAACTGCTAAATGGTTCTACCAACACACTTTATGTGACCCCAGTGCAACTACTTAAACCTTCTTCCTTTCAAGAAAAAAAAAAATGTTAAATCCACACAGACACCTAATTCAAATTTCTCATCTGGAGTGAACACCAGGCAACCGCATTCTTCAGCAAGCCATTATATGCAGGTGGCAGAATAACCAGCATCAGAGACTGATTCCGAAAACGTATTTCATAACTATGTAGATTTTATGTATAACACGAAAAGCATGCATCCCTGCAGAACGAGCAATGTGAATAAACGCAAACCATTTTACAAAAGGCCTTAGCATATGATTCACTGTTTGCCTTATCTTTGAAAATTATTTGTCTTGACCTCAACATTATCTGGATTAGAATCTGAACTTCCTTTGATGTTCAAACTAACTTAGGAAGGCATGAAATATTTCTCATCCAATGTAGGATATAGATACTTAAAAGCTCAAGTAAAGAAAAGAAGATAAGCGGCCACGATTACATAATATAATCACACTGGATCATGGTGATGCATTACATTAAAGGGTTTCCAGAAGATTTAAATTCTTCTGAAACTGAGACATTGTTAAAAAAACACGAAGAAGCAAAAAATAAAAAATAAATTATCTGGGGAAGAGTCGGACACTCCAAACTGAAAGTAGGCAAGTGCAGCAATAAATCATGAAGCCTACACAACTGACACAGTGACTTGAACAGGGAAAATGAATTGCTGTGTCCTGAGTGCAAAACATAATAAACTGAGATGCCAAGAAATAGTCATATCTGCCAGTAATAATTTGGAGCTGAAATATAATCAGACGCAATGTACATCACCAATAACATGAAGCTAACCAAACAAATCATATAGATGAATAATACTGCTATTTGAAAGTAAAAAAAAAGGCTTGAGCTCCTGGCTTTAAGATGGGTTTGGACAACAACTGTAAATGTCATGCTCTTATAATTTGATGGCCAATGGGCTACACATTGTCAAATGTTTTCTTTCTCAGATATCAAACTCTCAGCTTCAGAGAGTTAAAAAGAAACGGTTTCATGAAATATAATTTCCAAAGTGCATATTGTGGACGCTCACAAGGCATCTAATTATGGCACAAAACAACAGACTTCAACTGATTTATTTAACAAAAATTATACCACATTTCGACAGAAATCCTTTAAGCAGCTTACCAGAAAACCCCCACAACAACTTAAAACATTCATTAAAAAACTGGAGCAAACATTAATGTCAGTACTGCTGTAATGGCACCAGCACCATGGTAATAAAGTGCAGTGCATTATTTATTTATTTGGAAGAATTGTTTAAACTGCTTAATTTAAAACAAATCCAAGCAGCTTCCACATAATAACTGTCAATAACACAAAAAATAATAAAAATGGATATACATAACTGACTTATGTATCTGGACAGGGTTGCTGAAATAAGAGGAGTGTTTGTTTGTTTGTTTGTTTGTTTGTTTGTTTGTTTTAGAAAAGTGAGACAGAGCAATCCAAATCTCCATTACTGAAGGTCTGGGTTAGATTAGGTGGAGGTGCCCCTCTGACCAGCTCGCCACCTCAGCTAGTCCTTTAAATAAACCAGTACAAAGCTACTGATGAAACCTTTAACTCTGCCGAGTACTGAATCAGCAGCCACTGCAGATCTCTGAGCACAGGTGTAATATGATGACTGGGTCACATTCCTGTCAGCAATTGCTCTGCAGCATTCTGCACAAACTGCAGTTTCCAGATCAACAGAAAGGCAAATGCATTGTGGCAGTCTAATCTTACAAGTTACAAGTGGCTGGACTACTTGCCATCCAGGCCCAGAAATGGTCACAGATGCCAAACTAGATGGAGCTGGTAAAAGGTATTCCTTGCCGCAAAGGTCTCCAGCCTGTCTAGGGTACCAATGAAGTCTTGTAGCTGTAGGGCAGGGGTCAGCAACCTTTTTCAGCCGTGGGCCGGTCCACCATCCCTCGGAGCATGTGGTGGGCCAGACTATTTTTTTGGGGGGGGGGATGAATAAATTCCTACGCCCCATAAATAACCCAGAAAAGCACACATTCTACTCATGGAAAAATATGCTGATTCCCGGACCATCTGCAGGCTGGATTGAGAAGGCAATTGGGCTGCATCCGGCCCATGGGCCTTAGGTTGCCTACCCCTGCTGTAGGCCATTGCTCAAAACAAAATACCTTCAAGCAAGTTCTGCATGCAAGTGCAGCAACGACTGAGATCTGTATTACACCACTACTTAGGGAAATGTCACTGATTTTGCATGTGAAACATATGTGATTAAGTCTACTGAGGATACTACATAATAGGCAGGCAATGCACAATGGTGTTTGAATGTACTTGCAAAAACAGCACTCTTTGTTTTGTGGGCAAATGCTGCAAACAAGTGCTGTTGACATACAGCAAGGTGGAAACATCCATAGAATTAAGGGTTTCACACCCCCTAGTCTTGCACTCCGGTGGTTCTACCATGCATAATAAATAGCATGGGGAAACTCAGCTAAATCCTCTGATTTTCCTCCAGGATTTTTCTACTCTTGTTTCTGAAATGGTATAGATATAGTATCCTATGTGTTTTGGGTTCAAAAAATAATAATAATTCCCAACTTTTCTAACAGTGCTGTGCATGACATAATTCACTACAGCAGCTTCAGTTTCTCCTGTTCACTTATGTCTTCCCCTCCCCACTTTACTGATGTGTCCATACAAACAGGGTTGTATAATGATGCAGGTACACTTTAGTTGTTGTTGTTTAGTCATTTAGTCATGTCCGACTCTTCGTGACCCCATGGACCAGAGCATGCCAGGCACTCCTGTCTTCCACTGCCTCCCGCAGTTTGGTCAAACTCATGTTACTAGGACACTTCAGTAAAAAGAGACCACAAAAAAGAGGTATTGGGTTCCATCCAACATTCTGTCTGTTTGCATAATGAATCTTGCATTAGGAAATGCGTGGCTTTTAACGTTGTGCAACAAAGGAATTCCATGCAACAGCTGTGCTCCTGAAAATATTGAACAACAAAATTCCAAGCAATCTGCTTATGCGTTCTCTTACATAACAATGTTTCATGAGGGTGGCGCATTGGAAGATGGCCAACAATACCATCTCTCCGACCCACACGGGGTAATTAAGAGGCTGTTATGGGAGTAGGCAGCCTCCCTTGTTGCCCCAAGGAAATGGGGAACACTCCCCTTGCCTGCTGTGCCCATAAATCACCCCCTAATTCGAAAGAAGGGGGTGAGGGCCCTAGGCAGAATGCCCCCGTGTGGACCTCGGCTCTCCTGGACGCTGTCTCTGATCACGCACTAGCTGCAGCAATTTGGAATAATTAATTATAAAAGAAGCAAATGCACATATTTCAAGTGAAGAAGGGGAGTGAAGTCTGCTAATTTAAGTGACCTCTGCGAAAGAAGACGACGGGTTGGAGAAACAGGAATATTTTACGATGAAGATACACCAAAGGCTGGGTATGTTGACAACGGGACTGAATGGGGGACACACCTTTTTTACTTTCCTTCTATGTGATTTACACGAACCCCTCCTCCTTAGAATCGTCAGTTGAACTGATCCAAGCAGGTTGATTAAGGTCTGTGTGGAGATAAACTTTAACCAAAAGTATGCTTTATGGAGATGGAGAAGCAATAAGAGCTTTTGGAATGGCGCAGCAATTAATTCGGAGTCGCCATCTTGCCAAAGGATTTATAGCCGAGAGAAGGAACGGACTTGTTTTCAGACTGCATTCCTGGTGAATCTCCTCAGAGGTTTTGAGAAAGGAGGCAGATTGGTGAAGATTAATGATGCTAAGACTGTTTTGATGTATGGAAGTGATGTTATATGGAAAACGTCTGGATATGGCTACTGGATTAAAAAAAAAATATCCACGCAGGATTACAAACTGTTCTAACCAGCTTGTGGAGACTATCAGAGGTCACAAAGAGAAAGGAAAAATATATGAAAATAACAACAAGAGATGTGGAAAAACAATAAGAAAGGACTGGATAGTATTGTGAATAATAATAATTTATAATAATAATAATTTATTATTTATACCCCGCCCATCTGGCTGGGCCTCCCCAGCCACTCTGGGCGGCTTCCATAAAAACCAAAAATACAGTAAAATATCACACGTTAAAAACTTCCCTGAACAGGGCTGCCTTAAGATGTCTCCTGAATGTCAGGTAGTTGTTTATCGCTTTGACATCTGCTGGAAGGGCGTTCCACAGGGCGGGCGCCACTACCGAGAAGGCCCTCTGCCTGGTTCCCTGTAGCTTTGCTTCTCGCAATGAGGGAACCGCCAGAAGGCCCTCGGCGCTGGACCTCAGCGTCCGGGCAGACTGATGGGGGTGGAGACGCTCCTTCAGGTATACTGGACCGAGGCTGTTTAGGGCTTTAAAGGTCAGCACCAACACTTTGAATTGTGCTCGGAAACGTACTGGGAGCCAATGCAGGTCTTTCAAGACCGGTGTTATATGGTCTTGAAACATCATAAAGTTAGATTTGTGGACATTAAAACAGCAGTAAGAAGCAAGAAGTTGATTGGATCCCCTTCGGAACTTGAAATATGGGTACCCCCAACAAAAATGTAAAATTCGGCTGTGTAATTTGGAATTTATGTAATTTGGTTTGATTTGATGTGATTGGTCAGTTAATAAAAAATTAATCTTAAAAAACCCCCACAATGTTTCATTGTTGCAAAATATTTCACCAGTGGAACAAGCATATGGATAAGTTACTTTAACTTAGTGCTTACACTGAATACAACCATTGATGCATATCGCAAGTCTTCCTATTCCACATCTTGAGGTATCAAAGCTTTAAATTGGATCTCTGCAATACATGCCTCCAAATATGAAAATTCAATGGGGAAACTGGTAGACGATAGCCAAACTGGACCACAACAAGCCCATAAAAAGTAACATCAACACTTGGTAGTAGATAACAGATTTAAATATTCATGTTTCAAGGGGCATGGTTATACCTAAGCTGAATCATCAGCATGCTACAAGAGAAGCGGCCTTGTTCCTAAGTGCCTTTGACATTTACTCTGTTTTCACTCCTATACTTGTAGGTCATTATGAAATTAAGTAGTTGTGGACTCACTTTCTTTGACAGGCAGATACACTTAGCAGATTTGGGAGAAGGTTAACTCTGTACCATATTTACTGATGACATTCAGAAGAACAGCTGTTTTGTTTTGTTCTGGGCTTTGTTTTTCTAAGTATTACTGTAATAATGACACAGTACATCTAAAATTAGTGACCCTAGCCACAGGGCTTAAGCCAAATTACATATTATTTTTCCTCCAACACTGTAATTCCATTTCTAGCACTGTCAGTGAGAAATGAAGAATCATAAGCAAGGTTACTCTTTAAGTTCCCAGTTCTCTGGAGTTGCTATTAATATGATTAGCTTTAAACACAGGTCTCCTGCCAGCCAAACAGTAGGCAAGAAAAATACATCAATTGCTATGTGCTCGTTCATGAAAAAAATGTGCATGTTCCCACTTGCAAAATATCAAACCTCAAGCAATGCTATTAACTTTTTTTTTGATTCATTTAATTTGTTTGATAGATTAGGAATCCCCAAATTCCTTTAAAAACATTTTGGATGAGGCAAAAATGAAGCAGTTGTTGCCCTGCATTCCAATTATTTGAAGAGGTCACTAAGAAGAGACACAGCGGGTGCCTTCTGTGCCAACTTTTAAATGCCTGCTTTAAACTATTCTGTTCTTCCAGGCCATGCAAGCTATTAGGAATACCTGCACATCCCTCACAATGGTTCATTGGCATTTGTTTTAAAAGGCCATTTTTGGCTTTTTACGTTTTATGATTTTGTTGTTTAGTTTTATTTTTTATTTTTATATTGTTGCAAACCACAGTTATATATCTTTATGATGCAGCAATATATATTCTTATAAATGTTTTATAAAAATGGTACCTGGTTCCAGTTCGGGGTGGCATACAACAGTATTTTAAAAAGCAGGCACTTAAGGAAGCAGCTCATTTGGCATAAAAACAAAGCCCTGTGTGTTCTGATACACTTGCCGCAATGCATACATCTGTAATGATGCAAGGAATCCTTGGGTATGTCCCTTGGATCAAACGGTACACCCTGAGCAAGAAATCAAAATGGCTTGGAGTGGTCCTGGTAGGAAAACAATCAATTTTTTTAGCATTCCCCACTAAGGGGTTCCAATAGGGAAGCCCAGTGGAAATTTCCTTGTGGCCAAAGGAAATGTATGTGGCGTTTTTATGTTGAGGATTGGCCAAAAGGTGCAGAGCTGGGGCCTCCTTTTTCCCACCACCACCTCCTATCTCCTATCACAATGACATGCTATTAGCTAGTAAAGAAATATTATCCAGCCACAAAGGCATTGGAAATATTTTCAGCTCCAACTATGCACAGCAATCAGGGAAAACAAAACAAAACAGCCATACAATAGAGATGAACAATGTAGGTCTACTGTAGTCATTTTAGACTTCCATAGGAAAACTAATGAGCAGCTGTTCCAGCCCAGAGACTTCAATCAAGGCCCCATAACGTTCCTGCCAAACATATTGAACTCCAAACTCTCAATGCTGACTGAAAACTGATTATTTAAATCAGTCAACAACAGATGTCAGAAGGGAGAAAGTGGTGGAAATTATCTAAAGGCAGGGCTGGCCCAAGGAATTTTGCTACCTGAGGCAAAGGACAAGATGGCATTCTTCTCCAATTCTATGTAGAGAAACTAGTTGGATTAGCAGGTGAATCTAATTTTGACACTGCTGATGGGACAGCATCCTCCACCATAACAGAGGACAAAAAGATAGCATAAGGCATTCTATAAGTGACACAAACACCTCTGCCTTCTAATACCTTACCACTGCTCCCCTGCCTAATATCTAAGGCAGTTGCCTCACACTGTCTAAAGGAGCAAGCAAACAAACAAAACTCCACCTGATCTCAGGTGGTATGATCCAGAAAAGGCTGCCATATTTTATCTATGCACATTTAATTCACCATAAAAGACAGACTGAAAAGTGCCAGTGCAGTGAAGATGCCATCTGAAAAACTGAATAACAAACTGAGTTTTCAAGAACCATCTCTTACATGAGTTATTTCTCTACTGTTGTTGTTGTCATGTCCGACTCTTCATGGACCAGAGCACGCCACGCACTCCTGTCTTCCACTTCCTCCCACAGTTTGGTCAAACTCATGCTGGTAGACAAGAACAGTGTCCAACCACCTCGTGCTCTGTCGTCCCCTTCTCCTTGTGCCCTCAATCTTCCCAACATCAGGGTCTTTTCCAGGGAGTCTTCTATTCTCATGAGGTGGCCAAAGTATTGGAGCCTCAGCTTCACGATCTGTCCTTCCAGTGAGCACTCAGGGCTGATTTCCTTCAGGATGGATAGGTTTGATCTTCTTGCAGTCCATGGGACTCTCAAGAGTCTCCTCTAGCACCATAATTCAAAAGCATCAATTCTTCGGCGATCAGCCTTCTTGATGGCCCAGCTCTCACTTCCATATATCACTACTGGGAAAACCATAGCTTTAATTATAGGGACCTTTGTTGGCAAGGTGATGTCTCTGCTTTTAAAGATGCTGTCTAGGTTTGTCATTGCTTTTCTCCCAAGAAGCAGGCGTCTTTTAATTTTGTGATTGCTGTCACCATCTGCAGTGATCATGGAGCCCAAGAAAGTAAAATCTCTCACTGCCTCCATTTCTTCCCCTTCTCTTTGCCAGGAGGTGATAGGACCAGTGGCCATGATCTTAGTTTTTTTTGTGTTGAGCTTCAGACCATATTTTGTACTCTCCTCTTTCACCCTCATTAAAAGGTTCTTTAATTCCTCCTCACTTTCTGCCATCAAGGTTGTGTCATCTGCATATCTGAGGTTGTTGATATTTCGTCCGGCAATCTTAATTTTGGCTTGGGATTCATCCAGCTCACTACTTCCACCTAAATAAATGTCCTACTGGTGGAAGGCAATGTGTCCACAGATCCAAGCCATTCAGAAAAAATCAGCACTAGGCTTCCCAGGATTCAGTCATCTCCAAGATAAAGAATGATGATTGCTCTATTCCTGAATTGCAGAAGCTTTTCCATCCCATGTGTTGTATTACATACAAATGTGAAGTCTGTTTTAAAAGTAAATATGCATTAATTGTATCATACAGCAGCTTTGAGCTAGAAGAAATTGAGCATTTATCCCCAATGGCTTAAAGTTTTCCTAGTTCTTAAAATAGCCCTGTGAAGAATGATTTTAAAAGCAACTGAATTGAGGTGGCTGCGCTCCCCCCACCTCTTCACTGTGAAATCTTAGAATCCTAATGGCTAATGAAACATCCCTAAGAATGTAATGAATATCCATAGTTTTCACTTGAAGTAGTGAATTGCAGCTGTGAATAGCAAACATAGCGATAGGTTTTCCCAACAGTTATTGTTCCTTTCTGGTGACATGGGGTGGAAGAATGACTCCCTTCAGTTAGTTGTTCCACAATCAAGCTCAAGTGTTGCGTTCAGCAACATGTATTCTGCTCAGCTTTATATACAATAGGAAGGGGGAAAGGGCTACAAAAGTGTGCCTGTGCAGGGCATAAGCCTGTAAAGTAGGCATAGCCAATATTGTGCCCTCCAGATGTTTTGGACTACAAATGCCATGAGCTAGCATGGCCCATGATGGAGGATAATGGGTGTTGTAGTCCAAAACATCTGGAAGGCACTACATTAGCTACCCCCACTGTAAAATCAGGGCTAGCCATGTAAAGTGTCTGCACCTATATAAAAGTTGGGAAACAATGATTCAAACTAACAGTTGAATAAAGACATTGCAACTTCCTGCCCATGAAACAATGGTGGAATTGCTGTGTGGGTAAATGTAACAGACACAGAGTGGTAATTTTTGGAAAAGTGGAAATACGTATAAAAATAGTAAGGAAGGTTTTGCCCATGGCTGTGCATCACCACATGATGGATCAGAGGCAAAATACAAAGCTCTGAGTGGTTCAGTAACAGAAATGATTGGGGTTGGGGAGGAAAAACACCCCAGTCTGAAATAATTGATAGATGTTGCTGAGATAGTGAGCAGAGGGAGAATGATTTTCTTTTTTTAAGCAGATGAGTAATTAAAATTTCCTCATGCTCAATCTCTAATCCTTCCTATCCTTCCTAGATGGTTCTCCCTTGTAACTTATAAATGGATCAGAATACAGCTCTGTTGCTTATGTGCTCTGTAAAGTGTTTCATTTTAATGGGGTCCCAAGTGACATATAACAGTAACAGTAACTTTAATTAGTCATCAAGTTGAATTATCATCAGAACCCATTTTTTTATATTTGAAACAATCATTTCTTCTTGTTCTAATGCAATGTAAATTTAGAATCTATTCTCAGAATTCTACTTGTACCCTGAAGGTCAGCAACATACATATTTTGAAAGCATCCAGGCCAAGAATATTAGTAACACCACCCGTTATTACGATATTAGAGCCCAGAGATAAGAGACCTTTATATTACTATACGCTTATTTATATTACATTTTATTATGCTTGGAGAATGATCTCTACTGCTTTGCACTATCCAGGGCAATAAATAGCTGCCAAGTTTGATTAATGAATGAAGCAAAGCTAAAGCACTTAATCAATCTCCAAGCTTTTTTTTTTATTGCTACTCTTTTGCAGGAGAGATTATTCCTATTACTCAACAAACCAAAATGTTGCAAAAGAGAGCTAATAGGGAGCTACTGTTTTCTCACCACGGAGAGACTGGAAATTCTGCATACCTAATTCTTTGTTAGCTTCCGGCTAACATTCCATCAGGGTATGGCGGGGATTTAAGGAAGAATCCAAAGTGAATGGCATGCATGTATAAAAAAGGATTTGCAGACATCTGAGGTCTGAGTCCCAGAATTATCCATGTAAAAAATGTGCATGTGATTTCAAACCACAAGATAATTACCTGATTTGCATGTATAATCAAAAGCTAGGCCCAGTTAGCATGGCTGTAAGCAGCTGATCCGGCAAGATGCTTAAAGCCCTTATCTTATATCAACAACAAGCTCTGCAGAAACAGAGATTGGGCTCATTCATCAGGATATATACTTTTCCTTTAAATGGAGTAATAAAATTTGCACACAAAATGGGATGCCCTTTAATCAATGTTAAGCTGGTTTGTCAATAAACGTATTCTCGCCCTTAAACAATAGCAGCAGAGCACAGGTAATGAGAAAAGAGATAATAGAGCTCTGCAGGTTTTGGTTAATGAAAACCACTGCTTACATGATGAATAAGGTACTTAAGCATCCAACTCTAAAGAATCTTAAACAAACAACTTGTCTGCATCATCTGTCATGGGTGCATTGCCTGACTCCCCTGCACCCCCCCCCCAAACCAACTGGACAGCGTTTGCAACTTCTTTACCATGTGGCACATAGCGTATTTTATTTAACAGCATTAAAGTACCATAAATCTGTATAAACAGGAGCCAGGAACTGACTGTAAAATGAAGAGTTGCTTTCCTCCCTTATATCATTAAAAGGAATAATTGAGAATTTATAGCAAAAGGATACTAAAAAGACTAGTAGCTCATAAAAAGGGAAGAACTAACTTCAGGCAGACATTATAGGGACCATCTCCATAAATAAGTATGCACTATAGTCATTCTATTAGAAACCATCTGTGTATCAAAGAGTAAACAGACCTCTTAAGCCTATTGGAGGCAATGAAATGGAAGCCTGTCTTCTAGACATTGTGTCCCTAGGGAAACTGGGACCTTCCATAGCAACACTGACTGTAATGCTACGAGCACATCTGAAACACATCCATCATCTCTTGTTAAATGAGACCAGGACGGGATAGCGGGGGTTAGTGGTGGGGTGAGAACATTCTCTCTAAGTAGATAGCATGAATGCCTGGGATGGGTTGGCCCAATCTATTGGCTTTTATATTGTAAACCACTCTGTGATCCCCAGATGAAGGGTGGCTTAGAAAAATAATAAAGAACAAGAATAAGAATAATGCTTACAAGTGAAAATGGTTTGGTCAGTGATGAAACTAAATGGTCCTTCAGTTTCTCATCCCAGAATGAGTTCTGATAGTAAGGGATTTTTGCCTTGAAGAATACAGCAGCACCACACAACTCAATGGGAACTGATTCATTGTACACTTCACAAGTTGGCAACTTAATTGACCAATGGCTAACTTTACAGCACCCGGGATAAGTTCCATTTCTTCCTCTCTTCCTCTTCTTGAGGCTAGGACCAAAACCAATGGATTCAAGATACAGTCATACCTTGGTGTTTGAACAGAATGCATTCCAGAAGTCTGTTTGACTTCCAAAACATTCGGAAACCAAGGCACAGCTTACGATTGGCTTCCAATTGTGCAGGCATGCCAGAAATAATAGCAGAAGCCGCATTGGATGTTCGGCTTCCAAGAAAACATTTGAAAACCGGAACACTCACTTCCAGGTTTCGATCATTCAAGAGCCAAAACGTACGAGTATCAAGGCATTCAACAACCCAGGTAAGATTCCAGTAGTAGATAGGTAGCCGTGTTGGTCTGCCATAGTCAAAATAAAAAAATTCCTTCCAGTAGCACCTTAAAGACCAACTAAGTTAGTTCTTGGTATGAGCTTTCGTGTGCATGCACACTTCTTCAGATACACTGAAACAGAAGTTAAGATAAGGTAAGATTGTACAAGAAAAGATTGTACCAGGTAAGATTGTACAAGAAAAGAGATTTTAACTAAACATCAGGAAGAACTTTCTGACAGTAGGAGCTGTTCGACAGTGGAACAGACTACCACGAGAGATAGCAGATTCTTCTTCCTTGGAGGCTTTCAAGGAGAGGTTGGATGGCCATCTGTCATGTATGATATAGTTGTGATTCCTGCATTTTAAAAGGTTAGGTTTGATGATGCTCTGGGTCTCTTCCAAGTCTACCATTCTATAATACTATAATCTGTTGCTGCTGTCAGCACACTCATAATTGGCCCCAGGCTATAGTGCAGAACATTTTCTTTTTTCTTTTTTTTTTTGGGGGGGGGGGAGAGAAAATAATCTGCAAGAAACATTTGTGAAGCACAGTCTTGAATAGATTTTGCAATTTGATTGCCTAGGGCTTTAAAGGTAACTTATTTCTTGTGGTATCTACAACAGTAACTTGCAACTGTAAGCACAACTTGGCTTTGGGTTTTTTAAATAACCAATAATCATTCACTGTGGCTGCTGCACCACTATACTTGAGGTAACCTCCCCCCCCCCCAATACTTGAGGCAACCTGCATTCTTTCAGAATTAATTTCTTTAGTTTGCACAAAATGTGGGTTTAAGTGGTTATTGAGATCATGGGTTACCAGCATTCATTTAGTTCAGAACTATATGCTATGAGGTTCTATGCAGTGATCTTGCTCCACACACTACCTATTTAGCAAATCAGATTTAGGCTATGAACAGTTTTTGTCATTGTTGCCACTGGATTTTTGTTGTTCTTGTTTTGATACATGTGTGTGTTTAGTTAACTTCTATGTTTTTAAAATAGGGTGGTTGATGGTTAATGTATACTATGTTATCATTCTGCAAGTTGTTCTCTTTTTTTTGTATGAAGCATGGTGAACCTTTATGCTAAATATCCATACTATAATATAATAATAATTTATTATTTATACCCCGCCCATCTGGCTGGGCCTCCCCAGCCACTCTGGGCGGCTTCCATAAAAACCAAAAATACAATAAAATATCACACGTTAAAGACTTCCCTGAACAGGGCTGCCTTAAGATGTCTCCTGAATGTCAGGTAGTTGTTTATCGCTTTGACATCTGCTGGAAGGGCGTTCCACAGGGCGGGCGCCACTACCGAGAAGGCCCTTTGCCTGGTTCCCTGTAGCTTTGCTTCTCGCAATGAGGGAACTGCCAGAAGGCCCTCGGCGCTGGACCTCAGCGTCCGGGCAGAATGATGGGGGTGGAGACGCTCCTTCAGGTATACTGGACCGAGGCCGTTTAGGGCTTTAAAGGTCAGCACCAACACTTTGAATTGTGCTCGGAAGTGTACTGTGTATATAATGTTTCCAGCACACCTGGCTTGTCATTAACAAGCTATCACACTGCAGCAGTTGGAACTTCTTCTTTTTTACCATGCCAAGGAAATGCAAACAAAAGACCACATAGATATTTGCATTAATCATAATGAGTCAAATACAAAAATCTGTGGGAAGCCCATCTAGATAAGAGAATGCTCTATGAAGTGAATGATTTCATGGCCCATCATCACATAGTGAATTTACGTGCCACATATAAAGAAGAAGGAAATATCTGAAGGCTCAAGAGAACTCCCAAATTTGCAACCCTTCCCCACAAATGACCAAGTCAGAGAACATTCAGGGCCCACAGAATGACTTGTTGTTGGGGGGTGTAGGGAAGAGGGCTAATGGAAAATAGTTTCCCTAAAGAAGGCATGGATGCCAAGCTGGCACCATGAACATCAGCATGCCACTCTGCAACATTTGTTAATACACTTTGTTTTTGCTTCCCGTGTCTATAAATTCTCCTGAGTTAACTTTGCAGGAGGTACAAGTGTTCTCTTATTTGTTGGAAATACCATTATTACCCTCAGGGGGGTTTTATTGTTGATGATGCACAGGTTATCTAACATAAGAGCAATCCAGCCGAGGTGCACAGACTTTATTCATTACAGCAGCACTTGCACAGGTACTCTGCATGAGACTCCTTGAAATGAATGGCAGTTGCACACCAGCAGCGCTGGGTGAATTGCCCCTGTAAACACGTATTTAGAAATGCTGCTGCTTTAAAAATAAATAAATGCTGGTATTGACGACTGAAAGTAATAAACAAGTTCTACCCATGCACAATGTCCCCTTCATCACAAAAACAAACAAGCCAATAAAAACACAGACATCGTCACTCAGTTCCCTGGTGCTCTTCTTGTATGGAAGCTACTTATGTGTCCAGATGGTATCTAAAAGAGTTGGATCTGCATTCTGAGCGACTGTCAGCTGTATCTTGTTGTGCTTTCACATATCAGTGCTCTGAATCCTTCAATAATTTGCCTCGGAGCGATTCATATTTTATAAGCATTAGAGGTCCAAAGCCGAGTGTCTTAGGCCAAGGAGATTTTGCAGATTTCTCCTGCCACTCCTATATTGTCTTTTAATATTAATTTAAATCACTAGCAATCCTGACACCTGTCATGGAGAACAAGCCTCTCAACCTGGAAAGGTATCGTGAATTTGTAAATGACACATGCTGACTGGAGAAGAAAATGCAATTCATCTCCCCCTCTCTCTTTTAAATAAAATAAAATGTATAATACTAATAGTATGAGAAAAGAACTCTGAGCTTTGCCTCTATTATGAGTGTGAGGTTTAAGTATTTGCGACAGAATATCTTTGCACTAACTATAGTTAAAAATAGCTGCAGAGAAAGAGGATCGGATTAGAAGGGCAAAGTTTGCTGAGAACATACTGGAAGAAAATTCAAAGTCTCATTTGACTTGGATGCCTGATCACTGCAAAGTTTAAGGATTACTATTGGATTTCTGAGAAGGGGTCTGCGGTATGGACCAGGGAGTGTCAGCGGGCACCAAATGGCTGCCTTTGAAGGTCCCTTAATAGTCAGTCTCCAAGCATGCCAGCCACAAATCACCTGTGAATAGGAACTGTTTGACAGAGCTACTGGGGTGTGTGTAGGACAACTTGTGGTGCACTGCAAGCAAAATAAAAATCAAGAGTTATTATACTATTCTACTCAATATGAAAAAGTAATGGCACTAGGAAACAGGCTTTCATTTGTAAACCTAATGTCAGAAAGCACACTAGAATGCTGCTAGTGGTATGGAATTTCAAATGCATACGATGCTAACAGGGTGCTTCAGGAAACAGAACCATGTGCATGTAAGGTCATGACACTGCTAAGAACGAGAAGTTGGCATGAAGATAATGTTGCTGCTGTTGTAGCCAGACAGCATTTGCAAGGTATTCAAAGCAGTATAGTGGTACCTTGGTTTAAGAACAGCTTAGTTTAGGAACAACTTGGATTAAGAATGCTGCAAACCTGGAAGTAGGTGTTTTGGTTTGTGAACTTTGCCTTGGAAGCAGAACATGTTCTGCTTCCTGTTGAGTGTGTTCCATTTGTAAATTGAGTCCCCTGCTGCTATGGGAAAGCACATCTTGGTTTAAGAACGCTTTGGTTTAAGAACGGACTTCTGGAATGCATTAAGTTCGTAAGCCAAGGTACCACTGTACTTGTTGTTTTTAGATCATATCCAGTACTCTGAGCAATAATGCTCTGAACATTATTTATTTTGCAATCCTCAGTATATAGGAAAGGATGGGGCTCATCAACCTGGGAAGGTAGCCCAGCAATGAAAACTCTGATCCTAAACCTCTGACCAAACTGCGGGAGGCAGTGGAAGACAGGAATGCCTGGCGTGCTCTGGTCCATGGGGTCACGAAGAGTTGGACACGACTAAACTACTAAACAGCAACAAACCTCTGCTGCCTTGTAGGGCATCTTTGGGAGAATAAGAGGCTAAGGAGTAAACTCTACACAAATCTGGAATGGAGTCCCTAAGATGGTTGGGTGGCATCTTATGCTTCCAGCAGCTCTGGCAGCCAAGTTGGTGCCAAACATATTGCTCTGCTTTTCTTTGAACCACATAAGTGAGGCTAGGCTGGAGCTTGTCATCTGGGAAGCCCAGGACCTTCATACATGCAGCCCAGGCTTGAGTCCTGGGGAGGTCACTTTGGTGCTGCTAACACCCCCGAAGGTGCACTCAATGTACAAACAATGTACTAGTATGTAAGTCAACTAATAAAGTCATTTAAATTGGTTAACTTATTGGAAAACATTATTATTTTAAGGCATGCAATTAAGAATGCAGGAGTTTGCCTGCTCAACATGCTTTAAAGATATCTAGGATGGGAACACAGAGGATGGGGACAGTTAACCCTACAGAAGGGACCAAACCCCCACTGATCTGCAGCAGCACATGCACAAGTAGAGAATACTATATTTATTTATATGCTGCTCATCTGACTGGGTTGCCCCAGGCACTCTGGGTGTCTCCCAACAAAATATTACAAACATTTTTGCATGTTTTACACTGGCTGGGATACTGCAGGAAGTTGATGTAATTCTTTTATTCTTCCATAGCCTAATAAATATAGATCCACACCCATATAAAGCACATCTAATACTCATTTAAAGAACACGATTTACCCAAATCCTGGAAACTTTCCCCCCTCACAGAGCTACAGTTCCATTAGCCTTAACAAATCACAGTTCCCAGGGGTCCTTAAGGGACAGTCATGTGTTTTAAATGTGTCTTGGAGGTGCTTTGAAAATATAGAGCGACCCACACACAAAATACTGTATATCCCAGGGTGGGGATGGGACATTGGGAACAATTGCCAGGATCTCTTACCAACTGTTTGTATCTCCCATTTTGCCTCAGAATTGTATCCAAAGAAATTTATGGGCAGATGTCTAAACTTAAACAGCACTTTTACTATTAAGTAAATAAAATAGATCACCTTGGTTCTTGAGCAGCAGGTGTTATACTTACAAACAATATCAGGGGAGGCTATAAATCTAGCCATCAAATTGCGAATACCTCTGCTTCTTTTTCAAGTATTATATCACTGAATCCATTTTATTTAGATGAATTGATCACATACCATTTCCCCAAAGCCTCTGCTTTAGTTTCCCAGTGAAAAACCAACATAGATGGACCCAGAGATCATTTGCTTAACAATGTTGTTCATGGATTTATTTCCCATGGGCACTCTCCAGGTGAGTTTTAAATCTTTCTACTGTTTTGATCATTGGCCTTCCTGGATACTTTAAAAACTCATAGATGTCTTCCCCAGCTGTGACACATTTTATCAGTAAATAAGCTGAATAGGCTTTGAAAAGAAGAAGTGAAGGTAGGTTGAAATTGCAAAATAAAATATTCACTTCAAAGCCCCAAACCATTTTCTAACACGGCAAAGGTTTGGCCAGAAAAGATAAGCAATATTTCCATTCCATGAAACAATTCTTCCTTGGAATTGTTTTAAATCCATAGAGCTTTAGGGAAGGGGATAACAGGCATAAGGAAAAAGGGCTCTTCTCAGTTAATATTACTATTTATCTGTGTCTAAGAAACAGTCATAAAATGATTCCAGGTTCCACCAATATAAGTCATTACAGCTCTCAAAAGATGGCTGAAATCAAAAATTTGTATCTTGCTAACTGCGTATAATGTAAATTGACAATGAAATAAAGTATGATGTGAATGAAATTTATATATTCTGCATCCTGTTTAGAAACTATTCTTATTATGGAAAGCTTTGAGTCTTCATTCTTTAAGAAGTCTCCCATAGTACTCTGCAATCTAAACACACTGTGCTTGTATAAGAAACAGCCTTAGATGAAGCAAAAAAAAAGACAACTGAAATCTTTTAGAAGGAAAAATGAAGTTAAAAACTGTTCAAAGTGGACTTTAATTTTTCTTTGATAGCAATAAAGAGAGCTTATGGGGTAAGATGCAAGGGCATAATGATTTTTGAACTGTACTGTTGCTCGGGGATTTGTGTGTATAATTCATTTTATGCAGGGATTAGCACTTACGGTACTACTACATGCTTTCTCATTGTACTCAATAGGCAATTCATATAGCTCCTGCAGGTCACCACTTTCCTAAACTATTTCATTGCAGCTGACAAAAAGCCAGACCCACCTACATCAGCAGAAATGGTTGTAGTTATTTTCAGTGGCCTGATTCACACTTAACACTGTGGCAAATTATGGCTTAGCACAAGCAAGTTCCTCTCCTGTTCCTGCCACACTACTGGAAGCTACAAATGGCCAGATCCAACCATTTCTGTCCCATGCTGGTTTCATGTGTGTCATGTGTGTCCAAAACCAGCTCTGGGGTGTGTCATTTCCGGGGGAAACCCACCTTTATTTAAAAAGAAAAAGTACTTGTGAGGTAGTCCAGGGCTGCCTTTCTATTTCTTTACCATTTTCCAGCTGCTTAGAGCAGCAACTAATATCCCTTCTGGCTGTTTTGAAATGCTCTCAGAAAGCAACTGTGCACCACAATGTGTAGCCCTTTCCTGGGGGAATTGTACAAAGAAAAAGATGGCTGCCCTGTGTACTTTTTAAATCAGTTATTATATAGCTGCCTTCTTGTGTCATATCAGCAGCCATTTTTGAGACTGGCATCCATGGCACTTCCTCAAATGTGCCCACTGGGACACAAAAGCTGGTAACTCCTGAAAATCAACTGACATTCCAGAATGATATTTATATGAATTGTTCTGGCCCTTTGCTTGTTTCCAGTTGTGGCACCAGACTCTAATTAAGCATATGGTGCATGAAAAACACTACCCATTGTTAATTTCTGTCATGTATCTGTGGTTTTTCCCATTAATAGCTGACAGAGAAATGTATTATTTGCTGAGATAATAACAGATGATCGTGAAAGTATTTCATGTGCAGAACATTGAAAGCAATTGACATTTATTCTACAGATAATCAACACAGACCAAAGTTTAAATGATTGCATTTGTTGTGAAATAGTATTATATGGATAATTGTTCAGTCTGCCAGAATCGTTTCCTTCACTTTAAAGCACTGATTGGCTTTGGCATACTAGGGCAAGCATTTATGAGCCCTGAACTGAATTGTTCATGCATTAGGAGTACAAATTTGTGGGCAGAAAACTGTAGAACAGCTTCTCTGCTAGATTCCAATGTGGAAGTTGAATGCTGTCTATGTATGCCTCTAAATGCTAGTTATTTGCAGAAGATCTAGTGGCGGTGGTGCACCAGTTTGCCAGTAGGAACAACCCAGTGGCTTAGAGGTATGATGAAAGTGACTAGGTTTGAGGACATGTGCCAACTTCCTGAGAAACATTGTTGGCTTAACTCAATATTCTTTGGATGTTTGGCTTGGGGAAGAGTCCTCATTTTTTCTTTCAGATTCCATTCACTAGGAAATGAAACACCAAAAGGTATAATTAGCAGCCCCTCTTCAAGCGGAAAGAACACATTTGTGGAATATGTTGCACAGAGTCTCATTTCTCAACCATAGTTTGTGGGAAGGGTACCCCAAGATCTATGTGAAACATAAGGATGAACTTTTAGAGTGAATTAACAAGTAATAGGAGCTGGAAGATATTTCCCTAAATGCTCTTAAATATCTCATATGCAAATATTGCTAAACTTTTTAACTAAAATATGTGTCCTTACCAAAGAATTGAGGACTAGCTGCCACAACACCAATTTTGAAAAAGGGGATCCATGAAAGAACAGACCTGCAAGCCTAACTTCTGTACCAAATAAACTGATAAGAGAGCATTATTAAAACTATGGTTGTTTAACTCAGGGAATCACCAGCCTTGCTGTGATGAATCACAACTATTTATGCAAAGAGTGCTCTGTATCGCCAAATGGCTAAATTTCTTGGAGAGCATAAACAAATATGAAGGTAGGGACAATCCTGTAGTCATTATAAGATGGGCTTTGATCGCTTTTGCTGCTACTGACCTTGAAAAGTTTTTATTTCCTCCTTTTTACTTGTATTGTGTATTGGAGATTTGATTTGATTCTACCATGCTCCAGTTGCAATGAAGGGCAGGTGTGTGTGTGTTAATTAATTAAATAATACACTTTGACTTCCAAAAGCCTTGACAAACTTCCTCACTAAACCGAGCAATCATAAAATGAGACAGCAGATTATCTTATGGCTCAGTAACTGGTTAAACAACCTTAAACAGAGAGTAGGAATAAATGGAAAGTTCCCATGACAGAGAGAAGTAAACAGTGGTATCCCCAAAGATCTGAAACGGAGATTGCTACTATTTAATTTGTTCATAAATGATCCTGAGTCATGGGTGAGCAATGAAGTGGCCTAACTTGAGGATTAAACCAAATGGTTCAGGATGATGACAGCCCAAGAGGACTGCAAAGAGCTCCAGAAGGAACTACCCAAACTGTATAAATAGCAAACAAAATTGCTAGTGAAAATCACATATAAGTGTTAAGTGATGCACGCTGTAGCCAAAAAGATATTGACTTATGGGTTCCGTACTGGCAGTCATTATCCAGAAAAACATCTTAGTCTTGGTGAGCCAGTGAACTCGGAGTGAATAAGGCAAACTTAATGCTGGGTATTAAAGAAATTTTAAATGCAGCTACATTTAGAATACTGTGTGCAGACAATTCTGGTTGCACCATCCCCGAAAAAGAATTGTAACACTGTGTGTGTGTGTGTGTATATGTATTTGTGGAATATACAGAGACAAGCAATCAAAATGACCAAGGAGTAGAACCCCCTTCCATACAAGTAGAAGCTAAGTATTTGGGTAATTTTAGTGAACAAATGATAAGAGGTGTATAAAAGTATTAATAGTATGGGAAGCCCCAGTCTGTCATGCACAGAGTTATGCCCTTGTACATAGTGCCACACAATCACATGAAGGGGAAGAACTAAACTGAACTGAATGGAATAGCACAAGTGGTACCACATGAAACCATAGTCATTACACCTGAAGAAATAGAAAGAACTCATGATGAGCCAACAACATGGTTAATTTGCTTGTTTTTATGTGTGTTCCAATGCTTTGAAACTGCTGCTGCTTTGTCAGCTTTTATTGTTTGAAATTGGGCAGCTGTCTGTATTTGCTTCACCTTTCTATGGACTTACCAGACTACAAATTACTATACAGAGCCAGGATGATGCACTAGAAATATGAACACCCTAGAAACCAACATTGCTTGCCGCATAGCTAGGAATATCTATGAGGGCACACAGCAAGACAACTCCACCTTTACTTGCCAATTTAGAACACGGCAGGAATTACAGTGATGAAAGCCACTTCTTTAACCACAACAACAATAGTGGGTAGACAGGATGTGGCTGTAGCTTTAGGCCAAGCGCTTGCCTGCAGTGGTCCCCATGTGAGCACTTTGGTGAGCACATACATACTGCCACTGGGATCACCCCCAGGCAATACTCACACAAAGAGAAAGCCAGTATGTCTGCACGGGAGCTGTGTGAGAACCCATGTGGCATAGTGGTTATAGAGTTAGACAAGGACCTGGGAGGCCAGGGTACAAATCCACACTCAGTCATGAGGCTCATAGTCGCTGAAGCTCAGCCAAACCTTCCCCACAGTATTGTGGTGGTGGTTGATTGAGGAGATGGAGAACCATGTATGCCACCTTGAGCTCCTTTGAGGGTTAAATAAAAAAAATGTATATACCCACTGTGTTTTGTGCCTTCATGTCAGACACAAATTGCAGTGGCTGTATGCACATAGCACCCATACAGAAGGGGCCATTGCACACAACTGGTGCCTTGTGGGAGTGGAGCATTGCTGCATGACAAATGACTCCCACACACTCCCAAAACAGAGAAATCCTGGCACGGGGCTGCTGCATAGATGAACCAAATCTGTAAGATCGGCCTGATCAACAGCAGCACGGCGTTTGGAGCCTGCCGCTTCCTTCCCCAGGTAGACCAGGTTACAGCAGCTGCTTGAACTGAATACACAATAGCAAAGGCAATGAGACTATCAAGGTTTCATTCCTTTTCCCCAACCCAAACAGCTGCTGCCATCAGTGATGAAGCAGGTGCTGGTGCATGAACACTATTATTGCTAAGAAGAACAGACTATTCAGTGATAACTTGCCTGGGTATAATATGATATCAAAGTAGTTTTAAATTCCCCAAAGTGTTCAGGTGAAAAAGGAGATTAAACTTTTAAAAGTGTTTCTTTAAAAAAAAGAGTAAGAAGAAATAGTACAGAAGGGTGTTTTTATTATTAGTATTCACCACAAATTGCACCTTTTTTAAAAAAAAGAAGAAGTAAAGAAAAGAGCAGGATGATAATTGATTTGGGACACCCCAAACAATAAAAGACTTATGTATTTAATAAGGAGGCTGTGTAGCTACCGCATGGCGTTTTGCAGAACTGCTGGCTGGCAGCTTGCTCCCAACTCAGTGGACCACAAATGAAAGGAGCGTCAGCCTCCTAATGACAGCCTGAACCTTCCAAGCATCATTATGTGCAACAGCTACCTGCCACGGCCCTCTTTGACTGCAACTCAACAACAGGCAGTAATGTCAATGACAGAGCTTAGGGATCTGTACCAGGACTCTAGGGAGGTCTTTCTGGCAGTTTGTTATGGCTGCTGTTTGCAATAAGCCTCTGAGAGCTATCCTGTGTATTGTAAGCTGTGCCTAATGTACAAGGCATTTTAATCTTATCCCACCATTGTTTCGCACTAATGGAACATTGTGGGAGTTAACCACTTTCATTTTGAAAGCCAAAAGGGGAACGAGTGTAGAAAAGCTGAACATACTTTGTTGTATATCTGTTTGATTTATTTAATAATAGAGCTGGGAGCAATTTTATAGACAAGGCAGGATAGGCCACTGACAATGTGTTGGGAAGGGAATAAATGAGTGGTGCTCAGCTGAGAAACCAAAGCAAGCATATGGAAATTTAAAAGTATGAAAAGGAATGCTGTGCAGACAGCTTCATAAGTAGCCGATTATGGACCTACTTATGGGACCCATAAAAAGGGTTCATAAGTACAAAGTCACATGATGCTGCCTTGAACTGAGTCAGACAACTGAACCATCTAGTCTGGTGCTGGTTATTCTGCTAGAGGTGGCATTCCAAGGTCTTTGCTAGGTTCAGCCCTTTGACCTATTGCTGGAGGTTGAAACTGAGCCCTCCTCCATACAAAGCATGTGTTCTACTGAAAAGCTATAGTGTCTGCATTCAGTACTGTTGAATGCTATTCCTCCATCCCTATCTTCAGTGCCTCCAGTGGTATTTTTGAACTTTTTTTTTTTTTTTGCAGTGGGCAGAGCAGCTGTGCATTGATCCTCACCATTCTTACTTGTGACAAGGCCACAAAAATAAACACTGCCTCCCATATAGCTCTAATGAGATTGGCAGAGGACCAGGTCACACCCAGGGGTGTGTGAAAAATGCTGGATTCCCATATCTCGGCCCCACATTGCTCCATAAGGTGCCTCTTTGGTGCAAAACTAAGAGAAGAAATTAGGGCACGCAAATAGATACTATCTCCCACACAGCTTTAGCGAGCTTGGCAGAGAATCAGTTCACACCCAGTGGGGTGTGAAGAAAGGTGGATTTCCATAACTGGATCCCACATCACTCCATAATGTTTTGATGAATGTCCTCAGGTGGGTGGACCACATGAGAAGCAAGCACATTGGCACTGCTTGTCCCAAGGCTTGATATAAGGTATGTTGAAATGCATGGTTGCCTGAAGTGTGGTTGTGGTTGTATAAGAAGTATACACAGTATAGAGACCTACTGGTTAGTTGAATCTTCAGATGTTGTTTACAGCTATAGTTGTATCATACCTGGAGCTGAAACTCACTTCCACCTGCGTAGACATTCAGCAAGCAGAAGGGAGCATGGCCCATTCCAAATTTCATCCCATGATTTTATGAGTTAACAGGGTTGCAAACAGATTTTTTTTTTTCCTGGAAGCAATCAACATGGAAAGCAGTATTTAACTTCCACTAGATTCCACTAGCGTTCCAGAAGTAGTTTTTGAAATTGTGTGAAAGGTGATATAAAATGCAAAAACTATCAGGTAAAGAACCTCACGAAAAAGGAATAAAATGCTGTCTGGATGCAGCCTTTATTTCCCTCTCCTCTCCTTTGCTTTCGTATTTCCTCATTTATTCATTCATTTTAATTTTGCATGTGTTTACTGGAAAGCTGGAAGCATAACCTCTAAAGCATTTGTGAGTGCATGTTTAAAATTTCAAATGAGTTAGGGGAGATGAAGTGGTGGAAGAAAGACTTGGAGGAAGTAGATTCTTGGACAGAGTTCCTTAAAGTGGTGGTGTCCTCCACTTCTGCACCATGCCATCAGGCCACACTAGGGCATCAGATTTCAAGAACTGGCAATCCAAATTCAACAAATTTAGCTTCCAAAAGAAAAAAAAGTGAAAATTACCCCAGAAAACTCAAAATCAACCCTCCATCTTTAAACAACAGATAAAGCAGAGTGATTCTTTCCCTATATGGAGGCATGAGAAGCACTCAGTCATCTCAGTTAAAAAGGTTCAAAAGCAATCAATTGCTCAAAGGACACATTTTGTTGATGAACAGATTACTAACTGCCCTCTGACTGGTTTCATTGAAAAAGGATGGTTAGGTCAGTGTCACAATCAGATTAATACCACAATATCATTGGCATCATTAATTTTTATTGCAAAGCCAAGTATCAACACACATTTCATTGTGTCTATGGTTTGAGAGAAGAGAAAGCAAAGCCATCATAGCCACTGTAAGTGCCTAACAACAGTTCTGCATAAGATTTCTAGTGTAAAATAGGTAGACAACTCATTAGTTTCTTCTAGATCCTGGGTGGAATTAAGTGTTGTGCTATGGTTGACAATTTATTTATACAAGCATTTCAGCTTCCCTGATTGAATGAGTCCCCCCCTCTCCTCCCCTACACATTGTTCTGTGGGTTCTCCCAACCCCTACCTAAAGCCAATTTGGGGGTGTATGGAAAGAGGAGAGAGCTATGAAAGCCCCATTATGCAAGTGGAATACTTGTGCAGGGCTTCAGCTGATGGGACTTGCTAGATGAACCCCACTGATATATTGACTGCAGTAACTAACATAACACAGGTATTAAAGTCTTAACACAAAAGCTGAGATACACGTCATTGGTAGGTGTAACCAGAGGAAGCCATAGGAAGAACGACAGATGTGGCCCTTACCTTTATGCAGTAGCCTAAGCTCTATGCATGCATAAGTCTGACCACCACACACATCTCTTCACCTCCCAGCCATGCAAAAGTTCAATGACGCATTCCAGCCATGCAAAAGTACTCAAGGATGATGGAGCAGGACCTAATGAAGGATGTGGCCAGGGGAGAGCACCAGGGGCTTCATGAGAACTAGGGAAGAATTCAAGCAGGGGTGCCCAAACATTTTTCAAAGAGGGCCAGATTTCTTTTTTTTTAGGATTTAACCCCAATGTTGTTCAGTTTTGTTTTCAATTTTTCTAGGACTGAAGTTGCTGAGCTTTTTTAAGGATTTTACCTCATGACATATTTTGCCACTGGGGCCAGATTAAAACAACTAGTGGGCCGGATTAGGCCCCTGAAACGGACTTTGGCCCTTCCTGAGTCTTCAAGGGTCCCACTGCCCCCATGGGCATCATATTGGTGACCCCTGTTGCAAAAAAATGAGATATGTGTACACAATTAGCAAAAAAGTTTTATAGCCAAGGGTAGGAGGAAATAAAAGTAAAAGAAGATTGAGTTTTTGAAAAGAGAGGTGAAAGATAATAGAGGAGCAATGTCACCTAAGTGTTCTGGTTCAACAGCCAGGCAAATGGCCTGAGCATGGTTTTGGATGTGCCTGAAGCTTGTGCATGGCCCCGATGTTCCCTTTGTACAGTGAAATGAAGCCCTGCCAGTGGGATGCCTATGTTTTCTCACATTGGGACACTGGGATGAGTTATGCATACAGAGGAGAAAGTGACAGTGACTCCAGAAAGGGTATAATGAGACATATGTCATAGACAGATGAGGGGCTGGCACAGGCCAGGCCATTTGGTTTCCACTGATGAAAGAGAAAAAGGGCAAATGAGAGCGGAGAATAAAAGGCATGCTTGACATGACCAGTGTAGGACACAGAAGGGTTTATCCTAGCAACAGATCTGCTCAATGCCTTTCCTTGCACAAAATGCATCAACACCTTCTTGACTTCATTGTCCAGCACAAATCCAGGACTCTACCTCGCAGCAGGAGGCTTTATAGTCCACTCGCTCCCCCAAGCGAGTTTTTCCCCCTGCACTCAATATATCACACCACTTCTTTGTTTCTCCAAGTCTCTAATTAGCTCCTCTCTCTATGGTACCTTCTCACAGCAGTTCCCTTGTGTGCTCATTCTCTCACCCAATATTTCTTGGCAGCTCACAATGAACAGGCAGGCTATACCAGGACACGAGTAACTCAGCCTGTTAAGACTCCTCACTGACTTTCCTCACTACGTTGCATCTAAAAACTGTTCTTTCAGCCTCATTCTCTCCCTTGTGACAGGAGGTTACCTTCCCCCATACTAAAACACTTTCCATTTGTGTGATCTGCTGGCTGCGTTCTGCTTTCGAGCTGGCATTTTTCCTCGCCTCGTCTCTCAAAGTTTCCTGGTTGGCACCGTCTCTATCTACCCTCTCCATTATTTTATCAGCAGCATGCAATGTTACCCAGCCTGAAGCCTTTGGAAACTGGGTTAACAGGCTTGACGGGCTCTCGATGAGACACTCGAAGCAGGCAGAGGCTACTCCATAATCATCAGGCTGAGGCTGTATCTTCTGGGAAGATGCTACCTTTTCCAGCTGTGTGCTCACACGCACTCACGCACACAGTTTCATTGCAGAAGCCTCAACACAGCAATGGGAAAGTTTTTCTTGGCAGGCCTAGCACAAGTGGGAAGGGACTCCAGTAGAGCAGCCTGGTCTTTAAGAATTGACTGTTCACCATAGTATTAAATTCTTGATTGGAGACTGTTAAATTGACAGGCCTTGAGCACACACTGAACCTGGTGGGAATGAAAAACTTTCAGTAGACTTCCCTATTTCAATTTGCTGTTATAGGTGAACTGCTAGTGGAAAGGACAAGTGTGTACACCTGAGTGAAGCTCCATCCATCCAACTGGGGTGATTCCTACCCCTTCCTCCACTGTCCCTTGCACCACTGATTGTTTAGTATGGTACATGACCTTCCTGGAGAGGGTTTTGTCTGGGATAGCAGGGTAGTCTGAATTTTCTCAAGTTACATTATCTTAGGATCAAAGTCTTCTAATAATGTGATTCTAAACATGTTCTCTAGGAAGCAGACCCCATGGAACACATGAGAGCTAACTCTGTTTAAACATTTGTTTGTTTACTATTTATTATAATTTTTGTTACCCAGTATTCACCAAAAAATGGGTATGGTATGGTATGATATGATATGATATGATATATGATATATGATATACTGCCCTATACTCAGAGGTCTCAGGGTGGTTCATAGAAAAGATCACAATATATAAAATCAAAATAAGAACAATAACCCAATAACACCGCCCCTCCCCCCCCCCCCGCCGAATAGGGCCACATTTTAAAAGGATGTCAAACAGATCAACCAAAGGCCTGGTTAAAAAGGAACATTTTTGCCTGGTGCCTAAAGGTATATAATGAAGGTGCCAGGAGAACTTCCCTAGGGAGAGCATCCCATAGACGGTGAGCCACTGCAGAGAAGGCCCGTTCTCATCTTACCACACTCTGGACCTCTCGAGGAGGAGGCACATAAAGAAGGGCCTCAGAAGATGATCTCAGGGTCCAGGTAGGTTCATATGGGAAATGGTATCCTTGAAATATTGCAGTCCTGAGACGTTTAAGGCTCTATAGGTCTAAACCAGGACTTTGAATTGGGCCCAGAAACTAATTGGTAGCCAGTGCAGTCAGACCACGATCAGTGTAATATGCTCAAACTGTCTTGCTCCAGAGGGCAACCTGGCTGCTAAATTCTGCACTAGTTGAAGTTTCCGAACTGTCTCCAAAGGCAGCCCTACGTATAACACATTGCAGTAATCTAACCTTGAAGTTACCAAAGCATAGACAACAGAATAAAAATGTAATCATATAGAAAACTGAAAAGCATAAATTACCTACTAATTCTAGGTAAAACAGTAGAGCATCAGATACTGAAATAAAAGCTAACATTCAGCCGTCTCCCAAAGCCTGGGTGAAAAGGTGCACCAAGACATGTCAATGAAAATGGACAAGGTAGGTGCCAGGTACACATCCAGGGGGGAGGAATTCTGGAGCTTGGCAGCCACTACAAAAAAGGCAGTTTCACAAACCTCAAAGACACATGGCTGGAAGATAATAATAATAATTTATTATTTATACCCCACGCATCTGGCTGGGTTTCCCCAGCCACTCTGGGCGGCTCCCAACTGAATATTAAAAACATAACACAGCATTAAACATTAAAAACTTCCCTAAACAGGGCTGCCTTCAGATGTCTTTTAAAAGAAAGATAGTTGCTTATTTCCTTGACATCTGATGGGAGAGCATTCCACAGAGCGGGTGCCACTACTGAGAAGGCCCTCTGCCTGGTTCCCTGTAACCTCATTTCTCACAGTGAGGGAACCGCCAGAAGGCCCTCGGCGCTTGACCACTAATATGCAGGTGATTGCTCTGTCAGGTTTAATGATCCAAAAACAGGCTAAGAATACAAATGCCAAAGGTGACTGGGTGTGAGTAAAGTGTGGTGGGAGGTATTAACAGATTGAGGCATCCCATAATGCCAACTGGCCTATACAAGGGGGCCCTGCTTGTGATCTTGCCAACAGGCATAGCTGATGGTGCAGTAGCCTTGAGTAAAAGCCTTCTGGGTGTCAGGACCCCGACTGTGGAATTTCCTCCTTGAAGAAGTGTGGTTATTAAAACTTTTTTTTTAGTTCACCTAGGCTTTCAGGACATGTTTTCTAGCCCTGGATCATAAGTTAACAAAGATATTATCAGGCTTATGTGTAGTGTAATTGTTTTAGTTGTGCTCTTCTTAATTTTTTTTGTCCCCCCCCCCAAGCTCCCTCAAGAGTGGAGTGGAACATGAATAAGATGAAGAAGCGGGGGGGGGGGAACCTCCTCACAAGCACTTAATCCATTAGACATCAATATTTAATTGTTTTCCCCCTCTTTTATGCAAAATTAAGCTAATGTCTCAAATACCTTTGGGCTTCTTTCAAAAAATGACCCTAATGAACAACTTATTCACTTATCACCTTTATTAACTGATAATTGCAACTATCACTACATTATTTGATTTATCACTTCATATATTAAAAAAGCCACACAGAACACTGTATGTACTAGAGATCAGAACACCAAATGTTTTTTGTTTTGTTTTGTTATAATAATAAAATATTACCAAATAATAATTAATTTATTGAAGCTATCCTCCTGACAATGGAGCCAAATCAGGGATGGGGACCCTTTGTATCCCCCACCCCCAATGTTGGAGTTCCAGTCCCCATAAGTTTCAGCCAGCATAACAAATAGTCAGGGACAATGAGATTTGTAGTCCAGCAACATAGTCATAAGTCCCCCGTTCTTTATATAGGAAATGAGGAATGTGTGCTCCTCTAGAGTTTGTTAGACTCCAGCTTCCATCAGTCCCTGCAAGCATGACCAATGGTCAGAGACGAAGGGAGTTACAGTCCACCAACATCTGGAGGACCACATGTTCCCCATACCTGCCTCATTTGGATGCTATCAACTATCCATTTTGTCGATCTAATTGAAAATGGGGATTGCTCAGGTGTAGAGCTATTACTCCGCTTCAGAGGTGTTCACCTTACACATACCCAAGACATAAAGCACTTTTGTCAGGTCTCTCACGCTTTAGCAAGACGGTACAACATATTACACCTAGGAAGGGGGAAATCCACTTTCTCCCCTGCTGATAACAGCTTCCATGTATCAACTGATTTTTCAAATATAGTCTTTGATAAGGTCTCCTTACAAAGACAACACCAGCAAACATTTCTGATGTGACAGAAGTGCTATATTAAAAAAACTGGATCTCTGTGCTTATGAAAAAGCCACATATCTTTAAGCGCTCCTATGATTAAGGTCATTGGACTAAAAAAACAACAACTTCCTAACAAAGAGCTGAGAGAGGAAGAACACTGGAGAAAGTGTCACTAAATCACACACACAGAGAGACACAGACACACACACCAAACACACACAAAAGGAATTAAAAGACAAATTGTTTCCAGGATATTCTGAAGATGCCTGCCAGTTGATCAGGTTTGTTTTAATGACCACCACCAATCATTACTTTTAATAGAAGGTCAGCTACTTTATATGCCAAGTATATGAGCTCAGATCATTTTCAGTGTAAGCTGCAATAATCACATTTTCTGCTAATGATTCTGTAGGCACAGTCCTTGCCATTAGTCCTTAAATGGTAAAAGCTTTAGAAATAAATATTTGCTAGGTGTTGCAAACAAGCTTACGAGATTTACTGTGGTATGAACACTTGGCTTACAATTAGCAGCTTGCATACGGTGCTCACAATTACATGGAGCAGATATGTGAAAGTTAATACTGTACCTAAATTGCAGTGAGGGATAGAAGGCCACAACATACACTGGATGTATTTCTAACAGCCCACTCAGAAACATGTTGACCCAGAAGCAAATCACCCATGTTATCCTGTAATATGGGTATCCATTTCTTAATCATCCAGGCCCATAATCTTTCTGAAGAATCGAAACAGTAGTTCTGGTCTGCTTAGTTTCCAATGAGTTAACCGTACATTTCCTGGCCTTTCACTGGAAATATCGTGACATGTAATAGATTTGTTGTTGTTGTTGTTGTTGCTGCTGCTGCTGCTGCTGTTTTATAACCACCTTTTCCCCTGACAGGGACTCAAGGCAGCTCACAATATTTATGTTTTTTTCATTAAACTAAAGATCTGTACACTATTATTTCTGCCAGCAGCAAGAGAGGAACATGAGAATGACTTGTATTTACATAAAGCATCAAATGTATAAATACATGCTATGCTCCATTTTGTCCCCTGGGATACTGAATTTCAGCATCAGAATAGTTCTGCCCTTTTAGAGGAAAGGAAAGGAAAGAAGATGATCATGACTTCAGGTTCTCTTTTTGCCACTTAACGAAAAAGGAAATAAAAGGCATGTAGGGTGCAAACTAGAGCCAAAAAAGAGAGTTCTTACCACTGATTTGCTACAGTGTTTACATGGGTTACAAATGATTGTTGCTTCCATATGACTCACATTAGGAATTACTTTCTTCAGCGGAGTTCTTACATCTGAACTGACTTGGTAGAAGAAGCAACTAAAGGCAGAAGCTTTCAATAGTTGCCCTGCCATTCAGTGGTGAGGAATGCATGATTTTGTCATCTACGAAGCTGAAGTCATCAGCAATGTATGAAGCTGGCATCCATCATTTTTTGTGCCCAACACCATTTTGTCCAATGCCTGGCTTCATTTCTCCTAGTGCTGCTCCTTCTCAAAACAAGGATGAGCCACACTGGGTTGCATATTACATCAGTACACAGATAATGTCTAATAACAGTTGGATGGTGTCCTTGACTGTTCTGTGAAGTGCTGTAGATACTTAGATACTTTTTTAAAAAAAGTCCTGTATTTTCAATGCCACTGTAATTAGCAAACCACATAATATTCAACAGCTGTAGCAGATTTACTGCTATCTTAATCCTTACATGCACATTTTACTGCAAAGTCTGCAGGATATATCTATGAATTTGTGAAGATAAATAATGGCACTTAAAAAAAATATACAAGATTACCCTTGCATTTTCCATCAGTTGTCTAGCATTTCATTAGTAGCTCCCCTTCATCTTGCAACTTTAATTAGCAGTTCCAGTCTGGGATTTACCTGTGACTGTCATGGGTGGAAAGTGCTCGCTAATGAATTATTCCAGTAAATTAAGAGACTGAGGGAGTTCTCTACCTGTCTAAGACTAATCCACACTTTTATTAGTGAATACGTTTACTTGTGATAACTATATAGCAGGCCACTGGACATGCTTGGCCAGAATACATTTCTACATTCATGTCAAACTCTGAATTTTGCTTCTATGAGATGACATTAACATTGACAGGTTAGTAAATTAGGCCCTTAACAGTATAGGGCTATCTTTGTTAAACTGAGATAATTATGGCAATGGATTTCAGTTTATATTCCACCTAATATACAGAATGCTGCCTGTCACTAACCCCACAAACCAATTACTAAACATTTTGTCCAAGGATGGAACTAAAGTTCAGAAAAGCACCAAGAATGGCAGTCCTGTGGTCTCACTGTCTAGTAATGCAGCAAGCTACAAGCTACAAGCTACTCATCAATCCCTTTCTCTCATGCAGGCCTTCCACATGCTCACCAGAAAAGCAGTCTTTCCTTCAAAAAGTGCAGCTCTTTTTTTTTTTTAAAAAAAACCAACAGTTCTGCATCTAGCTAGTGACAAAATAATTGGGCGGAGCATTGTGTTTGCTTTGTGCTCACAGCTAAACCTCTTATCCATGTTTCCTTATCCTTAATTGAACACACTAGGTTGGTGCTTTAAAATACATATTTCAAGAGACAGCCCTAAGCTTTGTACAGTCACCATTAAGGAAGGAATTCTATGTAGAACTGTGGGGAACCCTTCTGCAGCATTATGAGCTCCCTGGGGCTAGAAAGACAAATTCTACCTAACCTAATGCCACTTGACTGCAGAACTGTCATCTTCTGCTACGTAATGCACATAGTACCCCAAGAGTGTTTTCTAGTGACTTCCCTATAAATCTTAATAAGCCCAAGACCAATCTCTTATAAGAATGAATATTTTAAGGCATTTCCCCCCATTTGTTCAGCCAGGGGAAAGCTGTCATGTAAATCAGCAGAACGCTTAAACCGCAGGAGGGATATTTGGTGAAATGATCTTGAGGGATCGCATCTAAACAGAAACACTTGCTCTTATTAGGAAAGCTTCTATTAATGAAAAGAGAAAGGGACCTACTCCCTGGTCAGATGCACTAGCATGAGAATAAGTCAGCTTCATAGTAACTGTGACACCAACCAGCAAGTAAAGTTCATGCAAATACCACACATTTGCAGAAGGAGATTGTAAAAATGCATGAAGGCAGAATTTCGATTATAAGGTGCAGAGCTTAGAATAAGTTTGGGAGGTAAAGTATCATTTTGAAATGTGATGTGTTGCAGCTATGAATTAGAGGCATGAGTGGATAAAATTATCAGCTCAAATCAGAGATATTTTAATCACCTTGCTTGCAATGTGACAGCTTGGTTAAGGTCTAGACTCCCAAAGGACAAGGAATGTCCTCTGAAGGATATTGATTTGCTCCACTGCACCTTCTTTGACTATTATTACCAATGCAGTTCTTCCAATTAATCAGCTCGACTTAACAGCGGCAGTACACTACAGCCTTTACATGCATTATGCAGATAAGTGACAAAGTCAAGGCTTCCTGCACAATTACTCTAATTATAAACCTTTCTTTGGTCAAGGATTGCAAACAAGCATGCAGTGAGTGCTTTATATATTTGCTGTGAACCATGTTGTTTGTGCTCTTGAAACGGATCCAAGAGCAGCATTTTCCTCTCTGCGAAAGAACTCAGGGGGGAAAATGCATCTCTATAAAATGGCTGTTAGCAGCAATGGCCACATTTTCTCACAGCATACATGAAGTAGCAGTGTGCCAGAAAATTCTCCCACATTTTTCCTCAACTCATTATCCATCAGTTAATGAGGAAAGGCATTGCATTCAAAAATCATGAAAGGGGAGGGGGGGAAATCAGCTATATTCTCACGGGTGGGTTTTTGGCCTGCTTACCTTGCTTTTATTGTGGCCAAGGGATGTCTGCGAGTGCCCCTTCTTTCATTCTACAAATCAGCAGCAGCCTTCCCTGCTGCCACACTTCAATCAAAGCCCATCAGGAAGTAACTCCTCCCACGAGGCTTTCTTGGATCAGGAAGTTGAGTAAGCTAGGGAGGTTTCAGGGGCTGGAGAAATGTTTAAAGGAATACCACCCTTTGACACCTCGCAACAATAAGGTAAGATCAAAAGCCTGTACCCACCAAAATGCTAAATAGAGTGCCCTGAGACCAAAGCAGAAAAATGAAAACCACTTTTGAAGAAGAAGAAGAAGAAGAAGAAGAAGAAGAAGAAGAAGAAGAAGAAGAAGAAGAAGAAGAAGAAAACATCTAAGAAACTGGAGGACAGTGATTGAGAAAGCATTGATATGAAGTTATCTGGGACTCATCTGGGATTAGCCAGATTGGAAATATGGCCAGGACACATTATCATACCGAAATAATGAAGAATGGAAAAACATTTTTCTACTTCCACTATCAAATGGTAGATGGAAAATAACAAAGAGAGCTAGAATCTGAAATCCTAACATCATGGCAGACTTCCCATTCATTCCCCTGAAGGCACATCAAAACTGAATCTTAATTCTCGCAAAGCTGAACAATGAATGTGGCAGGTACAGATAAATACCGTACTTCAATCCAGCCACTCCTTCTCACATGCAGAAATGTGTATTCACATGTGTGTTGAGAAGGTGGCTCACTGGATGAGGGTGGCTTCCTGGCAAGTGTGCTGCTGCTGCTTACCAGGAGATTGAAGGGGAGAAGTGAGGCAGCAGGAAGGTCAACGTGATGCAGGCAGTAGGAGCAGCATATTGGCTCTGCTGGTGTGCCCACACTGCAACAACCTTCCTGCCAACTTGTCCCTCCCATTCTATGTGGTTATGAATGCATGGAGGATAATGTCCGAATTGGGTTGGAGTAACAAGGGAGATAAAGGGGTAAGAGCTTGCACATGCCTAACTTTATGTCAATTAATAATCCAATCCAGAATCAATATTTTACAGTCATTGCTACAAAGATGTTTTTACTTGTGGAAGATTCAAGTGAGGAGACCTATAGTCCAACATCTTCTCAAGAAAAGTTAATTTTGTTACTATTATTTACAGTACACAACAATGGCATTCTGAAATATTTTAGATACATTATTTTATATAAACAAATACTACCGTATTTTTCGCACGATTGGACGCACCGGACCATAGGACGCGCCTAGTTTTTTGGGGGGGAAATAAAGGAAAAAAAATTTCCCTTTATTTCCCCCCCAAAAGCAGGTCAGGGAAACCGAACCAGGTCGAGGAACAGCGGGATAGTGGCGCTGCGCCTCCCTGCTGTCCCCCGAGCTTGTGGGGCTGGCTGATGTCTGCCTAGCGCGCGGGGCGCTCTGCTTCAGGGCGCCCTACCCGCCGGGCGGCAGGCTGCTATCCGCAGCTTGGGGAGCCTTGTGGGGAACTGCTGCAGGGCTCCCCACGCTGCGGATGTATGCCTGGCGCGAGGGGCGCTCTGCTTCAGGGTGCCCCACCCGCCGGGTGGCAGGCTGCTATCCACAGCGTGGGGAAGCTTGCGGGGAGCTCCTGCAAGGGTCCCCATGCTGCGGATGTGTTCCCAAAGCGCCGGGAGCTCTGCTTTCAGGGCGCCCGACGCTCCGGGAAGCAGGCTGCTATCCGCAGCCTAGACACGGCTAGCGGAGCGCTAATCCCGAAGCTTGGGGCGTGCGGAGCTCAGCGTGCCCCAAGCTTCTGGGCGCCGGCAAGGTCTCCGCTAGCCCTGGGAGAGCCCCGCGACGTCGCGGGGCTCTCCCAGGGCTAGCGGAGACCTTGCCAGCACCCAGAAGCTTAGGGCGCGCTGAGCTCCGCACGCCCCAAGCTTCGGGATTAGCGCAGTGGTCCGCTAGCCCTGGGAGAGCCGTGCGACGTCGCGGGGCTCTCCCAGGGCTAGCGGAGACCTTGCCAGCACCCAGAAGCTTGGGGCGCGCTCAGCTCCGCACGCCCCAAACTTCGGGATTAGCGCAGTGGTCCGCTAGCCCTGGGAGAGCCGCGCGACGTCGCGGGGCTCTCCCAGGGCTAGCGGAGACCTTGCCAGCACCCAGAAGCTTGGGGCGCGCTCAGCTCCGCACGCCCCAAACTTCGGGATTAGCGCAGTGGTCCGCTAGCCCTGGGAGAGCCGTGCGACGTCGCGGGGCTCTCCCAGGGCTAGCGGAGACCTTGCCAGCACCCAGAAGCTTGGGGCGCGCTCAGCTCCGCACGCCCCAAACTTCGGGATTAGCGCAGTGGTCCGCTAGCCCTGGGAGAGCCGCGCGACGTCGCGGGGCTCTCCCAGGGCTAGCGGAGACCTTGCCAGCACCCAGAAGCTTGGGGCGCGCTCAGCTCCGCACGCCCCAAACTTCGGGATTAGCGCAGTGGTCCGCTAGCCCTGGGAGAGCCGCGCGACGTCGCGGGGCTCTCCCAGGGCTAGCGGAGACCTTGCCAGCACCCAGAAGCTTGGGGCGCGCTCAGCTCCGCACGCCCCAAACTTCGGGATTAGCGCAGTGGTCCGCTAGCCCTGGGAGAGCCGTGCGACGTCGCGGGGCTCTCCCAGGGCTAGCGGAGACCTTGCCGGCACCCAGAAGCTTGGGGCGCGCTCAGCTCCGCACGCCCCAAACTTCGGGATTAGCGCAGTGGTCCGCTAGCCCTGGGAGAGCCGCGCGACGTCGCGGGGCTCTCCCAGGGCTAGCGGAGACCTTGCCAGCACCCAGAAGCTTGGGGCGCGCTCAGCTCCGCACGCCCCAAACTTCGGGATTAGCGCAGTGGTCCGCTAGCCCTGGGAGAGCCGCGCGACGTCGCGGGGCTCTCCCAGGGCTAGCGGAGACCTTGCCGGCACCCAGAAGCTTGGGGCGTGCTGAGCTCCGCACGCCCCAAGCTTCGGGATTAGCGCAGTGGTCCGCTAGCCCTGGGAGAGCCGCGCGACGTCGCGGGGCTCTCCCAGGGCTAGCGGAGACCTTGCCGGCACCCAGAAGCTTGGGGCGTGCTGAGCTCCGCACGCCCCAAGCTTCGGGATTAGCGCAGTGGTCCGCTAGCCCTGGGAGAGCCGTGCGACGTCGCGGGGCTCTCCCAGGGCTAGCGGAGACCTTGCCGGCACCCAGAAGCTTGGGGCGCGCTCAGCTCCGCACGCCCCAAACTTCGGGATTAGCGCAGTGGTCCGCTAGCCCTGGGAGAGCCGTGCGACGTCGCGGGGCTCTCCCAGGGCTAGCGGAGACCTTGCCGGCACCCAGAAGCTTGGGGCGTGCTGAGCTCCGCACGCCCCAAGCTTCGGGATTAATGCAGCGCTCCGCTAGCGGTGGGAGAGCTGGGTCTCCCTCTGCTAGCAGATAGCTTCCTGAAGCCTGGAGAGCGAGAGGAGTCGGTGCGCACCGACCCCTCTCACTCTCCAGGCTTCAGCGAAAGCCTGCATTCGCTCCATAGGACGCACACACATTTTCCCTTGCTTTTTAGGAGGGAAAAAGTGCGTCCTATGGTGCGAAAAATACGGTATTTTATTTGTAGTTTGATGCAAAAGTTGTTTAGAAAGGGAGGAACTGTGTTCACTCAGCATATTGCACCACTCAGGAAGCAGGGTTAGTGACCTCTGCATAAGAGAAAGCTGTCATGCTGTTCAAATACAGATGGGAGCTATATTCAGCTAAACATCTAGCAATTGCTTTGTTCATTATTCTGCAAACACCCCATAAGTGTTTCTTACCAGATAGATCAAAATGCTTACATTACTAACCCGTCAAACTGAAGTATTGTAACATTTTATGAGAATCAGCATGATAGAAAATAGAGCAGGACCCCTTGAATAGTTTAAGGAAGCTAAATATGGGAGTGTCAGGGTTGGCTTCCATTCACCAAATCAAACAGAGCTGGAGCTGTAAGACTTCACCACATATATCATAGCTAAAGATGGTTGGTGCAGTGGTTGGAAACTTGTAATTATGAGAATAATTTATATAATTGGATAAGAGAGAGCAAACATCCTTGGCAAATGGCCTTCTAGGATTCAATGCCTGCTAAATGAAAGTGACAGATCAGGCAATGTAGATCAGGAGTGGAGAACCACAGGCCCAGAAAGACCAAAAGGGTTCCCCAACAAGCCTCTGTATATGGCCCCTAGGACTCTCCCCAGGCCATGCCATGTCCCTCACCAGCCCAACCCTACTGCATCTCTTCCCTTGAGTGTTTTTGCCTTGCTGAGATCTGTCCTTGAACTATGATAATGTCCCTTATCATGTGTTTGCTAGTGTGTTTAAAACAAACAAACAAACAAACAAACAAACAAACAAACAAACAAACAAACCTTAGCCCACTGCCCCCACTGTTTCTAGTCAAGGATTTCCCAAACTTGGGCCTCCAGCTGGTTTTGGACTACAACTCTCATCATAACTAGCTAGCAGGACCAGTGGTCAGGGATGATGGGAACTGTAGTCCAAAAACAGCTGGAGATCCAAGTATGGGAAACCCTGTTCCAAATCCACCAGGAGAGGCATCATTATCCACTACCAACTTAAGGATATTTCCCTCTCACTAAAGCTATGCAAGTAAGATCAAAGATCCCCCTCCACTTCCCAGGGACCAAATCCCTCATGTGCTACAGCAATTATTAGATTTTATATCTAGTGCTTCAAAGACTTACCACTACATAATAACCATAAAATGGGCTGTATGGTGGGACCTATACAGCTATTGCTTCTGGCAGTAACTTACCATGAGACCAAAATGTAAAGAACACCAAATGTGTTACAAATTAAAGGATGCTTCCAACCTTGCCACGTAAGAGACTTATTTCAGCTAGTGCTCAAACGGTCACCACAGCACCTCTCTGAATAAGGTTTGGATGGTCAACTGCCTGCCACACCAAAGACCACCAAGTGGGAAGGGAAAAGAAAACGGGGGGAGAAAATTATTTGGTCTCCTTTTTACAATGGGCCAACTTGATTTGCCTTTCTCGAGCATGCTTGTGGACTAGAATGCAACTCAAAGTCAGATTTCAAGGCTCCCTGCATTTTGTGTGCACAATAAGTCCACACAAAAATGCATATTTTCCCCCAAAAGTTGGGTACCAAATGCATATTTTACTAGTGAATGTATTGAAATGTTAAAAAAATGCATGATTTATTTAAAAGTGCATATAAAATGCATATAATGGAATGGAACAGGATGAAATGTTATTAAACAGGACAAATGTCATGGAATAGACCTCTGACTGAGTGACAGTGATATGGAATTGACTGCATATCCCATCCCTAGCTTTGGTTCAGTGGTGAACCACATGCTTTATATACAAAATGCTCCAGGATCCACCCTGTACAGGCTCAGCTGGGAAAAGATTCCTGACAAATCCTAGGTAAGGATAAAGGGATCCCTGACCATTAGGCCCAGTCGTGACCGACTCTGGGGTTGCGGCACTCATCTCGCTTTATTGGCCAAGGGAGACGGCATACAGCTTCCGGGTCATGTGGCCAGCATGACTAAGCCGCTTCTGGCGAACCAGAAACGCAGTTTACCTTCCCGCCGGAGCGATACCTATTTATCTATGTTCACTTTGACGTGCTTTCGAACTGCTAGGTGGGCAGGAGCAGGGACCGAGCAACGGGAGCTCACCCCGTCGCGGGGATTCAAACCGCCGACCTTCTGATCGGCAAGTCCTAGGCTCTGTGGTTCAACCCACAGCGCCACCCGCGTCCCATGACAAATCCTAGAGAGCCACTATTTGTCATTATGTGGACAATACTGAGTTAGGCGGGTCATTGGTATGACTCAGCAAAAGCATTTTCCTGTACTCTTAAGTTTCATTACTGGTAATTTTTGCTTTCATTGGCCAGCTATCAATGGATCATGTGGCATTTTTTGACAAGGAGCAGGACTCATTGTCAAACTGACCTCACTTAGGTTTGAAGATATACAGTAAGGAGACCCTTTCACTTTCATTCACCATAGGTTGCCTACACTTAAGATTCAGGGCAAAGCTGGAAAGCCAACTTTTAGTTCTCAAGGAAGCATGATGATAGTGTGGAAATTGTTCTGTTTTTCACAAATTATAAACCAAGGAGACTATTTTATTTATTTATCATGAGTCCATTATAGTCCCAAACACGTGAAAATTATTTTGTGAAGTATTCTTTTCCACAGAAAACAACTGGTACAAGTTATGGCACACTAGATTCCAACAGTAATCATTTACACATCTTTAGTAAGATGAACTGGGAGACTGACACACGCAATTAGTGATAGTCATGCGTATTCAAATGCCTCTGTTAGATGGACAAAATCTGAATCATAATAATGCAGCAGGAAAGGAGAAAAAGAATATTTGAGCTGCAATGTGCATCAGCATAGGTGATAGGTAAATATCAAGTAATGTTAAATCTGACTTGATGGACTGATAAAATAAGCCAGCACTTTCAGTAAAGGGAACGTCACAATAATTACTCAAGCCTTCCCTTCTTTGTGACATTCAGCAGCACATGCTAACTTTCTTAAATATAAGCAAAATTATATTCAAATACCAATATTCCTTTATAATCACTGTAGAGGAGCACTCAAATTATAATAATGCCATCATGACGCATCTTAGAAGGGGGAAAACTGCTTCATAATGATAAATGGCATGACCTTCAGATCCTAGTTGCCGAGAAAGGGCCTGCATGCAGCCACTCATACATTTATTCAGTATCCCTAAATGATATTATCCAATTGATTAGGCCTTTCTGGATGCTGATCTCTGCCTTCCACTTATGCACAGCCATGAGAAATATTTACTGGCATATCCAAAGTATTTTCATGAACAATTGTGTGTATATGCCATGTCAATTTATGCCATTACCAGAATTCAGGAGCAGAAATTGTTTTTGCTTTTAAAAATGATTGTATTCTAAAACAGGTTTAAAGCAAATTCCCATGAACCGTTTGATTAATTGTAGGTGCCCATGGTGAAGTAGACATGCTCCCACATATGACAAGCCATCTATTTGCATCAGTGAAACACTTCTAGAAGTATTGCTGAGGTTCTAATCTTCAGATGCTCATTGGTGGACCCTCATTGCAGCACCACTGCAGCATTGCTACCACAGAAGAACTTACGTCTGAATATATTCTAAGCATGTAAAAAAAGCAGAGACATCACCTTGCCAACAAAGGTCTGTATAGTTAAAGCCATGGTTTTCCTAGTAGTGATGTATGGAAGTGAGAGCTGGACCATAAAGAAGGCTGATCGCCGAAGAATTAATGCTTTTGAATTATGGTGCTGGAGGAGACTCTTGAGAGTCCCATGGACTGCAAGAAGATCAAACCTTTCCATTCTTAAGGAAATCGGCCCTGAGTGCTCACTGGAAGGACAGATCCTGAAGCTGAGGCTCCAGTACTTTGGCCACCTCATGAGAAGAGAAGACTTCCTGGAAAAGACCCTGATGTTGGGAAAGATTGAGGGCACAAGAAGAAGGGGACGACAGAGGACAAGATGGTTGAACAGTGTTCTCGAAGCTACAAACATGAGTCTGACCAAACTGCGGGAGGCAGTGGAAGACAGGAGTGCCTGGCGTGCTCTGGTCCATGGGGTCACGAAGAGTCGGACATGACTAAACGACTAAACAACAACATATTCTAAGCCTAGGAATTTGTTTTCGGTGCCAAAACTGAACTGAGTTCACAGTCGTTTCACACAGAAGGCTAGCTTTCTTCATTTCAACAGCCTAATTCATGTGGTGGGGAGGGGAAGCTATATTGTGGCAATCATTTAATAGCTGGAAGTCAGAAATCTTTAATGTTCTACCACAGCAGAGATAGCCTAGCCTCCATAATTTGTGGCACCTTGCACTTCTGCCTCTCCATCCCAATATGCAGCAGTGACTTGGCCAGAGGGAGGTGAGGTAAGTGGTGCAGCCATGCCACCCCACTGCACCCGCTGCTGCAGTGAAGTGAGCTGAGCTCAGTTCCCTCCTAAACTGAGCATGTAAAAAAGCAAGAAACCTGAGAACAGATCCAATCAGCTGCCTTGCACCTTTTCTCAGTGTTCCAGGCAAGCTGTATGCACTTAGACAAAACAAAGTAAAATCCAGTGCTGTATATATACTTATTATTTATCCATGAATAAAAGACACGGACACAATTTTAAGAGAGTCAAAAAACCTGTTCCACATGGGGGGGGGGGTTCCATGATGTCACCAATCACACCCAAGCATAAGTGTGCAGAGTTGCTTTATGCTACAAACACTGAGAACCCAGAGACAGAGGTTGGTGCATTTGAACAGAGTGTAGTAAGAGTGCTTCTGTACTAGTTGTGCTACTCAAATTGTGTACACCCTCAGTCCAACAGAAACAGGAAACATATTCCCCATGATTGCAGTCCTCTGCACATTTTCCTGGGAGTAAGACACATTGAACTCAATATGACCTTCATTAGGGAAGATATGTGTAGCATTGTGCTGCTGATTTGACAAAAAGTTCACTTGCAGAGGGCTGGGCTAAAATGCTAAAATCAGTGACATAAAAAAATTCTCTGATGCCAAAAGCAAGAGATTTTTTTAGCATTCTTTTTCCCTTTGTGTAGTCCCAACATTTTTCTAAATATTTAATCTATCTCACCAGTCTCCTTATTATCTTTTTACTTGTCTCTGCAGTCCTTGCACAAAATCTTAAGTATTATGTTTAACACTGCCAAGCATTGTGGCCTAGTTTCATGTACTTGCACCAGGATTTTCAGATAAAACCATCTGCAGATCTCTCTCTCTCCCCCCCCCCACCTTCTGTATTGCATAGTCGTTTAGAAATAGTTTGATATGTCAGTTTGCTTTCACCATTCAAATTTCTTTCCCCCTTTGTTGCATTGGGCAACTGCAAAAGCCTTTCAGCAGCTCCATACAACTGAAAATATCCAGGAACAATTTTGAAAATAGGTGTCATATCCACACAGCCTACGAACCATTTTGAGAAAATGCCTAGCGCAAATCACAAAGCAAATTGGTTACAGTAATGGACAGAAACAAGGCAGTAGCAGAATGAAGGGAAAGTGGTGGATTTATTCATAAAAATATATAGATGTAGCAGCAACTTTTCACCATATGTGGTACACAGGTAAAACTGCACAGCATAAAAACAAAACAATGGAAATGGAACAAGTCCACAGGACCTAGTGCTCAAGTGTATGTTGTTTAATTTTTTTAAAAAATAAAATGGTCTAAAATTTTGTGATAAAACTAAATTTTAAATGGGGTTAACTGATAGGAGTAGTGCATAATGATAAAGTCACGTATTCTCTATCTTAACGGCAGGCAGGTTCAAATTTGCTCTCTTCCCGACCTTTTTCCTATTGGTATGTCCACACATTTTTTATGCTCCTAGCTATTGTTCAAAGCCACAAACAAAAAATCTTTTCCTAATTAACAAAAGCACTTTCCTAGGCCCTGTTCAAACATAACTATGCATTCATTAAACCATGGCTTAGTGTTATGAATAGAACCAGCCCAACAGGTAAACTGATTTGTTTACTGTCAACATACCAGGATCTGAAGCTGTGGTTTGTTGTTGGCTAATGAACCTTGGCTTGTTTCAACTCTGTTTGGCCTTGCATGGGATCCTAGCACACTTCCTTAACCAGGATTTGTTTGACCACCTCACCCACTTACCAAACTCCTAAGAGCAGCTGGAAACAAAGCAAACCTTAGAGAAACAAGTCACTGGTTTTTTGGTCATCTGTAGGGCAACTTGTGGGGAAATTGTGGTTTGTTAAGTAAACTGCAACTTAGAGTTTATGTGTGAATCAGGCCTTGGTGCAGTAAAGAGTGCTAGAGTTTGATTGTAGAGGCATCAAGCTCGTTTGTAATTGCTGGAGTATTGTGCCTTGGTTCACTGCAGTGAACTAAGCAAGGGAAGACATTCCATACCTTAGAAAGAGATTAAGCTAGTGCCCAAAAAGAAAGTGATTAACCTCATAATAACAAATCTCCACAGTATTCCTTTGCATGGGTTTTGATTGTAGAAACTGTTTCAGCTGACAATAAATAAATGCTAAAATTTCTCCTAAAAATAACAAAGTGGTGGGTTTTTTGGGGGGTGGGGAAACAGTGACTGGAATCTGAAGTCCAGCAGTTTGGAAAATCCCAAGCTATTAGAGTCATGTTCTACTCAGGATGACTTGGTGCCAGCTCTCTATCAGCCATCCCCACAGCTGGCTTCCCTCGTTCCTTTTCTCCTGAAATTGCTAAAGCAAAAGGGGAATCAGTAGCCAAGAAGGCTTAAAGAAGAAGACCTGAGTGCCCATGATTCCTGTCTGTCATTAATGATTCTGAGTATGCTTGAGGCATTTTATTGCTGAGTGAAACTCTTGTGAACAGGTAAATAGGAACTACAGTTTTGGGAATTCTTACAAGCACTGGACCTTCTAAGTATGCTCAGGAGCCTTGAAGGCGGTTGGAGACCAAAGTTATGATGGATTTTTGGATGGTTTCCCTTCTCCTTATCAATTTGTAATTTGGGAACATGTGGAAAAACATAGGGAAACGCGGACCAACCAAACAAAAAACTAATAGGGGAGGTCCCAACAGTTCACTCTTTCTTAATTGCACGGGGTTGGACTAGATGACCCTTGGGTACCTTTCAGCTCTACAATTCTATGATTCCATGATTCATTTTAGAAGCACTGTGTGAAAAAATCCCAACAAAATGTTTTCTCCAATGAACCTCAAGTCAATTATGAAGCAAGGCGAAAGATTTCTATCACTGCATTTTACCTGTTGGTGGCCCAGCTATGCCCAGTCTAAAATCTCTGCGGAGCTCCAATCTGCACAGCGATTTTGAGCATCAGACTGACAGAATGTTTTCATATATTTAGTGTGCAAATTGTTCATTTGAAAGAATCAAACAGCCCACATTCTTTTAAATATTCAGCCACTGAAGCAAACTGATGCTGGTGGTGTTTACAAAAGCCATTACAGAGCAGTCTGATAATACATTTGCAAAGTACAGTATCTTGATGAATAATTCAAAGTAGTTCTATTTAATATACACTGATGAGAGAAGATGTCTTAAATTATTGTACCACTTCCTGTTATTGTGTGTAAGAGAGAGGACGAAGAGTCTAAACAACAACGAAGATTGCAAAACATACATGGATTTATTATTTAACTAATATGGCCAAACCTGCTTGTGTACTCAGGTGCTGACCACTCCCCATCCCCACCCTCACTTTATTGGAGAATAACCAGACAAAACAAAATACTTTGAGTCAAATAAGGCCACATCTTTATTGCTTACAGATGTAAGAAGGTTAGCATAGGCATTGGGTATAACCATTAACATCTAGCGTGCCTGCTGGAAGCATTTATTTTGGGGTCAACCCTGAAGTGAGGAGGTCCTATGACTTACACCAAATAGGATTGTCACCGTGAGATTGCTGCCTTGAGGAGTACTATGGCCCTAGTCCCAGCCTGGGCATCTGGACAGAAACAACTCCTCTGGGATCCCTTTAGCGGGATAACTCATATGCTTGGAAGGACAGGCAAAGGCTACATACAACCTCCCGTCCAACCAAGACTAAGACTTACCCAATGCATAAACTGCCAGAAGTTGTGATGATTACTTTGAGGTAGCCAAAACCACCAGACATGGGATGGAAAATAATTCTGCCCAGTCCCAAATAAGGCAACTAACATTGTCCATAGCAAGGTCAAGCACAGTATACTATTGACAAAAACATAGGGAGGGGTGGGCAGGAGATCCAACAAGGAACTGCCTGGGGGGAATAGGCAGGTTGCTTTTTGTACCCAAGGAGTGAAACCTGCTGGCTCAGTTGACCCACCCCCTGGGAACAGCCCACCCCTCAGACTGCTTGCCATTGGCCTATTGAACAGCCACGCTTGAATCTGAATTCCCAACTGGCATGGAGGACAATTTAACTCCATGCTGGCCAGGAAACCCCCACAAGCAGCTGTCTAATGTTGGATTGCACCGGGTGAGCCAGTACAGGCCTGCAACTCTGCCACACAATTAAGCATGATAAGTGGACATGTAGGAAATTTGAAGAAACACAATTAAAGCAATATATTTCCAGCTTAAAAAAGAAAACTTTAAAATAAAAATAAGGGTTCTTCTTCAGGGAATTCTAACTGCTACCACAGAACATCACTCAGTGAACTCAACCATAATACCAAAACTCTATGCATCTAGAAGTCTGTTCCACTGCTGAACAGCTCTTATTGTCAGAAAGTTTCTCCAAATGTTTTTCTGGAATCTCCTTTCTTGCAACTTGAAGCCATTGGTTCGAGTCCTACCATCCAGAGCAGGAGAAAACAAGCATGCTCCCTCCTCCATGTGACAGCCCTTAAGATATTTGAAGATGGCTATCAAATCTCCTCTTAATCTCCTCTCTTCCAAGCTAAACATACCCAGGTCCTTCAAGCGCTCCTCATAAAACTTAGTTTCCAGACCCTTGATCATCTTGATTGCCCTCTTCTGCACACGTTCCAGCTTGTCAACATCCATCTTAAATTGTGCTGCCCAGAATTGGACACAGTATTCCAAGTGTGGTCTGACTAAGGCAGAATAGAGTGGTACTATTACTTCCCTTGATCTGGACACTATACTTCTGTTGATGCACCCTGTTGCTGTTGTTCAGTCGTGTCCGACTCTTCGTGACCCCATGGACCAGAGCACGTCAGGCAGTCCTGTCTTCCACTGCCTCCCGCAGTTTGGTCAGACTCATGTTTGTAGCTTTGAGAACACTGTCCAACCATCTCGTCCTCTGTCGTCCCCTTCTCCTTGTGCCCTCAATCTTTCCCAACATCAGGGTCTTTTCCAGGGAGTGATGCACCCTAGAATAGCATTAACCTTTTTTGCTGCTGCATCACGCTGTTGACTCATGTTAAGCTTGTGGTCCACCAAGACCCTTAGATCCTTTTCACATGTACTGCTAGCAAGCCAAGTGTCCCCTGTCCTATATTTGTGCATCTGGTTCTTCCTGCCTACGTGCAGAAGCTTACATTTGTCCCTATTGAAATTCATTTTGTTAGCTTGCACCCAGTTCTCCAACCTGTTAATGTCATTTTGAATTCTGATTCTGTCTTCTTTTTTTTTTTTTTTCATGCATAATTTTTTATTAATTTTCAAAAGTCAAAATCGCTTCTCGGCCTTTTGGCTAAGATCAAGTGTAGTATCTGATTCTGTCTTCTAGCTACCCCTCCCAGTTTGGTGTCATCTGCAAATATGATTACCTCAATTCCTTTATCCAAGTCATTTATAAAGGCGTTGAACAACAATGGGTCCAGGACACAACCCTGTGGCACCCCACTTGTCACTTTTTTCCAGGCTGATGAGGAACCATTAATGAGCACTCTTTGGGTTCAGTCAGTCAACCAGCTACAAATCCACCTAACAGTTACCTCGTTCAGCCCACGTTTTACCAGCTTCCTCATGAGAATATCATGGGGGACTTAGTTAATGTTTTTCTTTGTTGTTTGTCATCCTGGACTCCTTTGGGAGGAAAGGCAGCATACACATTTAAACAACAACAACAACAATGATGGTGGTGGTGTATTAATCTTCTACATGCTGGGAATCACTGCAGTTATGAAAACACACTCTTCTGTGTTTCAAAACAAGGCAAGTACAAACCAGGAGTAATGGAGCTGACTTGTTTAACTAAGCCAGGATTCATATATATATAAATATATGGATGGAATGAACTAATTTCCTCTTGCCCAAGCACAGCGATTGTTGCCATCCATTTTAACCAAAATAGAGTGATATTAAGTAGCTCCATAACTGTTGCATGTATCTTATGTGTATACATTTGTTTTTATACCCCTTAGGTTGAGCAGACAAATTAAGGCAGTGGTATTCAAAACATTTCTAACTTCAGATAACTTTTTCCATATCAATTCATCTGCCAAAGGCACAATTACATGACAGAGGGCTCTGAGGTGCACTTGGTGTGTACAGAGCACAGGAACTCACTGCTGCCTTGAGTGAGGTGAAAATAAAAAAATTCCTTCCAGTAGCACCTTAAAGACCAACTAAGTTAGTTCTTGGTATGAGCTTTCGTGTGCATGCACACTTCTTCAGATACACACGAAATGCATGCACACGAAAGCTCATACCAAGAACTAACTTAGTTGGTCTTTAAGGTGCTACTGGAAGGAATTTTTTTTATTTTGACTATGGCAGACCAACACGGCTACCTATCTACTACTTGAGTGAGGTGAGTACATCATCCCAAGCACACTCAATGTTATCCTGCTATACATTTCAGGGAAAGATCTAGAGCATGGGCAAGCTATCATCCAGGGAAGCTTGTCTGCTATTACTGATCTTCTCACTGAGGAGTCTCTGATAAGTTTCCAAGAAATCCCAGGGTTCCTGAAACACAGTTTGAAAATCAGCGATCTAAGGTCACCCACTACCACCTCTGATACTTTCTGGATAAAATCCCCAGGAATATTTGGGATGTTACTTGCAAAACTGCAGTTGCTATTGATCTTGTTTGGAAGATAGGAATAAATTCACTCCATCTGAGAGCTGTAATGCTAATGACATATTAAATAACAGTCAAGAAATCTTATGATTAGATGTACACATGTAAGCTCTTTATATAATAACTGAACAAAGGTCCGTGCTAAATGCTGTGCAGATATCAGGTTTCTAATACCATCATTTGAATAAAACCCATAATAGATGGGTAATTTTCAGAATTATAAGTATGTTGTTTCCACAGCTTGGCAAATGTTTCCTCGAGCATTAATAGCTTGGCCATGGTAACAATTAACACTGAACTAAGATATGCAGAGAGATGAACTCTTGACCTACTGAGATAGTAGAACTAGAGGGTTATTTCAATTATCTACAATTTAAAATGTCATTTATCCAGTAATGTTAATTATTTACACTGTTCCTAAAATCTTATCAGTATGTGCCATGGATTTCTTGTTCCCTTGAAATATTTAAACACTCACTCCACTCAGCAAGATCCATTACGTGCTGTTTATCATGGAAATTGCTGTTTAAATATCCCCTAAAAAATACACACATACAAGATTAATTTTATATCTGTCATTCGCTTTGAGAGGAAAAGGAGAAAGAGAAGAGAAGCAAATTGTTTACAAAAAAATGATAGAATTTCAGTAAACTTCAGCGTTGTTTTCTCTTCTTCAGAAAAATAAAAGCAGCATTTGGGGTTACAATGCTCCCCCCCCCAGCAGGAGCTCAGCTCAGCTCTGTCACCTCTCAGGTGGGTGCCATTGCTATCCTAAGAGAACAAGGGAGAAGTTCGTGATAAGTTCTGGCACCTCTTTTTCCAGAAAAATAGCACTGTGGGATGTATGTGGGTTTTTTGCAGCGTAGGTTGGAGATTTCATCTATGCAGAGATCCAGGAACATCAAAGAACTTGCATGCATTTCCACATAGATCACATTGCACAATAAAGGTCAAGAACCAAGGTTGGTATTCTCTCTCAAGCAAAGTTTTGAGAAAGGACTATGGATTATATATTTTGTTTTAGAAGGCAAACTATGCAGAAAGACTCAAAAGAAAATCAATCACTAGCTTTTGCCTGCAAGACAAGTTCAAATGTTATAAGCCTATAAAATAATTCTGAATACACATAATAATACTAATAATCATCATCATCATCACTAAAGCTTATGCTGAATCGCAGTCCTTTCCATAAACAAAAGCACTCCATCTGTGAATGAAAGGGTTTTGTTCAATCCATATCTTCACTTTTATGCTAAACTTATTTATTAACATATTCTGTGGGCAATGTACAGCTAACTTTACCACACCACATCCTTAAAGTTCACATGGTTTGAAAGAAATTCATTTTAACACAGTTCTAGTTTTGATGCTCCTAATGTTGTTTGTCAAAGACTGGATACTAACTGTAAATGTGCACTGCAACTTCATGGGGGTTTTTTTTTGGGGGGGGGGGGCTGTTGGAGAGCCAGCTTGAAGCTGAGAATTGTGGAAGAATATTTTCTTCCATCACTTCTCAAATCTAAATTTCCATTCTCTTTTCATTTTATAGAATGGCAACAGAGCTCAAGTACATGTTGTTGAGTATATTTAGTTCATCCCAAGCAGAACATGGCTGCCGCAGAACATGCAAGATAGGAATAATGAAACTGACAAAAGACAACTTGGGAACTGTACTGACTGAAAGTCTGCCTACATCTCCTTTGTTTCTAAATCCGTTTGAAACCCTTATTATACCTTTGCAGACTTTTTGCTAGAAAAATATGATGGTTCTTTTAAATAGATTTTTTTAAAAAAGCAAAACAAAACGTAAGTGGTCACAATTATTAGGAATGCACAGGACACTTCAATTTATTCATGTGGAGTTTCCTATTGTTCTACCCCTTGGACTTGAGTTACCAAAGAAAGTCCATTGTCTTGTGCATTGGTGGAATTTCTTGCAGATCAACCCTAAATGCATATTAACTACTCCCCATGCAAAGGTTCCAAAGAGCAACTGTGAAACTAGCACACATCTGCAGTTTATTCAATAAGTCCTGTCATTCTAAAGGTGAAGTTGATATGCAGCTGAAAGTGTACTCTTTGAAGCTTTTGGGGTAGAGGCAGCTCCACAGGACATGTATGTAGAAGCCTGACATGGCACCTTGGCAGCAGGATACAAAGCTAATAAGTTCAGCCTTCATCTTCCCAAGCTACATGGAATACCCTTATGCTAATAAGGATTAATTGTGAATGCTTTAAGTTCAAAGGCAGTAGGATGTAGCTATATAATTGATGCACAGTTGGAGACCTTCAACCTTCTAAGTCTTAATATTCTACCTGCAACTGCAAGCAGACTTTCCCCCAGTCTTTTCCTGTATTCACAGTGAAGGTGTTGCCGCCTTATTTTATTTTATTTTAAGAAATTATTTGTGGCAGGGAGTAACAGGTTTTACACATGTATACATATTAATAAACTAAAGGCTTAGGTGAGGCATTTAAATGCTGACACAATACAATATTTTGTTGTTTAGCAGATCCGACCATTTTACACTGGCTGAGGGAGAAAGTACAAGGATGAAAGGTGTTTTACTAAGCAATTATATTCAGCAGAAGATTGCAAAGGAAAATACTCTAAGCATTTTTGTCCTTCTGAATTGAGCATCAAGATGGCAATCATATAGGAATTATTAACATCCTTCTTCTTTTTCTCTTCCTCTTCTCCTCCTTCTTCTTCTTCTTCTTCTTCTTCTTCTTCTTCTTCTTCTTCTTCTTCTTCTTCTTCATTTAGAGAAATATATAACTTTGTTAGATCCCAAAGATACAGTAGCTGAAGGGATACATTTGTGGGGGACTTTGGCGGCCTTTCAATAACTCAGTCTCCAGTAGCTTGAAAGGCTGTTCTTGGCACTCAATGAAAGCATTCTTTCAGTAAGAGTAGGCTAGTTGTAGAATCTCAAGAAATTTTGGAAGCACAGGAAACATGTTTATGGTGCAGGGCTTTGCTTTGTTTTTTAATTACCGAAGTTTTTACCTTTTCCTTACTCTACCTCTATGTTGCCTGATTGCAACCTATCACAACACCAAATGAAACAAAAACCTATCGGGTTTTTGTTTTTTTACCTATGTTTAACTGTCTTCAGAATTCCTCCCTCAATTTCCTTCAGATATGATGGAAGATATTTTTTTAAAATATTACTGTAATCCCAGAGTCTGCATTTCAGGGTTTTCTTTTATTCAGTCAATTTATCTGGCAATGGTTTTGTATGGGCAGCGTGAAAAGTCAAATAAGTTTTTATATTCAAGCTTGAACATTTCCTATTAGTTCTACTAGAGATAAACAAATATGCAACTTAACTACTAGTGTGCCTCCACATTTCAGAACACCTGATCATCAGTCCTTTTCTTGGCTGCATGCTCTACCTGCAGGATGTGGAGTACAATCCTGTCTGTTCAGAAGTAAGTCTCACTGATTTCAGTGGGAGTTAGAACCCCTATGATAGGCATGTAGTGGATTGCAGCTTTTGATGGAATATTTTGGTTACATCCACATAGTGCTATTTTTCTAGAAAAATAGGTTCCAGAACTCACTATGGACACCTCCCTTGTTCTCTTAGAGTGGCAGTGCTGCCCACCTGAGAGGTATCAGAATTGAGTTCTGGTGAGTTCCAGCTGAAATAAAAGCTCTGCATCCACACCATGCATTTAAAGTACTTAGCTTCCCCTAAAGAACTCTGGGAAGCGTAGTTCCCTCTCACAGAGCTACAAGATTGTTAACAAAATACAGTTCTTAGGATTCTTTGGGGAAAGTTGTGTTATTTAAATGTGTGTGAGTGTGCTTTAAATGTATGGTGTATATGTAATCTCAATGATATTTCTTACAACAACCTTTCTTACACATTTTTCATGAATGTTGATTCTGCTGTTAATTCATGCACTTGTGTTGCTCTTTGTCTTTTTGCTTTCTGCTGTTTTGGGCCTTTAGTTAATTTGTGTTTTAATCCTTAGATTATTGCTTTGTTGCTCAGAGGAAGTGTGTGTGTGTGTGTGTAGAGTTACTGTAATCAAAGCAGGCATTGTGGTGGTGAAATTTGATACCTATATTACTTTTACATCATTACTGAATTTACATGGCATAATTTTCATTGCATTTGTACTGCTAGAGTAGCAACATCTGCACAACACACTAAAATATTTCCTATTTGTTAAGTGCTAATGCACAAAAACTATGCAGCTCTGTTGCACAACAATTTAACATTTATTTAAAAGGATTTGCATGACAAAACTATGACTGGCTGTTACTGAAATTACAGAAAGAAGAGTTCCTTTGTACCATTTCCAGCTTACTGAGAGGCAGTGTAGGAACAACATATCTCAAAGGGCTACTCCCTTTCCTTTTCAATGTGTTGTTCCAGAGCCATATCCAGAACTGTACTTAGGGGTTGGCAAAACCACCCCTGCCGAGTATGCAGGCCCAGAAGGGGCGAGTGTGGATGTAGAAAGGTCCCACGGTGTGAATAGAGCATTGGTAAAGTTTCTCTAGATCCAATCCTCTAAGGTCAACCCTCTGAAGCAGAAGTGTCTTTATGGGAAGTGAAAAAGCTATTGCAGAACTAAGTCTGGAAGGTGCTGGATCAGAACACAAAATGATGAAATTCATCAATGACCCTTACCATAGACCACCAAAACAACAGGTGTTATTTTTATGTTAAATGTTGTGTTTTCTGTCAAGCAGGTGATAGCTACACCATACTCAGAGTAGACTCAATGGACTGATAAAGTCAATTTATCTTTGTGAACCTAACTTGATATCTCTCAGTGTTAATAGAATCGATGTTGAGTTATAATTATTTGAAGGAAATGACTCAGAGCATCATTTAAGTATATACCTACATAGTTTCAACTTGTTTTAAAAGTAATTGCCATGGCATTTGCTTCACTTTTCAAATGGGAGCCCACTTTTCCTATAAAGGATTATCCCATAATTTGTTAATTAATAACTGCTAAGTGCTCTTCAATTAGCCATGGCACCATCTGAGAAATATATCACAAAGTGTTGACAAAGTATTGAAGCCAAATGCCTTCAGTGAGCGTTTCTCCTAAATTAAAACCCATTGATACTGTGATGCAGAGTGGTAGAGGTAGTGCACAAATAATCCTTGTTCTGTGGTCAGCAAATCCATCAACATGGGCTTATATCAGTGGGCCAAATTCACACATACAATAAATGAAGTGGCAAAACTGTTCCTGGATTGGACCACTCCCAATTGTAGGTTCAATATCACCCTGGGGAAAAATTACAAAAGTAGCATGGATCTCAACAAACTCTCTTCAGCTAAAATTTGAAAAATATTGACTTATATTATTATATTTCCATGTAGCCACACCAAGATTTTATATCTTATTTTGAAGGAATAAAATACAATGATAGACTAGAGTTGCTGTAAAGTGTTTGCAGCCTCTTTCACCAATATATGTCTGGCTCAGTACAATTTACACTTCAGAGGAAATGAATGAGTTCTTTCTCACCTGCTTCAAATTGTCAGAAATGATTCAAGGTCTACCCAAATAATCATTTAGAACATAATCCAAGACTCAAAAAAGGTCCCCACATTTCCACCAAGAGAAGCATCTCTGTTGCTCTGTCTAGGGACTATTTTGAAGAACTGTGAGGAAAACTGCACATAGGAGCAAATGTCTATCTTGCATGGAAAACTCGGTTGCCTCAGAATTCTCATGATTGTGGGCTTCCACTCCAGTTTCCTGATGGACAGCTCCTCAAAGCAGCTGCCTGGGCAAAACCATGGAGAAGCATATCCACTGCATTACATTGGGGTGGGGTGGTGGCAGTGTTTTCATGAACGGTACCTGAAGAAATCTTCAAAATCCTACCCCTCAACTGGAGATCTTTAAGACTGGAAACAACCAATCCATACAACTAATACAACCACAGGGACAATGCTAATCCAGAGGAACTCAATGATTGGAACCTGCTCCTACAATGGGGGTGCAACCCCATCCAGAACAGGCCATCTATCCAGTTCCCAGACATGAGAATCACCAACCTACAGAACCTCTGTCTTGTAGGAATCTAGTCTCAGTTTACTGATCCCTAAAGAGCCCACTGCTGCCTCCAGAAACCAGTCACAGCCCCACATGGTTCAGATATAATAGAGAAAAAGAATTGAGTGTCATCAGCATATTGATTACAGTGTGCCTCAAATCTCTACCTGTCAAAGTTCTATATTTATGTTAGCATCTTATGTATAATTTCAATCAAACTTCCACAGGTGATAACAACCTTCATGTGCCATGCCTTAGTTCTACACAAAAGCTGCCTGTTTGAAAGCCAAAAATGTCCCAATGATTCCTTCATGCTACCAGCCACAGAAAACTTATTCTAGAGCAATCCCATGATCTAGAGAAAACAGTATTGGCACTGCAGCCCAAGGCTTCAATCCTAAACATACCTGTCTCCTAGTAAATCTAACTTAAATTGGTGTGGCACACTTCTAACTTCACATCATGAGCATCTATCTGAAAGACTAGCAACAGACACCCTTAGCGTATTTTCATACTATTTTTCACTCATTACTTAAATTAAGAAATAAGGTTCAATCAACTGTTTAGATGAACGAGACTGTTCAACCCCAAAAGCAAATAGCTTACATTTCATTATTAGATTTTCATTCCCCTAACATAGTTTCATTCTTCATTATTCAAAGTAGTAAAATCATAATTACATATTAAACAGTAGGAAACCAAATATTGTGCAATGTTTAAGTAACTCAATCACTAGTGTTGGCAGAAACTGTAGAACAGCTCAATGTGTAGCTCAATTGATATTCCTTTAAGAGGTTAAATTCATTGTGGGTAAAGGACTTTCTTTCCCTGTAATTATTGCTATTGAGACTGCAAATATTGTATTAAAGCAATAATCCCCAACAGGGAGGGATTACCTTGGAAAATTAATGGCACAAGGAACCAAAAACCCTTAGTAGATCATTGACAGGAAGAAGAACGCCAGCACATCAAAAATTTAAGTATTAAAAATTAGATTGTTACGTATATAATTAGAGAGAGGACATCAGGAGTCGCCTACAGTATATGAATATGGAATATTCATTATCTTTACAGTGATGACTGGGAAAGCTATTCCCAGTCTTAAAGCCTGCAGATTCAAGTTATCCTTTCATATGTTCCATCTTGTTGAATAGAACAGTTTCTCCAAAGATAAATGAAACAAAAGCTCATAGAAGCAAAGGCCATCTTTAATACTTACTTTTTCCTCAATGTGATGTGGAAACCTAAATTTTTGTGTATTCCCTATCACAGGAATACTGCCAGCACAAAAAAGGGCATAGAAATGAACAAATTCAATTTCCTATTAGTTTTGGAGAAGACCCAGATTTAAAAGATGTATTGACATTGATTTCAAATGAACACTGTCCTCTTTGGGTTACCTATGATTCTTATTGCTAGAAGGAACAGTAGTGGTTTTTCCCTGAAATGCATTATATCTACTAGCTTTGAATACCAAACTGGAGAAGAGCCACCTTTTACATGCCAAGTAAGATGACAAAAAGAGAGAGAGAATAAAGCTGGCATGTCTATGCAGCTTGTGTGCCTTTCAGTTTCTGCTGCCTCCACTTAATTGGGACACACACATTAAACTGCAATATAAAAGCTCTGGTTGATTGATCTACCAGTTCAACAGATTAAAGCTTGAAGCCCTAAATAACAAGACAGGCATACATAAATTAATGAGAGCGTACAACCTGCACTATCATATTCTCAAAGTTTATTGAAAGAAGTAAATGTATGTGTTTAGAGATCACTTTTCCAATGCCAAAATCAGCTTACAATAGAGAAGTTCAAAATAACAAAAAACTACAAGAAAAGGGCTACCGGATAAATAGACATCTCCAGCCAAATACAGATAATACACCTTCATTGGCTGCACTGATGTTAGAAGGAATGGGTAGGAACGGAACACCCTCCAGATATTGTAGACTGCAACTCCCATCATCCTTGGCCATTGGTGACCCCAATTGAGCGTTGGAGTCCACGGTGTCTGGAGGGCATGGTTGCAATCTCTGGAGAAAATTACACACTTGGCAGAAAGATAGGAAATGGGTTGGTTGGTTAGCAAGCTGGTTCTCCTAAAATTATTCGAAAGAACTATTGGCAGTTGCAGTCTTACAGCCAGGTTCAAAGCAGATATTGCTAAGCAGGCAGTGAACAGGTGAAGAACAATTCAGTTTCCAAACAGAAAAAACTTCTGCTTCTGCATACCACAAAATCTGGTCTGTTGTGGAGAGAAAAATAGCTTATCAAAGTATGACTTAGCATGTTTTGCGGACTGATAGGCCTACTGGGATGGTTTGCAGAAAAGTAAATGATCTTTTGGGAGAACATAGCTGAGCTTTTTTTCTTTTTCCAACGATTATGTACTGCTAGAGAAATGGGGAACCTGTGGACTCCAGTTATAACTGCACATCATCCTGGACCATTATGCATTTTGGCTGGGGATGATGGGACTTGCAGTCCAACAACAAATGGTAGGTCATGTAGGTTTCCTACTGCTAATATACTGTACAGTCAAAAAAGGTTGCGGCGCTCATCTCGCTTTCAGGCTGAGGGAGCCGGCATTTGTCCGCAGACAGCTTTCTGGGTCATGTGGCCAGCATGACTAAACCACTTCTGGCACAATGGGACACCGTGATGGAAACCAGAGTGCATGGAAACGCCGTTTACCTTCCCACCGCAGCGTTACCTATTTATCTATATGCACTGGTGTGCTTCGAACTGCTAGGTTGGCAGGAGATGGGACAGAGCAACGGGAGCTCACCCTGTTACGAGGATTCGAATTCCAATCGGCAAGCCTAAGAGGCTCAGTGGTTTAGACCACAGCGCCACCCATGTCCCTAATATACAGTATTTTATCCCCAATGTATAGGGCTGTGCCCCTTCCACTTGTAATGCATGTTGGCTGGGCATTTATTTTATCTATTATTGTATTTATATTCCACCTTTTCTCCAAAAGTCTCTAGGTGGCACAAACACTTTCCCCCCACTCAATCTTATTCTCACAGCAACCCTTTGAGGAAAGTTAGGCTGTAAGAAAGTGGCTGTAGGTTCGTGGCTGATAGGAGTTTGAACCCTGGTCTCTCAGGCCCTAGTCCAGCACTCTAACCACTACACCACATTGTGATGTTGGGAAAATGAAGTCCAACAACATCTGGAAGATGCCAGGTTCCCTTCCCCAATACTTGACTAGGGCCATAATGGCAAATCCGTGTCCCTTTTTAATCTAAGATTCCAGGAAGTTTCAGCAGCATCCTCTGCCAAGTATTTCATTTAACAGGTCAACAATTAAAAGTAACAAGCAAATAACTGGAACACCATTAATGAAATTCCATCTGTAAAATCTAATCAGCGACTACATTGGAAGTTCTGCAAACCTGGGCTTTCATTAAGCTCACACAGCAAAGGAAGTGAACACAGGCTTGTGGCAACCAGCTAAACTATTCACTCAACAGCTTGTGCAATGGTTTTGGCAACAGCTGGTGTGGCTGCTGTGCTGTGGTAACAAATAAAAAAAGTATCTCCAGTTCTTGTTTACTGATGGGAAGTTGCTTTATTCTGTGTTCTGTTGCCAGAGTACACACATATATTTAGAACTTGGGGACTTGCTGTTACCAGAGAGAGAGAGAGAGAGTGAAAAAGACACAGTGCAGAGGTCCAGATGGCTAAACGGATTTGCTGGGATAACAGCTCATGCTGTATCATGCTCTGAAAAAAAGCCTACAATGTAAGGGAAGACTTCCACCAAAACAGAAGCAGAGCTTAATTCTAAGGCACACCATCATCCAGAGATTTATTCATTATTACTGCATTTATCAGGACATGGGTTATACACTGCAGACCAAGTCATTGCCATTTAAGGGCCAGGAATAAGCCCAGAGTTTCTCACAACTCAAATGAAAAAGGCAAATGACTCTCTCATTTCCTCCCTCTACTGTTTACGTTAAATGGGACAACAAGACCCCATCTCCGGAATCCTATGCCAAAAGTGATTGCTTAGCATTCCTTCATACATCCAGGGTGAAGAACCACATCCAGGGTCTGAATGTGGCCCTCCAAGTCCCTCTATCTTGCTGTCAGGACCATTCTTTGTTGGTGGCAGTGGGGAATGGTAAGTAGAAAGGAGAATTACTGGATGCCAAAAGATCCAAGTTTAAAGCAAATAATCTTTCATGAGAGAAACTCAGAAGAGATTTAAAATCACAAAATATGCAGCAACGTAAGCAAGGAAATATAAGCTGTTGGGCCTTTAAAACACACCCTTGTGAGTTCCCTCTTCCCCTAGTATAGGAAAAGACCACGTTTGATAAGTTAAAAATTGGTTTACTTACAAACACTTCAAAGGTCTTGTTCATGTCCTTTTCCATTCCGCATTCATAAAATGTTACACAGGCAGTAAAACATGGCAACCTGCTCAGACTTTCTTACACATTGAGCTTCTCAGGTAGATTGGGGGTGAACAATTGCCTTGATTACAGTCAAACCTCAGTTGTCGAATGTAATCCATTCCGGAAGCTCGTTTGGCTTCTGAAACGTTCGACAACTGAGGTGTAGCTTCCAACTGGCTGCAAGAGCTTCCAAAAAACATTCGAAAACTGGAGCACTTACTTCCGGGTTTTTGGCATTCGGGAGCTGAAACATTCCAAAACGGAGTTGTTCAGGAACCAAGGTTTGACTGTTGCTAGTTCCTTCCAAGGTGAAGTAGGCCTGGCAGGACAACTTACTCTATAGTCTTAACCCCTCCAGGCATTATTTAGACTGCAACTTGTTGGCTAAATGAGGCTGGCTATCCCATATTCCTCGGCCATACCCTTTCCAGGCACACAGCTCACAGGCCCTGTTTCACATTCTTCTTAAGTGTTTTTGGCTTGGTAGAAATGTGTCCCTGAATTCTGATAGTCCCATATCCAGGCAAACGAGGGATTGAGAGCATATGACAGTGTGTCTAGAAACCAAGCTACCAAAGGTAGCAGATGTCAAAGAAATAAACACTATCTGACTTTTAGAAGACATCTGAAGCCAGCCCTGTTTAGGGAAGCTTTTAAGATTTGATGAATTATTGTATTTTAATATTTTGCTGGAAGCCACCCAGAGTGGCTGGGGAAACCCAGCCAGATGGGTGGGGTATAAATAATAAATTGTTGTTGTTGTAAAAACTGAATGTATTGCTTTGCTCACTTTTGCCTCTGGCTCTGCCTACCTTTTGCACGTGGTCCCTGGAAAATTACCCAAGAGGAAAGGTGGTTGTTGGCCTGAAAGAACCGCCCCCCCTTGAGATATCTCTTGGCCTGCAGAGTAACTTGAAAACCAAAATATGTGCTTGGTGCAGCAAGTGCACATGCATTAAAATGCCAAAACCACATCTGTTTTAAAAAGCAGGTTTGATACAGAGTTTGATTATCTTATCCTTATGGGATTAAAACCAGTGTAATTCCTTCTCTGTAGTCCTTGGGAATGCTGCAGTTTAAGCATGTCAGCTGATCAGGCAGACTTAATCTGGAGGCTGAATCTTCTATTTTGCTAACATTTAGGACACTGACACTTAATGCCATTCAGTGAGAAGAAAGTAATTGAAAAAAATCTAAGGTAATCTTTTTGTCCCAACAGTACATCCTACACAGAAGCAACTTTCATTCCTTACAATATGTATATTTTTTAGTAGCTCTCGGGCACTCTACTATTTCATACCCTTCAACATTTCTCTGATGAAAATAGGGGCATCTTACTCAACAACAACTACAACAATTTTATTATTTATACTCCACCCATCTGACTGGGTTGCCCAAGCCACATTGGGTGGCTTCCAACATACAGTTGTACCTTGGAAGTCGAACGGAATCCATTCCGGAACTCTGTTCAACTTCCAAAATGTTCGGAAACCAAAGTGTGGCTTCTGATTGGCTGCAGTAAGAACCTGCAGCCAATTGGAAGTCGCAGAAGCTCCATCAGACGTTCGGCTTCCAAAAACTGTTTGCAAACCGGAACAGTCACTTCCAGGTTTGCGGCATTTGGGAGCCAAAACATTTGAGAACTAAGCTGTTCGAAAACCAAGGTACAAAAGTATATAGAAACACAATATTAAAAAAAAACTTCTCTATACAAGGCTGGCTTCAGATGTCTTCTAAATGTGGACCTCCTTGGTTCGGGGGTTGTATAACTCCATACACTCCAACATTTTTCCAGTGAAAATAGGGATGTCCTAAGGAAAAGTGGGACACTCTGGGATCAAATAAGAAACTGGGACAGCTTCTGTAAATCTGGAAAAGTGACACTTGTAGGGGCTGTTATTTGCTTATTGCAATACGAAATGTTATTTGTCAATGGATAATTCAATGGCTACTTTGTCTACCAAAATCACCCTGGCAGAGTATAGGACATTTACCTGGTAAAATACTATAGGAAGGCAAGAAAAGAACAGGTATGATCTAGCAGTTCAGGCGGCCAATTTTTTGTGTTCATTTTATAGGATTGTGTCTGTTGACAATCATAATTCCAGAAACTGCTAAAAGGTGTGGGTCAAAATTTAGGGAACACAATTATCAGAAAAGCCCCAAGCTTCCAATATGTCTTCAGCATGCATCCCACCACCAAGCCTCAAAGAAATTCTACTATTTGACTTGCCACTAAAGACTTTACCACTTGATCCTACCCCCTAAATAAATTGGACTCTCAGCTTATGTTAGACCCAGTGAACATAGCCAAATGGTAAGAGAGGATGGTAGCGGTAATCCAAAATACACGGAGGACATTAATTTAATGCTAGTATAGCTCTTTCATTTTTTTGTGATATAAGCGGCACTATAACTTTTCTTTCAATAAACAACTGGATTGTAAAAGTGGAATGGCAATGTTATGCAGATTAGAAGGTTATTGACTCATCTATTTAGGTCCTTATTCCAGATCAAATATCTAGAGAAGTGAAATTTCTGCTGTGTGCTGCAAGCAAAATCTTCCCCTAACTATGCACATTTATTCAGCAGTCCATGAGGTTGCTTTAGTCTGATGCATGCTCATATGCTCCTGGATATATTAGCTCCTCTACCTACATTTAATCTTGTCTTTTCCTCCATTGTAAATCCTTTCCTTATTAATGGCTTCAATTTCTTTCCTCTATTTTATACTTGTAGAATGATTTGCAAAGTGAGTATTCATGCGGATCTTTCTGAAATATTAATACATTTTTTTGCTACATGTAGGTGTCTAAAGTTAAGAAGCTGTTTATGGAAGATTTCTTCATTTCAAATCTATGCCAATTAACAGATAAACACCTGGCACTTGAGCCTGTGGTTAAATCGTCTCTAATATGCACTTCAATTTATTGAATTACAAAAAGGCAGGTTTTTTAATTTGACAGTAGGAAAGGTTTCTAAGCCATAAAAAAACACTTGAGTAATGGAACAAGTTGCTTAGGACTGATATAGAATTAAGTTTATTGAGGGTTTAATAAAAAGAAGCTGGAATAGTTTACAGCAGGTAGACTTGGTAAATGCTACCTTTGTGGGAAGGGCTGAAGAGTTCAGTCCCCAGGATCTCAATATAATAGCTGGAAAGATGGCTGTCTCTAACCCTGGAGACCAGTCTACTGCCAATAATTGTACTATACTGAACTACCCGGACCAATAGTTCCCTATGAAGTTGACCCAAATGCTGATTTATATTCATGCACAAATATATCCAGACATTTGGAAAGAGAAATCAGATCCATTTATACTGCCGTAAAAAGTAAAGGTTAAGGACCCCTGACAGTTAAGTCTAGTCGTGAACGACTCTGGGGTTGCGGTGCTCATCTCGCTTTACTGATTGAGGGAGCCGACATTTGTCCTCAGGCAGTTTTTCTGGGTCATGTGGTCATGACTATGCCACTTTTGGCGAAACCAGAGCAGCGCACGGAAACACCATTTACCTTCCTGCCAGAGCAGTACCTATTTATCTACATGTGCTTTGACGTGCTTTCGAACTGCTAGGTTGGCAGGAGGAGGGACCGAGCAACAGGAACTCACCCTGTCGCGGGGATTCGAACCGCCGACCTTCTGGTCGGCAAGCCCAAGACTCAGTGGTTTAGACCACAGCGCCACCCACATCCCACTTATACTGCCATAGAATCATTATAAACTACAAGTGAGATAACAGACCCCCAACAGCATGCAACATACATACTGCAGGCAGTATATAAACAAAACATACACAACTTTACATCCATCTAAAATATATCCTGGGGGCATCTGATGTCCTCATCTTTATTACTAAACCTTAATGCAGTTCTCTAACTGGTGTTAACAAAAATGCATATGGGGGGAGAGTGTGGATAAAAATGAATATATTAATGAAATTAGATGCAAAAATATCATAGATTTATCCAGTATCATAGAATTGTAGAGCTGGAAGGAACCCTGAGGATCATCTAGTCCAACCCCCTGCAATGCTGTCCCATACGGGGATTGAACCTGCAAACTTGGCATTATCAGCACCACGCTCTATCCAACTGTACCATCCAGCATTACATTAGAAGAAACTGCATGCAAAATGTGTACATTAGTCAAAGCTGCATACAGAAAATGTGGTTTTAGAAGAAATTCACATGCTGAAGAATTTTCATAAGGATTTTTTACTGACGAAACCCTGTGGCTGGGGAAACCCAGCCAGTAAATCTTCATCATCATCATTGAAAATCAATGAAGAAATGTGAAGAAGTGAATTTAAGATTGGGAGGGGGGAGTGTGAAACTGATAGAACTGAAATTGGTTAATTTTTCCATCCCTAGATGCCAAGAGGCATTTTCAGCGAAGATTCTGACCTGCCACCACAAATTATTATGGCCAACTCTGAAAAAATATTAGCATTTTCTTAGGTACCTTTAGGACACACTTCAGAAAAGGTTATTTTCCAGTGAATCTGCAGGGCTTGAACCTGCAATTAAACATCTAAGTCCCATTTTAATGGGCCATAAACTCAGCTTATTTTCTCGTAGATGTTCCCACAGATATAAGACTGCCTTCAGTAAATCTGTATGGCCCTGTTACTATACCTAGCATCCAACTTTCCATTTTTGTCCGAATTCACATTGCTCAACTTGCAACCACGTGTTGATTCCAAAATCAAATCCACCAACACATTAGGTGTGATTTAACGATAATCACATAGGGGCTTTCTTGTTTGCAATGCCTTGATTCTCAATTTTCTTATTCCTCTTGGCCTCAACATCACACCCAAGCAGTTATCTTTGTGAAACTCAGTTCTCCATTTTCCAGCATGTGTCTCTTCCATGTTTCAAGCGGATATGCATTTTGGTGCATTTGCTATTTTCTTCAAACCTTCATTTCAGTCCCACTTCAAAACCAGATTGTTAATTTTAATCTGTGCCTCAAGAATTCAGTCAAGCTTTCCCCCAACAATCTTTTAAGGGCCATAGTGTTGTAGTAGAGCACATGTTTTGCATTTTGATGTTCCCATATTCAGTCCTTGGCATTTCCAGGTAAGACTGGGAAAGATTTCTGCCTTGAATCGCAGAATTTTGCTGATCAGCAGTGTAGGCGATAATAACCTAGATGGACGAATGGCTGGCTCTGTACAAGGCAGTTTACCATGTTCCACTATGTACACTGTCAGGAGTGCTCTGATGGTGTTTCCTGCTTGGCAGGGGGTTGGACTCGATGGCCCTTGTGGTCTCTTCCAACTCTATGATTCTATGATTCTATGATTCTATGATTCACTGTGACACTGGGAAGGAATGAAGTTTATTGACTTACGATGTAGAAAATGAAAAAAAAAAAGGCAGTTGTAGCTCACCAAAAAGGAAGGGAGAAAGAATAACTTTTCCCATCATGGAACTCAAGTTGGAGTACATGGGATTTACATTTGATCTCCCATCTATGGCATCATAGATTCAGGGAGATGACTGTATCATGTGTCCTCACACCTTGCCCCAAGGAAAGCCTAAGCATGTCTGTCCAATTTTTAAAATGGTACCTATAAACTTTGACCTACTCATTGCTTAGTTATAACTATGTTCTTGCAGTAGATCAGATCTGTTGAACTGAACAGACTAGCACAAACTGTGTAAGCGCTTTAAGACATATATTAAGAAGTTGTGTCATTCTATTCAACTAATTCACTGTGTTTGCGTCTGCGGTTTTCATTTTTGTTGAAGTACGTCAACAAAGGCCATGCCCCGAATCACAACAGCGTCTATACCACAGAAGCAATTGGGCTGTTATCAGGTCTGGATGATATATTGTAGAAGCACAGAGATACATCCTAACATAAAACCAATATCCAGGATGCTTATTGCTAAGTCATGATTCATTTTAGTCAGTTCAGAATGACAGAGTACGGTAGTACAATATTATATATGTCTATTCAGAAATAAGCCATAATAAGTTCAATGGGACATATGCCTGGGTGGGATTACAAGTTTCTTTTTTCTTTTCTCCATGGGGTGGGTCATAGCCATTCATTTAAATGGGAGAAAGTTAAAAATATTCAGGAACATTGTTGGTGTGGGAGCTAAATCCTTTTCTGTGATCGAGTTTTCTTGGAGGCAGCAATCTTCACCAGCCTTTCCCAAATTTTGTTCTCGTTTTGCACCAGTCGGTAGATCTCAGGGTTCTAATAAAAAGCAAAAATTGATCATGCAAGCCTGTAGTCAGAATACCCTGTGCTGTACCATAGTTCTAGTTGGGCACTCTCATGTGAGTCCAGTCATATGTGCCTTGTGGAGTGGAGTAGGGGAGCAAGACTCTGCACATTGGTAGCTCTCAGGTATGGTGGGGCCTGCAGGCCCAAGCCTCTGAATGGCACTTGGTTGGTTGGAAAAGGCTGCTATAGAAAAATGGCTGGCTGGAACATATCATAACTCCCAGTGATAATCTTCATCCAGCAAGGATATATCAGAGGTGGAAATTTGTGGCTCGCAGATACTGTTGGCCTACAGTTTCAATAACCCCCAACCATTGTCCACACTAGTGATAGGTGATGGGAGCTAGTGTCCAACAACATCTGGAGGGCTGCAAGTTCTCCATCCCTTGTGTACATCACCAATAATATTAATATTCCAACACTGGAACTGTGATACCCAAATATACAAAATGATAAAAGGTGCTGTAAAGCTGTGGTTTTATTTGGTAGACCTAGGATTTTATTTCAATCTGTGTAGCAATTATGTTTCAACTTGCTGCCCAACCCTATAAAACAAGGCAAGTTGTTTAAAATATAGATTGCTGGCAGACATAAGATGTTTTAGGCTTGCACATAGAAAGTATAATACTTCAAATTTCTCAGATAATACTTACAATATATAGCACATCCCTCCTTTAAACCTTTTGTCAGTGAATTTCTAGACAGATGTGTACTCAGAAATATACCCCACCTTTGTTCAATGGTGATCACTCCCTAGTAACTGTGTATAGGATTGCAGCCCAAGCTTCTGGAAGAAAGCTATCCTTATTCCATCACATTTTGCCCCACATGGGACACTGAAAAGTCACATGGAAGTCTGGCACTGGACTCCACTAATGGTGATTACAAGAATTGCTTCCTAGAAAGAGTCTTGCTACCACTGACACAACCGTAGACATTACTGGCTTCACTTGGCTTGTGGATTTATCAGAGAAAGACTCCACCACCATGCCACAGTTACATCCCTATAGCATCTCAGCTAAAATGCCTAACTGGTAACATTTTTCAACAGTTCAGCAGTCAGATAATTAAAACACCTGTATATCATCCTTATTAACATAATCGTCCTTTCATTAAACAACAAAACTGCTGACTCAAAAACTGAAAGGATGACTCAGAAATCCCAACACTTGACCTTTAATATTAGCCACCAGCAGTTATACTGGACGATTTAAGTCTTCAAATTAGAAGTTTCTTGATTGCAATATTTTAAGCGTGCCGTTCCTTTGGGGACCCCTGGCCATACAAAATATTTCTTTTTAAACATGAAAATACAGTTTGATTCTGAGAATCAAAATATTTGCATGAACCTTATAAAACATACTGTAGTTGTTTGTATACAGAATCACAGTGTTAAAAATATGTGATACAATATCACCTTATATTTATATACATTTCTTTATGCAGAGCAATATGCATTAATCCCAACCATCACACTCTAGTCTTGGGTAAGTGGAAGAAAATACACTAGCTACTACCTGTGAACAAATCAACAGAGCCATTGAAACAGCTGCAATATGTACTCTGCATTCCTTGTCTGTGTTTGAAGAAGGCTGCTTCCCGAATACGACACCCAAAAAGCATTTTCTTGTAGATTTTCATTAATTTAAGTGTTCTGGGTTTTATGCATTAAATAAAAGCTGTGCATAACCTGTAGGGACAAGATTCCAGAGAATGACTAGGAAGTCTGCATCAAATGGCTAAGTTGCTCCTCTGTTTCCTATCAACTTTCCTTGAAAATTGGGCTCCAGTGAAGCAAACTTTGCTTGCACGACAGATACCAAGGGGAATGTATTTCATTCCACAAAATGTGCCATTCCTTAAGAAACGTTCAAGGAATTTTAACAACATTAATATTGCCTTTGCTCTTCTGTGCCCAGTAGATCAGTAATGCATTTTGCTTTCTCTGGTAAAATAATGTATAGTGCATTCTATTCTCGGTGGAATTTTATTTTAAAAGCTGCTATTCATGCTCCCCCACTTACAAGATGGGAAGAATTGCTTTGCCATAAAAGTCCTATTGCATTTATGTAATGTATTCCGCATCATAGCCGGGCCTTGGAGAAATACATATGTCACAGTGATAACATACACATTTAATTCTAGGTGTGAAAAGGCACCATCAGTTGCTTAGTTCTGAATTCATTGGGTTTCTTTAAAAATATGTATGAAGGATTCACACTGCCCACTAGCACTGGTTTGCATCCTAGCATGAATGGGAAAACTCAGCTCATCAACTCTGATCCTTGGCTGTCTTTACATTGGAGGCAATGCAAATAAAGAAAGAGACTAGGGTTGCATTTACTTTCTGTCTGCAGCATGGGAAACCAACAAGAGTAAATTCCAATGTATTCTAAAACCATGGACTGTAACTACAGCATATTACTACAGATGAAAAATATGTCAACCAGTGGTGCATAAACACTGAATGTGTTCTCAGCATCCACCACATGAGAACAGTCAGGGAAATAAATAGGGCTGGGCTGCCCCTGCCACAGTTTGAAACAATGAAAGAGTATCTCCTGCAATAAATATATGGCAAGAGCTTTGCAGTATAAGTGAAAAGCAAGGATTCTGATGAAGTTAGTTTAGGAATCTAATTCACTATCAGCAAGCAACACAATTTATAACCACGTCGTTCATGGTTAAAACTGCTGCAGAGACTAACCTATGAACATGTAAGAAACAAGAAGTAGGAATCTTCGTACTTATTCTAAGTAGTAAGAAAAACCATACAATCGCTCCCCTCCCTTCTCACACACACCCTAGAGAATTGTCCTGGCGATGTGCAAAATGCGACCACTAAAAATTAAGCTGGGGGCTGGGGAGGCACAAATTAAAACAGGTGACTAATTAAGCCAGTTGGGGGGGGCGCTGGGAGGGATGCATAGACGATAGACTGCTACTGGTAAACAAATTCTCCACTAGCCAAGTGGGTTGTTATGAAATGGAAACGTTGTTAAAAAGGAAGGAATTGCAAAACTGCTGTAAACCGTGCAATCGTCTGGTGGCAGAAATATGTATATTTGAAAAAGTAATTAATACACATCGTTAACACCCTCCTATGAAAATCGCCATGAAAATGCCAAGAACCCGAAGTGGAGTGTATCTGTATCCTCAGTGAACTGTTACTGCTGAGCAGTGCTATATAGCAGGCATAGGAAGGTTGCACTGCAGATCCTGTTACAAACATCAAGCACTATCCCAAAGAAATTAAGTCGAGCATCAGTGATTCCCATTCCAACTTCTTTGAACAAACTTAGCATTCCAAAGGCAAGTAAGGACCTTTTGCATTCATCTGCTGCTGAGGGACAGAGTCCACCCCCCCCCATCCCTTTGGATCTTTCCGTTACCAAACTGTCTGCTTATTCTCTACAGTTTCACAACGTCAACTAATTGGGCACGGGGCTCTGCATTTACAAGACAAGTGGCAAATGTGTGCTCTTAAATCATCTCCACACGCAAAGCTCGCTCGCTCTTTTGCTTTTTTTTTTTTTTAAAAAGGAAGAACAGGAGCTCCTTTATTTTGCAGCATAGATCAGGGCTTGGGGGAAATGGTCCAATTAAACATCAGAATACAGGCACCTCTCCCAGGCAAAAAAAGAGAAGTGCGTGTGTTAGTTAATACACTGCGGTATGCATTGCTTGGTACTTGGTACAGATGGATCCCTGGATCAGATCTCTCGAGAAATCTACATATCCCATACCGTAGTAGTCAGATGCGTGGAACTGCACTGTCAGTGATAATGCAGCAAGCATCTGGACGGGAGTTTCAAGCGCCAGAGGGAGGGAGGCTCTGAAGAACGGGGTGGGGGGTGGGTGGCGTTTTAAGCATCACTCGGATCGCTCTGCTGGGCACCAACTTCCAACATTTCTGCTCAAAGGAGATATTTCGCACCGCGCACCACGCACACACAAGAGTCTGCACTGCAGCCACTTCGCCTGCGAAGCTGGGGACGCGGCGGGGAGGGGGGGGGAGAGCGTGCGGGGGGGGGGTTCGCTGTTCTCTGATGAGCCATTACAGCTTTCAGAGGCTTAACAAGGAGCTGAGAGAAGAAGCTGCGAAGCAATTCCGGGGAGAGAGCTAATTGCAAATCCACGAGAAAGGGAATAGTAATAATAATAATAAAAAAACACCACAGAGGGAGCGAGGGAGGAAGACTCACTCCAAAGAGCCCACCGAGTAACGAAAAGGCGATGCTAAAGTTCCGCTGAAAGTCCCACCAAGAGGGGCATTTCGGTGGGGAGAGGAGGAAGGACACCTTTCAACGCCACAAGTGCGGGGGGGGGGGGAGAGAGAGAGAGGCAGGAGGGGACAAAACTCAGAGGGGCTCCATTAGTTTCCAAGTGGGATGGAGCCTCCTCTCTCTTTGCCCAACAACTCCACGGCTCGGACCCAGTTTTTGGTGCAGCCCCCGCGGAGCCAGAACTCTCTTCTCCAGCTGAGAGGGGGTTGAGAAACACAACAACACGCACACACGACACACAGCCCCTCACATGTTCTTTTCCCGCCCTCTGCCCCCCCCCCCCCGCGCGCCGCCCTGAGCAGGAGAGCAGCAGCAGCAGCAGCTGAGGCGAGCCCTACCTCAGCACCGCCGTCTCGCCTTTCCTGACCACCAGGTTGTCCACGGCCGTCCCGGGGAAGTCCACACTTTGCCCGGCGGGCAGGCAGGAGGGCAGCAGGCAGCAGAGGCTCAGCAGCAGCGCGGCCAGCCACTGGTTGGAGCAACAAGCGCCCTGGACCAGAGGCATCATGTCCATGCCTGCTTCGGAGGGAGAAGCTGCGCTGCGCTCCGGCTCGGCGTCGGGCTCTGGGCTCGTCTCCCCTCAGAAGGAAATAGGAAGGGAAAAAAAGGCGCGCGCGCGCGGGCGGGCGGGAAATCGTCGTCGCCTCCTCCGCCTCCTCTCCTTCTTCTTCTTCTTCTTCTCCTCCTCAGGTCCCGGGCGAGCAGCAGAGCGTCCCGGACTCGCTCGTCGCCTCTCGCCTCTTCTCGTCCGGCCGCCGCTGCTGCCTGTGCCGGCTTCGCCTTCGCCTTCTGCCGCCTCCCTCCGCTCCTCGCCGCTTCTCGCTGCCCGCGTCCGGAGCGTGTCTAGTCTCGGGTGTCTCGCACACCATCTAGCGAGGAGGGAAGCGCGCGGGAGAATGAGGCAGCCACACAAGCGGCGGCGGCAGCAGCGGCAGCAGCAGCAGCAACAGCAGCAGCAGACGGACCCCAGGCTCTGAGCCGGTTGCCATGCAGCCGTTTCCGTAGCAACTTGTCCTGGTGGCTGGTGCTGGTGCTGCTGGAGCAGAGAGGGAAAGAGGGGAGGGGATGGTGGCGTTGGTGGGAAAATCACACACACACACACACACACACACACACACACACACACACACACACACCACACAAAATATATATGGCAGAGGGGAAAAGAAAACACACACGCACAGGCAAGCAACAGAAGAGAGTGAAGGGGCACCGCGATGGCAAGAAAGCATCAATTAGAGGCATTGATTGCAGCCAGATAGCGAGCTCGCGTATGTGGAAGACACACACACACACACACACACACAGAGAGAGAGAGAGAGAGAGAGAGAGAGAGAGAGAGAGAGAGAGATTTTCTTTTCAAGAGCTCCAGTTGCTTGTATCTCTCCCCCCCTCCATCTCCTCCTTTCCCTTCATTCAAGCTCAAAGCTTCCTTCTCTGAACATCCCCTCCCTTTAAAACTTAGTCCGCTCTGAATTTGGGGGACAGGGTGAGTGTGACCACTCTTGCCTTGCTCTGGTTTCACCAGATCGCCTTCACACAAGTGACATCTCTTTTAAAAAAAGAAGGCGGGGGGGGGGAGGTTGCTTGAGTGTGGGGTCGCCCTTCTCCTTTGGCAGACCCCCACCCCCAATTCCCTCATGCACACACCACGAAAGCGAAGGACTCTCTAGCTGCAGAGGCAAGTTCAGAAGGCAGAAGGGAAACCCTTAAAGATGCGGTTTTGAACTACAGGGCCCTTTGATGTTGCTCAATTCAACAGGGAATGCTTCATCCCAGTGGCCCCTGAAAAGTCAGGGAGAGATTGTGGGGAGATCTTCCTGCAGAATCAAGATGTGCAGAAACTTGCTGTCAGCTTCTAAAACTGACCACATCCCACCCTTGCTGATCTCTTACTTAATATTAACACACTCACACTGCTTATTATCCCTTAGTACCACATCTCTTCCTGCCAACCTAGCAGTTCGAAAGCACATCAAAGTGTAAGTAGATTCCCAGTGGGAAGGTAAACGGCGTTTCCGTGCGCTGCAACCCCAGAGTCGGTCACGACTGGACCTAATGGCCAGGGGTCCCTTTACCCTTTACCTTACCACATCTCTAAGTGTCTCACTCCCCCAAGTCACAAATAATGTCAGTGTGTCAAACTCTGGAAGTGGAGACAATTGAGCATGTACAACCCATCAATACCTGGGGACTTGATGAGTCAGGGAATACACTTGGTTTGTATTTTTCTTTTGTATTTTTAAAGATTTCTGTACTGCTCCCCCCCCACTTCCATTATGCGTTACCAAAGCAGTTTACATCTAAAACCCAATGCAACACAATATAATCCTATAAAATCCCAAAACCCAAATCAAAACAGTAGGTGGGAGTCAATAGCAGAACAGGGGGAGGAGGGAAGCCTGTTAAAGTAGGGCATTTTTCACTTCAGGGGAAGCCATCCAGCATTAGTGCTTGCATATTATCTGCTGGAAAGTTGTTCCACAGGATAGGTGCTACTACCAGTTAGGCCCTGCTTTGCAGTGTGACCAGATGAACAGTTGGGCAACAATTTGATCTGAAGTAACGGCATCTCTAGACTACTAGTATTTTTCAAGAGGGTTTCAAGATCCTACCAATACTTTAGGTTTGTACAATTAAAGTAGATTTAATTCCAGGTCACTCTGCCACAACAAAGCCACAACAAATTTTATTTTTAACATAGTTAGGGCTATTTATTTAACAAAGACACTATTTTGACCACTTTAGTAGTACCCTTTTCTGGCAAAATCCCAGTGTACAGGATTGGCAAGGACCCCAGTAACCCATTTAGCTTAACCTGATATTCGAGGACTCTGCAGCGACTGGCTAAGGACCTAGAGGTTGAAACAGGGTTAAAAGGGGTGGAAAAGAACATTATGAGGTATAGTGTGAAAATTTTCATTAGGAACTATGGGCCTCAGAAATAAAAGGCATGGGCATGTAAAGAGTGTACCTTCCTTGGGAATTTAAAATGATTTTATTTTATTTTATAATTCCTAGTGACAGTGATTGATGATTAATAAACATTGGTAATATTTCTTGACTTTGTTTCATTTATATTCCTAGGAATTTGGGCTGGAGTTGATGACAACTTTGTAAGCTCATCAAGAACTCTGAAGCTTGGGAAACCATGGTCAGTGTTTGGAAAACCATGGTCAATATTTGGGAAATCATGGTCAGTATTTTGTCCCATCCATCTTCTCTTCTGACGCTTCAACCACATACTAGATTTCTGTCTGTTTCCTCCATAGAAGTTTCATTTAAACCCATAGCAGCCTGGAGCAGGCTTTATCTAAACAGGAAAAGACTGTGCTCTGTTCCTTCCGACAGTTGTTTCCATCTCAGAATTACCTTTCTCTCTAGCTGCTTTTTCACCTATAGCAAGAAAGATCCAGGGAAGATATGGATAAGCCTTATGTTCTCTCCCCAATGGAATTAGCTAATACAAGAGTGATTTTAACAGGAAAAGGATCAAAAGAGAAAGGATTATTAGGCAGCCGCTTTCCATACATCCTTTACTCATTCACAACTGCTTCAATAGCTTTGTTTTTTGTTTAAACATAAACAACAGGAGGAGGAGGAGGAGGAGGAGGAGGAGGAGAAGAAGAAGAAGAAGAAGAAGAAGAAGAAGAAGAAGAAATAAAAAACAGCAACTGCAGAGTAACATATATCTTGCACAAGGGTAAGGAATCTGGTTGGTATCTCCCTCATCTCACACAGGCTAACTTTGACAAGTGAGTCGAAATGACTACCTGCCAATCACCTGTCATCATAATGACACCAGGTGATTGACACCTGCCAAAGTCCAAAGGAGGCTGCTGTAAGCACGGAACAACTGATTGGTGGTTACAACAAGCTCCTTTGGCAATGAAAGAGTATCTTCAGTCAGCTGGTTGACACTAGGAACACACTTCAAAGAAACTCCCTAGAACCGCCTTTAAAGTCTTTGCAAAGGGGAAAATGCTCCCCAAAACAGAGCACTTTCCCCTTTCCAGAGGAAGCAGTTTGTATTCAAAATCCTGGAGCAAGTACACAATAATATTGTTGGAACTACCTGTCCCACGCCTGATGATGTCACATGTACAGCAGTACTTGCTTGGTGAAATGGGGAAGCCCAGTGAGCGCAATAAGATCCATAGGCCAGAGTTTCCCCATTCCTGTTCTTGAGCCTCAGGAGTCCTTCCTGCTTGCCCAGGTCCTTCTAGTGGGCTTCCCAAAGACATTGGGCTTACCACTGTGAGAGGATGCTAGATTAGATGGACATTCAGTCTGATCCCTCCCTCAGGGATTATGCTCCATCTTCTATGGAGGCCTACTAAGATACCTGGAGAGCTTATGGGGTAAGCAAAGCTGGGACTTAGATGATGCAACAGCAGCAGTTGTACATGTTTATGTTGATTCCCAGTTCCTAGTCAAAATTCTAAGGCCTGTGGTATAAAGATGCAAGCTGACTATATATTAATACAGGCATTTGTCAATAGATCACAGACAACTACAAGAAATAATTGTCTGCCTCTTTCTACTCCCCGCCTCCCAGGGGCTCATTGATAAACTTGTTAAAGAGAAATGAAATATTTTGCATGCTTTTCCTGCAGGTACATGTTGGTGTGATTAAATGGAGGACGGCTGGGGAACAGATGGGAATCAAGCATTTTAATCTTAACAACTCAGGAAGTTGTATAAGGCAAGAGAAGGCTTAAACGCTTTGAATCCTTAAGTATAAAACAATTAACATTAGGAACTTCAGATATCATGAAATGAGTATGCCAAGAGAACAACAACAACAATAATTTTTTGTTTATACCACACCCATCTGGCTGGGTTTCCCCAGGAACTCTGACAGCAGAATCTAACTGCAGTATAGGTTATTATGTGTACAATTACATTTTCCTGTATTCCTGTATTATTTTTACAGTGTTTTCAGGAATTAAACAGAATCATTTTTCACTTTTCAGGTTTTCACTTTTCAGTATGAAAACCTCTTTTTCAAGGAAGTTGAATTTTCCACGGAATAGTCACATTCCCTCCTTCCGAGGAAAATTGCTCTTGGTCTAAATGACTGGCAATTGTGTTTTCCTTCATTTTTTTTGGTACTAGTTTCTCCTAACCATTTCTCTCTCGTAATGCTGTAACTCATTGACATACAGGGAAGCTAAATGTTGGATGATTCTACACAGATAAAAGAAAGCACTTAATAATAATAATAATAATAATAATAATAATAATAATAATAATAATAATAATTTATTTATATCCCACCCTCCGCAGCCAAAGCCGGGCTCAGAGCGGCTAACAACAATAAAAGTAACACAGTTTACCTAAAATCACAATCAATTTCTAAAACCAATTCATTCTAAAATCAATTCAAAATCAAATTAATGGCAACCATTGGGCTAGAGTTCTGTGAGAATTACCGAAGGAGGGGGTCAGACTGTGCCTTGGCCAAAGGCCTGGTGGAACAGCTCTGTTTTGCAGGCCCTGTGGAAAGATGTTAAGTCCCAAAGGGCCCTAGTCTCTTGTGACAGAGCATTGCACCAGATCAGGGCCACAGCTGAAAAAGCCCTGGCTCTGGTTGAGGCCAGCCTAACCTCCCTGTGGCCCGGCATCTCCAAGATGTTTTTATTTGAAGACCGTAAGGTCCTCCGTGGGACATACTAGGAGAGGCGGTCCTGTAGGACATAATTAAACTATGGAACTCACTGCCACAGGAGGAAGTGATAGTCACCAACTCAAGACGGTTTTAAAAGGTTATAAGACAAATTCATGGAGGATAAGGTTCTCAATGGCTACGCTCTGTCTCCATACTCAGAGGCAGCATCCTTCTGAATGGCAGTTGCTGGAAACCACAGGAGGGGAGAGTGATCCTGTGCTCAGTCCTGCTTGAGTGCTTCCCATAGGCATGTGATTAGCCACTCTGAGAATAAAATGTGGGACTAGATGAGCCATTGGCCTGATCCAACAGGCTTTTCTGTTGGATCATTACAAATTCAAACAAACATACTAAAATGATTATTGGCCCCCTTTTTTTTTGTATGTGTGGGAAGTGGAGTAGATGTGTGTAGTAATTTATAAACAGTAAACAAAAGGAAGCATGGCATTTTTCACTTTCAGAGAAAACAAACAGGGAAATGAATGAGTAGCTTTGCCCCAGCCTCCATTTCCCGTTCATTGAGGCTGCAATTCTATGCCCACACAACTGGCTCATTGAGCATCATGGAAATTAGCTGTCAGAAAACATGTGTACAATTGCTCCAGGTAAGAATATCTATCTGTCTAATCTATCTATCATCTATCTATCTATCTATCTATCTATCTATCTATCTATCATGGCCACTGGTCCCATCACCTCCTGGCAAATAGAAGGGGAAGAAATGGAGGCAGTGAGAGATTTTACTTTTTTGGGCTCCATGATCACTGCAGATGGTGACAGCAGTCATGAAATTAAAAGACGCCTGGTCCTTGGGAGAAAGGCGATGGCAAACCTAGACAACATCTTAAAAAGCAGAGACATCACCTTGCCAACAAAGGTCCGTATAGTTAAAGCCATGGTTTTCCCAGTAGTGATGTATGGAAGTGAGAGCTGGACCATCAAGAAGGCTGATCGCCGAAGAATTAATGCTTTTGAATTATGGTGCTGGAGGAGACTCTTGAGAGTCCCATGGACTGCAAGAAGATCAAACCTATCCATTCTTAAGAAAATCAGCCCTGAGTGCTCACTCGAAGGACAGATCGTGAAGTTGAGACTCCAATACTTTGGCCACCTCATGAGAAGAGAAGACTTCCTGGAAAAGACCCTGATGTTGGGAAAGATGGAGGGCACAAGGAGAAGGGGACGACAGAGGATGAGATGGTTGGACAGTGTTCTCGAAGCTACAACATGAGTCTGACCAAACTGTGGGAGGCAGTGGAAGACAGGAGTGCCTGGCGTGCTCTGGTCCATGGGGTCACGAAGAGTCAGACACAACTAAACGACTAAACAACAACATCTATCTATCTATCATCTATATCTATCTATCTATCTATCTATCTATCTATCTATCTATCTATTTCCCACGATAATACATGTTTGATTCCCCAAGAGTTATTTGGACACTTGATCAGCAATAACAATAAGAGGAAGAGGAAATGTTTTATTTCCTTCATTTTTAAGATTCACATCCGCCTGCCATCGGGGGCCATTTTCAGATGAAAGAAAAGTGTAGGTCAAGAGTCAATAGCAGTTATTCCAATCAATAGTGTTCTGGAGACGGAGGTCTTTTATCCAGAACTGTTTTCTAGGAGTCTGAAGGCAACAAAGAAGTTTGCTTTGCATGCCTGAATACATACACAGGGAAGAAGAGAAACCTCACAAAGCAGCTGTTTCACTTCTCCTCCCCCTCCCCCCTCCCTACTTGGCATTAAACAAGTTGGCATCTCAAGAATCCTTCAAAAATAATTACTGCAGAGATCAATAAGAGGCTTCTTCTCACAAACTGGGTAAGTTACTAACTAGAAGGAAGCAAGACATTTGATTGGGGAGGGGGCTGAAGCTAAAATTATCCCCTTTGATGAAAGGGAGACTTGTGTGCTCCACCTGTACTGTAATCAGACCATTTGACATTTGTTTGTACTGGTAACTGTTTCCTATAGCAGTCATTTTTCCAGGCTCCCATTCTTAGAGGAGAGCATTGGACCACCAAATGTGTAAAAAGGCCATAAATTCATTTGTATAGCAAACAGCTATAGCTACTCCTTAGCTGCAGGAAGATATGTTACAGCTCAGATACGTAGCTCAGTATTGTATCAAACCCTTCAAGTGTCCCTATTTTGAGAAGCCGTCCCAGTTTCTGATTGATCCCATAATGTCCTGCTTTCCCTACAGGCGTGGCCAAACTTGGCCCTCCAGCTGTTTTGAGACTACAACTTCCATCATCCCTAGCTAACAGGACCAGTGGTCAGGGATGATGGGAATTGTAGTCCCAAAACAGCTGGAGGTCCAGGCTTAGGATGTCCCTATTTTCATTGGAGAAATGGTGGAAGCAGTGATAAGAACTGAGATATGAAAGCTAGGAGCTAAATGGCACCTTAAACCTAGGTAATGGGCGCAACAATGGAATGTCTAGGAGTGCTTTTTTATAACAAGAATACAAAGCTGAAAAGGAATGAACTGCAGTTAAAATATTATGTTCATTTTTCACATGGTCTAGTCCTTCCTCTGCCCACTCCCCTAATATTCTTAAGAGGGTCTCTTTTCCAGTCTTCAGAGAGTAGCTGGAAGTGAGGAGGCAGAAAAGGTCCTTCTTTCCTTCTACTCTGCAGTTTTAATCTGAAATCTTAGGCGCAGTACTACGCCAAGAGCTCCGAAACTGCTTGCACTAATGAAATTCCCTGTTGCTAAATGCACCTAGAACAATGGGAGTTTCGAATGCTGGTTGGAGGGTATGTTAGGATTTCCCTATTTTCATCTGAGAAATGTTGCAGGATTTTGAGTTATCCGAGCCCCAAGCCATCTGAAGGCAAGCCTGTATAGAGAAGCCTTTTTTTAATGTTTAACATCTTCTTATGTTTTAATATATGTTGGAAGCCTCCCAGAGTGGTTGGGGCAACCCAGTAAGATGTGTGGGGTATAAATAGTAAAATTATCATTATGGAATGGGATGTTCCTATTTTCTTTGGAAAAATGTTTGAGGGTATGTTGTATTATATAGTTTGAAACTGATTTGACCACCTGTATTTGGTCTGGATCTTCTGCATTTATTTTTTCCCTTTGGTTCATGCATTCTTAGCTCTGCCTACTTCACTGCAACATTTGTGGTGGCTGTGGAGCTGCCCTAAGGCCTCTAATATGGAGATAAATCAGTGAAACCACTGACTGCTTGCCATTCCCGCCTCTGGGCAAGGGTGGACCTTGGTAATATGGTAATATGGTGCCCTGTGCAAGGCCAAAACCAAGGTAAGCAAGGTGCTGGGCTTTAGGAAGGAGGAAGAAGGTTCTGGCTTTGGGAAGGTGGAGAGAGGACTCTAGAACCCTCTCAATACCTTCACACCTCCTTCCTGAAGCAAGTGCCTACTAGGCTTTGGAAAGGAGGCAGGAAGGCACCCTTTCAACTCTCCCCCATGTGTGGGGAACTGGTTATGCAGCCCCAAATCTGCCTCTACTCTGGGTATATGTTAAGAAGCTTCGGATGACCTAGGAATGCCCCATGGCAGCTTAATTCTGACCTTGAAAGCTCCAAATCCCAGAAAGAGGTCAATAACATACTAAGCCCTATATATTTGCCCTTGAGATATCAGACTGCTGACTTTCATATTGAACACTATTTTTGGAATTGACTTGGAGTATGGTTGGGCCTGGGACCTTCTCAAGCATCTTACCAACCAAAACAGCACTCAGAGGATGGGGGCAGAAACCACCTCTGTGGACCAGTGCTTTACTCCATAATTTTCAAGCACCAAAAGAACATCATCCACTGCATCATTGTTTAGTTGCTAGCTTGCACAACGAGGGAGCCAGATGAATGCAAACATGTCTACAAAAATTACAGACTAATGATGAGAGACTTTCAGATTTATTACCTATAATGTTATATTAAAAAACCCAACAACATTAAGGAAGCAATACTATAGCCAGTTACCTCTGAGCAGACATGCATAGGATTGCACTGTAAAAGATGATGAGATGCCGAAATACCAGAGGCTGGAGTCTAGGAACTCTGCCAACAGAGCACGCCTGTCCAGCTGTCTTTGCAGACACATCTCTTGTGTCAGGAGGAAGTGGCAAACTATAAAGTTTGAAACAGGCATTTGGTTCTTGCTAGTATTTGGGAGTTTGGGAAGCTCTGGGCTCCTGACTTCCACAAACTGTGGTGGGATGGCAAACACAGCATGTGTCTTTCAAGAAAATGTTCATCATGTGTGGGTGAATGAAAACATTTTCTTTACCATATGGTTTGCTAAGGGAAATAATTGTCAAATGACAGAAGTGTACTAATACCGATGCCAAATACATCAATAATACTGTCAACTTGTTAACAGCCTACATCTTCCTATTTTTATGAGACACAAATGAAGATAGTTTGGAAACATCCAGAATCAACTCAGTTGTGCTGTAGCAGAAGAATAAATATTCAGAGTAGACATACTGTGTCCCCCAAATGGACAAGGGTTACAATAAAAACACACAGAGGACTAAGAACATAAAGTTGCTAGTGAATAAATCTCCACTCCTTTTAAGTAGGAGATGGTGATAATGCTGGAGGACTTTATGCTACCAGTCTGAAACACTTCCTTTGATAGTTATTTCCTAGACAATTGATGGTGTCCAAGAGTGTGTGCACACCATTTAAAGCACCCTTCCACCCAAAAAAGAATCCTGAAAACTTCTAAATTTCTCGGCACCCTTAGCAAACTTCAGTTGCTGGGATTCTTGTGGGGTGGGGAGGGAAATGTGCTTTAAACCTATGATGCATACAAAGCCTAAGGCATAAATGGTTTACTTTGCCTGTGTAGCAAGATACTAAAAAGCACAGAATGGGGCTCAAGTACCTTGAAGAGCTAAGTGTATGTGAGAGAATTTCATCAGGCATAGCCTGCATGACTAGCTATGCCTTCTGGATTTCCCCCTTCCACTTAACTATTAAAGCTGCAGGAGCTCCACCCTCTTCTCTATCTGGCCACCCAAGTGGTGCAGCAATTTTTTATTTCTGCTATGATACTTCAAGCTTGATGCCTAAAAGCAAAACTATTACTCTTAATAGTAATAAAATGTATTCAAAGGCCCTGCTGCTGTTCTGATTGTAAGTGTATGTGTCTCCATACTTTTATGTGCTTGAGGAATGAAGCTGTAAATCAATTTATCTCGACAAAGCTAGCTAAAGTTTTTTTTGGTTGTTTTTTTAAAAAGAAGAAGCCGAAAATGATTATGGTGTTTTAGCATCCCATTAACCAGGTTATTTTACACTTACAGCTTTGAGAAGCAGAGGAATGTAAGCATGTACTTTACAGCAGCTCCCATTTGTCACCTGATAGCAGGTGAACACTCTGTTGCTGAAGAGATCAGACTTTGAACTACTTATTTCATGATCACTACATAGCATCCATTTATACTCAGCCTCATAAACATTTCCTGATTATTTTTTAACACAAGGGTCTGGCAACCAAGCTTAGGAACAGTTGAAAGTGTTGGGTATGTTTAGCACAGATAATAGGAGACTGAGAGGAGTTATGATAGCCATCTTCAAATATCTCAAGAGCTGTCACATGGAAGAGGGAGCAAGCTTGTTTTCTCCTGCTCCAGAGGGTAGGACATAAACCAATGGATTCAAGTTACAAGAAAGGAGATTCCAGCTAAGCATCAGGAAGAACTTTCCAATGGCAAGAGCTTTTCAGCAGTGGACTCGACTCCCTTGGAAGGTTTTAAAGCAAAGATTGGATGGCCATTTGTTATGAATGCTTTAGTTGAGATTCTTGCATTGAAGAGGGTTGGACTAGATGACCCTGGGGGTCCCTTCCAACTCCACAATTCTATGATTCTATGAACTTGCAGATAAGACAGTAGGTGCTAGAGATGTGGAGTGGGAGGATCTGTTGCCTTTATGACCTGCTTCACAAAGATCTCCAGGAACATAGCAAGCTGCCTTATACTGGCCTGGTTCATCCATACCTAAATAACAGTTAACATTAACTATAGTTAATAAATCATAGTTAAACCCTGGCTTTCTACATCCCAGAGTCTTGAAAGCCATTTGAGCATTCTTAAATTGGAGCTATGTAGCTGCTGGTAACGGCTCCTTTTAAGGAGAAGGTGTGGGTTCAGGGTCACACATTTCACTAAACATTTGTTAATGTTAACTAGGGCTGAACCATAGTTAATAACCAAAGTAAGACTGGCTTCACAAATAGCACAAAGGCATGGTATAATAAACCACAGTTTAATAAACCATGGTTTAGTGTTATGTGCAAACCAGGAAGCCAAGTCAAATTATTGGTCCATCTAGTTCAATACTGTCTGCTTTTATTGGCAGTGGCTCCCCAGGGTTTTAGATAGGAGATGTTTCCAGTCCTACCTAGAGACAACAGAGATCTCTGGTTGACCAGGTTAGAAACAGGAGACTGGATCAACCTGGCATTTTCTTTTGGTACCACCTTTTTAGGAGTTGATACAGATGGTCAGACCAGCCATAGATTAGCAGCAGGGATTTTAACCATTTTGTATATTACATATATTTATGAAGGGCAAGTAAAATGATAGCTAAAGCCAATGTAAAAGATTTCTCATGTCTACATATTCTTTTTTAAAAGGGCCTGCCAGTTCAGGACTGGAAACAAAACTAATGGAATCTATGGGACGTTTTCAAGTTGGAGTAATCATTGTGACACCACAAAATATATTTCCAAAGAAGTGTCAGAACTTCACACAAAAACAAAGCCATTTTAGCAAAAAGATTCATGCATATATGGACAACATTTTCATGTAAATTGAAAATTTTTATGTCTCTTTCTCCTTTCTAGTTGCACATCTCTCTATATATCTCTGTCTATATATTTATAGATATATATCCCACAGAAATACATTTAAAACCCCTGATGCTGTTAAACCCTCTCTTTGCAGCTAAATATACTGGAAATGCAGAAAACTGAGTTGCTGGATGAAAAACTGAGATATATGTAGTAAAAGCATTTGTGGGTGGAGTGAGATTAGGTTGCAACCTAGATTAAGTTGCTGTCAGATTACTATATTCTGAAAGAACAAAAATCTAGGGGGGGAAAATGACTGAATACAGGTCTATATGGATTCAAACAAACCATACGGTAACAAAATATTTTTGATGGATGAAAGCATTTAAACATTTTCTCATGTTCCAGAAAAGAATATCCCTTTTGAACATGGAGGAAGTAGAATTTATGAAAGGTCAGACTTAATCCATGATGTCTGACCATGCATTTGCTATTGACATTGATGGAAACCCTTTACATAAATGATGGCAAAAATCAATCAACTTTTTGATTGGAGACCCAAGCCATAAAAACTCAAAATGTTAGGTGAAGAAACAGGATTTTTTAATGAATTTTAAGGGAATTCACTGATTACAATATTTGACAATATCCTGATTTCTTAATCATTATCATCATAGGAAAAGACTGTCAATTACATTTTCTATAAGAAGTGCTATAATCGTATTGTACAGGGTAAGCATGGTCAAAGCTGATTGCTAAACTGAACAAAAGTGTTACAGAAAATTCAGTTGCTGGGCATGTAAACAAAAGATCTGGAAACATGTTTTTATGGAAATGAGATTTTGCTTGGGCTCAGTATAAATGCATGTATTATGAACTGTCAGGGACCTACAGAAATAAGACACCATGGAATGCCCATTATTTTGTATCTGCAAATAGAAAACAATTCCACTGTCACATTTTATGGTTCAAAAGTGTACCTTTTAGTAAAGGCATTCAGAATTTCCATGAAAAAGTGCCTGCATATATACCAAAAAAGAGAACTGGAAACATAAATATGTCAGGAACAGAAGATTCGGCTCGGAGAACTGAATCTACTAAATCTCATGCTTCCTAAATCTGTGCTGCCAAATAGCTGCCTGGGAAAGAACAAGGGATGGGCAGATATCATAGAATCATAGAATTGTAGAGTTGTAAGGAGACCCGAAGATCATCTAGTCCAATCTCCTGCAATACAGCAATCTCAGCTAAAGCACCCACGACAGATGGTCATTCAGCCTCTGCTTAAAAACCTCCAAGGAAGGAGAGTCCACAACCTCCCAAGGTAGTCCTTTGTTTTGGTAGCTGTGACCATTGGTCAGAATTCTTACTGAACTTAGAATTTCCTGGTACCCTCTAGTATTTTCAGCATAATCTGTGATTCAAAGAACTGATAGACAGGAAACTGGGACAATGATCACTTTGTTTGTTGAATTATTAAATATATTTGTACATTATTATATATGTGTGTGCCTGCTAACCCTTCTCGCTCTGCCCACAAACCCTGCCTACCTGACAGTCCCTTTGCCTTCCCCCTGCCTGATCATTCCCCTTCCTCTACCCCTCACCCGCTCTCTCACCTATCCTTTCACAGCTTGCCCCACCCCTTCCTGCACAGCTTGGCCCTAGCTTCTCCTCCTCCTCTCACAGTTCACCCCAAGCCCCACTGTTATGTACTGAGTTGAATAGGATCCAAACTGAAGCAGTCTGATTGGTCCTAGAACAATGCAGCAGTATGATTGGTTGGCAGGAACCACCCAATCCTGCTCCAGATAGAAGTGAATCCACAACCTGATTGGCTTACAGTAGAATTCCGGAATTAGCCAATCATGTGCAGCCCATTGTGTAAATAATGTATATAAAGCAGATACTGTGAGGGGACTTTCATTCATTCCTCCTCACCACTATGAGCTGAATAAAGAGCATGAAATCACTTTGCGACTCTGAGTATATTTCACCCACCCACTTTTAAAGGAGAGGGAGGAGCTTCACAGTACAGCTTTCTAAACCATTGTGTGAAGCATCTTTCCCATCCATTAAACTTTGCTGCAGCTTGCTAAACCTATCTATGAAGTGCCCCCCCTTCATTAAATGTCACTAGAGTACTTCACAGAGTGGCTTGACAAACCTGGGCCACCTCTCACCAAGGCTGCTTGCTTGGCTGCCTGCCCTTTATCACACAGGAGTTCGCATGACTGCCAACCACAGAGTGACAACAGCCTTACACGTTAATTTATACAGGAGAGATAGACATAGAGATCACTAACAATTAAAGCACTAAGGGTTTTTCAACAGCAGTTTACTGTGTGTTTGCAGCTTCTTGCATTCCCATTTAATGTACCTAGTTGACATGACATTACCCTCAATATGGGAATAGTCTGATAAGTTGGGGAGAATCAGGCTCCAAACTACTTCCCTTGCAGTCATATATAACCACTTTTTGTGTTTTTGGTTGTTTCTGGGTCAATTGTCACTTTCAGTTACTCTCTTTACCATGCCCACTACTTCTTCAATGCTTTCATTCCTTTTCCAGCTGTGCTCATAACTATTTTTTGGTGAGCTTCTGAACAGAAGAATGCCCGCCCATCCCTCAGATTTGCACAAAACCAGAAAACTGCACAAGCAAATCATTAAAAAAATTCTACACCAGATATATTGAGCAGCAATCTGAAAAGTGTGTGCTGGGAATGTACAATTCAGTTCAGAACTCACTCTCCATGGAACCTCTCTGTGATTCATGGGGAAATGGCCACCTAATATGTCAACAGTTTTATACCCTGTTTTCTCATGTGTTAACATAGTAAACTATTTGTGCCAGACCTGAAAATGAAGTGGGCTCCATCTGTTTTATGTGTTCCTTTCAAAACCTAACTCAGTAGAAGAAATAATATCTAGTAAATCTCTCAAAACATGTGAACTGCCTGCTCTTCATTCTGCATCAAATAACCTCGCAAAGTCACCGTTAGTCAAGACTATCTACGACCCAATTGTCACATGTTCTTTGGAACTGACCCAATTATAACCAAAACAGCTCATATTTTAAATATTCATAAACTGCATGCAGTTTAATTTTTCATACAAGATGCTAAATTTGTCAAATATATTTGAATAACTAATACACTGGAGAAAAATGCAATCTGCTTCTGTTTATTAGTCAAGCTAAATTAGTCAAATAAATTATTTATTGGCAAGTCATTCACCTCTGATTTTCATTAGATGAATTTAATATCTAAATTAGTAACAGGTTCAAAAATGTACCCAGTGAAAGCAATTCTGTTTGAATACAAGGGAAAGACAACCTCCATTGTTTGCAATGGAGCAGAACTCCAATAATGTTTGTCAACTGTTGGCAGAGGGAAAACACAACCATATTCAAGGAAGGATAAACAACAGAAGCAGAACTATTCAGATCACCATCAGGAAAGCCAGTGATTATCTTTCAATAGAGGATTCTAGCAAACACAACATTTGTTAACTTCATATATAATGGATGATGGGTTGTGGGGTGGAGGACAGGATTCCAAGGCAAAATGCAATCAAACATAAACTATTAAAATAATAAAAGTGTTGCCAGTTAATTCTGTGGCTTATGGCACGTCTACATATGGAACTCCACCACCCAGCCACCTGTGCCTGGTTCAGATACATTGATTCTCACACCAATTGCCTAGCACCACAGAAACATTGAACATGTATTGTTCTCCCAAAGAGGATTAGTAGTTCATTAAAGTCGGGTTCACAAGTGGAGCCTATTTGGATCGGTTTGTGGGAGGCACCAGCTGAGGAACCCCAAGGGAATAAGGCTTGGAGCCCAGGGATTGCTGGTGGGATGACAACGGTTGTCAGAGTGAGTGGTTCAGGGTAACTAGTGGTGGCCTAGAGTTCTCTTGGGCCACATCATAGCTTCTGGGCTGGGCAGTGTTTGGTTTGGCACTAAAGCAAAGTCAGGATCTGGAAAGGTTCTTATGCATACCATAAGTCCAATTTTGTATTCCTATGCAGGCTGCAGAGCAGAAGCAGTGAAGAGAAGCAGGGCTATTCCATTGACTCTGCTGAGAGACCAGCTGCTTTTGACACTTTCCCTCAGTTGTCACCTAGCAGCTGCCATTCCATCAGAGTCTTGCAAAGAAGATAACATTTTGTTTCTGGTTTAAACCCATTTTTAATGTTGCCAAAATCTAGAAAAGACAACACTGGAAATGTCAAAAATCTTGTCTTCAAAATAATGTGAAGCAACTGCCTTAGAAGCTACAAACTTATTCCACTTTTTCATAGTAATAACACATAAGGATTTGAGGCAAACCAAATAATGTTACCTTAATTCCAGAAATAAGGGAATTAAATAGAATATGGAAAAATGATGATGCAAAAAGGAAACTATTGTTATACTCTAAAGAGCCAACTCCTGGGGCAGAGGTCCCTTCGCCCCCCCTCCAATAAAATATTTGAGAGGGCTGCCCCCAAAAGGTGATGGGGATTGCCATTCAAATGATGTGCATGCACTGTGTCATATGATTAATTATCTGGGGCGGGGCTTACCTGGGCTCCCAATATTTTATTCAAATTGGCACTCCTGATTGTGGGTGTGTATTGACTCTATGGAAGGGACGAAATAACAAGGCAAATTGGGGTGATTTGGGGATCTTTGACTCCCTCCTAAATCAAAGTTCAATGCCAATACCCCCCAAATTGGATCAAAGCACTTACAAAACTACATGCAACTCTATTTTTTCTGTGCCTCATAGCTCTATGTTTTCCAGTATATATCTCCATGTTTCTCTAGGTCCATGGGCTTGGCAAAAGTGAAGCAGTCAAAAATGTTACCTGTAGAATAGTGAAGAGCTTTGGCTTTTTAGTTCTTGTTATTAAAGCACAACATCAAACCATTTTTTTAAAAAGTAAAAATAAAAAGTTAAAAGCTTCATTTAAGTTTTTCAAACAAGCAAAAACTTCCGTAGCTCTTCAGAACTCTTCAGGCAATGTCTCACATGTTAAGGCTTACCAGAATCCTGTAAAGCCTGGCTCAGGAGTGGTCAGTGTGAAGCTGCAAAGTTTTTTTAAAAAAATGTCCAAGCAAAACTGAATACCACTTACGGTAACTCCCCGTTAATTGGTGGTTGACTGCATCAAAAATATGAAATTAAAATGGATTATTAAGGAAAGCGAATGTTTTTCACTTCTCTCATGAAACCCCCAGGTCTATTTGTCTGTGGTTTTTCATGCCTAAGAAACTGCAGAGCGAATCCTGTGCCTGCAAATTCTATCCATTTTGGCCCAAAGGGAAGGAGTTATACCAATTTTTAGATTTATTGTTATTGTGAATGGAGCTTTGTTTTATACCCAGAGCTTTGTTTTATACAGAGCAGCTTGGAACCCAAAACACAGATCAAAGTGAACTGAGCACAGAAGCAGAATAGAATTTTTAAAAATGCTCAAGGTGAATGTTGATGCCTGTATGTATTTATTTTTAATGACTAGATATCCCACCTTTTTCTCTGAGGAGCTTAGGGTGGTATTCATGATTCTGCTTCTCCTTGTTTAATCCCTACAGCAACTCTTATATTTGTAAAGCACCCTGTGATCTTCAGTTGAAGGGTGGTATATAAATAATCACCACCATCACCACCACCCTGTAAGGTAGGCTAGGCTGAAACGCAGTGACTGACCCAAGGACACCCAGTGAGCTTCATGGCTGAGTCAGGATTTGAACCCTGATCTCCCAAGTCCTACTAACCACTGCATGACTCTCTAACCACTCTATGGCTCTCATTCATAGTATATAGGATATGCCTACTATAGGTACAGGGGTAAGGAAAAAAGCTAGATGCGTGAAATGCTACTTTGCCCCTGGCAAGATTTGGGGAAAACTTGCTCATCACATCATTTTACTTACAGCAGATAGAAAGAACAATTCTGCACCCAAAGCAATATTGTGCTTAGTTCATGCACAGATATAACATATACTCCCTATAGCAAACTGGGCTCTTAAATAAGGCAATTCTGTGGCTCATATCATATTGCATAATGCAGTCAGGTAGAAGTTCTAGTATCATCAAGAGAACTCTAAGCAAAGGGATTAAATTAAGTGAAAAACTGCTAGAATTACTTTAAATTGAAGAGGATAATCGTGTCAGTTTCTCAGAAAATTGTGGTCATTTTTTTCTTATCTAGAGATAGTTTTGAGCAGGGTTTGTAGCAAAATTTCTGTATTCTAAGATTGTAGGGGTGGTAGGGATCTGCAGGGGACAGCGTCTCAAACTGGCACTATAAATCTTACTGCTCTCTCTCTCTCTCTCTCTCTCTCTCTCTCTCTCTCTCTCTCCAATTCAGAGAAAGCTAAGCACTGTCGTTGAAATAAAACCATCTAGCCACATTTCCTTTGTGTGATTCTGCTGTTCATGAAGCCTGGCTCTAGAGTAGATTTTGAACTATAAACTGGGACCTTGGCATGTGGAGTAGGATGCTCAAGTGTGTATTATATCTTAAGTCCATTGTAACCAACAGTTTCAACATGGATTGAAAATAAGCACAAAAGGAGACATGAAATTGGTCCTAGCTTAGGGAGTTAATCCTCTTTTATGGGTCAAGTGATAAAAGGAAGTTTAACCCCACACAGGGATCCTTCAGGTGGTCTGAAGAAGCGACAACAAGAGACGTGTGAGTGGCTCAGTGACCCAGGAAGGGCCACACTTTGTATGTAGACAGTCCTGGGTTCATTCCCCAACTTCTCCTGGTATGGCTGTGAAAGAATCGTGTCTGAAACCTTGGACAGCTGAGGCCAGTCTGTATCAACAGTCGTGAGCTAGGTGGCCAATAGATCTGACTTGGTCAAAGGCACTTTATTGTGTTCTTATGTTCCTGCTCCTCTACTTCTAAGTCACATCTGAAGATGGGAGCTGTATACAGTGGCATATTGTCCCATTGTTCTATAGTATGATGACCACTGGGATCTCCTCCATCTCTACAATTCATCGATACTATGATTCTATGATCTAGGAACATGGGAGTCACACTTCCTGCCCTGCTGTTTCTGGAAAAGATTGTATTCACTCTTAACGGCACACAATGTCCAACATATTGCCACAGCTCTTACTTGGTCTCTGTCTCAAAGACATGACAGTGATAACTGGTGACCATTGGGACTCATAAGGTGGAAGGCAGGAAAACCAACAGTAGTTGGAGCCAGAGCCAATGACAGGTAGAACCTGGTCATAAACAGGGAAGCAGGTGGGGTCTGCCGGAGGGCAGACAGAGGGTGGTGTTGCAGTGCCCCATTTGTCCTAAGGGTCAGCCTCCACGGCTAAGAACCAAAACCCTGATTCATTTAGGGAAGCCACAACAACTGAGAACATCCCACAAAGCAAAACATGATACTGGGCGTTCAAATAAGTCCTATTCACAGTTCATCTCTTGGAATGACGAACCTATATAAATGGGCCTTTGGGTCCCTTCCAACTCTACAGTTCTGTGATTCTATTATTCTAAGTCATGCCCATTAATTCCAATGTGTCTACTCTGAGTAGGACCAGCATTGAATACTACCCTGGAATTCGTCCAAAGGAATTAGTAAGCCAAGGCTAAAAGGCAGGTTAAATTCATCTTATTGATTTTCTTGTCCTTCTCTCCAGAGAGCAGTAAACTCTCAGCACCAGTGTCCTTGCCTCCACAAGCCCAAGTTTGCAGACCTTTCTTGGTGCATCGAAATAACCACACAAGCATATATTTTCACCCACTTTTGAATCTGACAAGAGATAAGGTCCTAAATTTAGTTTTCTGGGTGGAACAGAAGCTAATTTCCAGGCATCGTTTCAATTAGCACAAATCATTGTACTCAGCCGACGCAGAAACAAAATTTCAAACACAATGGTCAATTTCTAGTTTACAGCTCAAAACAAGCAATTTACTATCCTTCCTGCTCCAGCTTGTTACAGGAACAATGTGGCGTACATAAGCAACAGTAGTTAATTTCTTGTTAGAATAGGTCCAAGATTTAGAACTGATGTACACAACACTGTTGCCAAATGAAGGCTGCTTTCAACTGGAGAAGGGCATTAGCTCAGTGGTAGAACATAGGCTTTGCATACAAAAGGTCCCAGGTTCAGTTCCTGGCATCTCCTACCTCAGATCATGGAGAATCACTGCTAGCCATTGTCAGCAATGGTCTGACTTAATATAAAAGCCTCTTCCTCTGCTCCTGTGTCCACTCAGACACGAGAGTTATTGTGTTCACTTCCCTAGCACTTTTGTTCTGGTTTCTAACATTCTTTTTCCAGTGCATTATGGAACTGTGGCTTCTTGATCAATATACTGTCATGGCATGCCAGATTTTATTCACACCAGTGGCTGTGGTGTGACACTGCAGTGGATGTCGTCAGATGTGTTGCAACTCTTTATGTGCAAGCATGCTTCTGTCGTGATTTTCCGGGTTAACAGGGTTGCAAATGGGTTTGATTCCTGGAAGCAAGTACCTTGGAAATGAGCACTAAACTTCTACTCGTTTGCCAGAAATGGTTTTCCCACCAATCATAGAATCACAGAGTTGGAAGAGACCACAAGGGCCATCGAGTCCAACCCCCTGCCAAGCAGGAAACACCATCAGAGCACTCCTGACATATGGTTGTCAAGCCTCTGCTTAAAGACCTCCAAAGCAGGAGACTCCACCACACTCCTTGGCAGCAAATTCCACTGTCGAACAGCTCTTACTGTCAGGAAGTTCTTCCTAATGTTTAGGTGGAATCTTCTTTCTTGTAGTTTGGAACCATTGCTCCATGTCCGCTTCTCTGAAGCAGCAGAAAACAACCTTTCTCCCTCCTCTATATGACACCCTTTTATATATTTGAACATGGCTATCATATCACCCCTTAACCTCCTCTTCTCCAGGCTAAACATGCCCAGCTCCCTTAGCTGTTCCTCATAAGGCATCGTTTCCAGACCTTTGACCATTTTGGTTGCCCTCCTCTGGACACGTTCCAGTTTGTCAGTGTCCTTCTTGAATTGTGGTGCCCAGAACTGGACACAGTACTCCAGGTGAGGTCTGACCAGAGCAGAATACAGTGGCACTATTACTTCCCTTGATCTAGATGCTATACTCCTATTGATGCAGCCCAGAATTGCACTGGCTTTTTTAGCTGCCGCGTCACACTGTTGGCTCATGTCAAGTTTGTGGTCAACCAAGACTCCTAGATCCTTTTCACATGTACTGCTTTCAAGCCAGGTGTCACCCATCTTGTATTTGTGCCTCTCATTTTTTTGCCCAAGTGCAATACTTTACATTTCTCCCTGTTAAAGTTCATCTTGTTTGTTTTGGCCCAGTTCTCTAATCTGTCAAGGTCGTTTTGAAGTGTGATCCTGTCTTCTGGGGTGTTAGCCACCCCTCCCAGTTTGGTGTCATCTGCAAATTTGATCAGGATGCCCTTGAGTCCATCATCCAAGTCGTTGATAAAGATGTTGAATAAGACTGGGCCCAAGACAGAACCCTGTGGCACCCCACTAGGCACTCTTCTCCAGGATGAAGAGGAACCATTGATGAGCACCCTTTGGGTTTGGTCAGTCAGCCAGTTACAAATCCACTGAGTGGTAGCATAGTCAAGACCGCATTTTACCAGCTTCTTTACAAGAATATCATGGGGCACCTTGTCAAATGCCTTGCTGAAATCAAGGTAGGCTACATCCACTGCGTTCCCTTCATCTACCAGGCTTGTAATTCTGTCAAAAAACAAGATCAGGTTAGTCTGACATGACTTATTTTTCAGAAATCCATGCTGACTATTGGTGATCACAGCATTCCTTTCTAGGTGCTCACAGACTGTTTGCTTAATGATCTGCTCCAGAATCTTCCCTGGTATTGATGTCAGACTGACTGGGTGATAATTATTTGGGTCAATTATGTCAATTATCAAGTAAGGGAACATTTGGAATAAAGTGCTTTCTAAATGCAACCTAACTGTCTCCATGGTTTATTGGGAGAAGCCAATGCATTCTTTATTTTTATTTTGGCCAGTCTCTTGATTTGTCTTGCGGGTGGGGATGCTGCAGCACATGACTGGCTTGCCATATGGAGAAAAATAACTTGAAGCAAATATAGCAGCCTCCATGCGCCAGCTATTTTGTCTGCACCTCCCTAAGCCTTATCAGACTGTTCAGTGAGACAGCAAATCTTATCACCCACCACGGCAAGGAGCAGTAAGATTTCAGAGAAGGACAACGTTTTCTTAGCAGATGAATCAGACAGGAAGGAGGCTAGGGTAACCATGAAGTTTACAAATGTGTATTTCAGCAGATTATTTCACATTTGGATAGCAAGGTTTGTGTGAGGAAGCTTGCTGAGAAGGTGAGTGCTTTGCCATGAAGAATTCTAGGTTCATGAAAGTGCCGGATTTTAAGGTAAAATCGCTACTGCTTACTGGGAGGGAAAGAAGCAAAGTGGCAGGAAGTTTGGCCTAGTGCAGGTGCACTAACAATAGCACTGAATTGGTTCCTGCAGTGCATGTGCGCTGCACTGACCTCCCCGCCACCTCACACCTCTCCCTCCTCTAAGCAGCAGTGATACACATGGGAAGCTAGTCTTGTGGCTCTGCTCCACCTAGTAAGCCACTTCTGGAAGAGAGGATACTTCCCTCCCTCCAGTGGTAAAGCTAGCAACTCGGGCATGTGAGCCCTGCAGCCGGGAGCAGAGCGAGCCGTCCATGGTGGCGGGGTGAGCCAAGGCAGGGCGCACTGAGTGGAGCCTCTCCACAACCTCCCCCTCAGCTGTAAAAAGCAGTGTGGAGCTTGCAGGCAGTCGGCCTGCCTCCTCCCCCTCAGGAGAGACGCATGGCTCAGGCACGCTGCAGGCCCTGCGGTGTGACGCCCAGTGCCCCCCGCCTCACCTAGCTATGCCTCTGGATTAGGCAGATTCATGAAAGAGAGGGCTGTCGAGGGCTACTAGCCATAAAAGCTGTGCTCTGCCTGCAAAGTTGGAGGCAGCAAACCTCTGGTTTCTGGAAATCACTTGAGGGGAAATCATTTCTGGAAATCATTTGAGGGGAGAGTCCTCCTGCAGTGGCGTAGGAAGGGGTGTGCGGTGGGTACGGGAGTTATTTTTTCAAAAACACAGATTTTTGCCATTTTGTCACCCCCCTCAGTGATGACACCCGGGGCAACCCGCACCCACCACACTGCCCTTCCTATGCCAGTGCCTCCCTCTGCCTATCCCTTTCCCCTCCTTTTCTCTCACTGAGGTGTCAAGCAGGAGATCCCAGAAGTCCTACCTGTACCTGATGCCTCCAGTGACAAACTGATTGACTCAACTGATTGACTTCTGGAGAAGAGGAGGTTAAGGGGTGATATGATAGCCATGTTCAAATATATAAAATGATGTCACATAGAGGAGGGAGAAAGGTTGTTTTCTGCTGCTCCAGAGAAGCGGACACGGAGCAATGGATCCAAACTACAAGAAAGAAGATTCCACCTAAACATTAGGAAGAACTTCCTGACAGTAAGAGCTGTTCGACAGTGGAATTTGCTGCCAAGGAGTGTGGTGGAGTCTCCTGCTTTGGAGGTCTTTAAGCAGAGGATTGACAACCATATGTCAGGAGTGCTCTGATGGTGTTTCCTGCTTGGCAGGGGGTTGGACTCGATGGCCCTTGTGGTCTCTTCCAACTCTATGATTCTATGATTCTATGATTCTAAGCAAGTCAATTGACCACGGCTGCAGCTGTTCCTTATGTCCAAGCAGGACAAGAGCAAGAGAGTCTGAACTGACTTGTGGCCAGTGGGATGATTCGCTGGAAAGTTCTTGTGAAGGCATTGAGGCTACGGGCATCTCCAACACATACACTGCAGGGCATAACAACAGAAGGATCAACATCTCTGTTCTAGAAATAAAAAATCCTCAAACAATATGGCAGTGAGTTTGCATGAAAAGGTGTAGCCCACTTTGTGGCATTACTACTTTGCATTTAGTCCAGAATTCACTTTGGGAATGCTGATACATCCCATAATAGCAAAAAGACGCTGTATTATTTGGTAGCTGAATGTGTGGTAGCTGAAGGCAATGTGACAAAAACCAGACCCACTGGGGTAGTTTCTGAACAAGAGGAAATGACTGGAAAGGCCCAAAATAACAGAATATGTTGTATTTTATGGCACTTTGTGTTAGCTATTTGATATTGCTACATTAAAATAACAAAAAAGTACAATTTTGTACATGCTTTAATATGTGAGAGGAGTCGGCTTTCTTTAAGATGCAAAATATTCCATACAATTAGTTCTTCAGTACAATATCAAGATTTTAATAAATTGTTCTCTCTCCTATCTATGAAAATGAATAAGCGCTTTCTATTTCAGGCTCTTTCTTGTCTTGTACCTCTCTGTTTTCTTCTTCCTTCTTGCTGAGCTGTTGCATGAATAATAATAGAAAATGTGTTTACTGAAATTCACAGTTTGTTGATATTTTGAATGCCTTAAAGTCATCCTGCTATCAGTGTTTCTTTTTTGGGGGGGGAGGATGAGATAGTGATAAAGTTAAAAGATGAACACAATTTAAGAATCCAATTTTTGTTCCGGTGCAATTGTTTTGACTAGAGCAGCTGCTTGCAAACAACTTAAAATTCAAGCAGTTATTATAGTTAATAATTTTTATTATTTTTTTCCCCTTAGACAGACAGGTAGCCTTCCCTGTTTAAAGTGTTGTTAAAATTCATTTCCTTAACTGTTTTCCCACGTTATGCAGAAACTCCCCAAACAAACATAAAAATGTGTAAGCTGATAAAAATCATACATGGTGCATCCTGTCCTTTGAGACTATGTATAGAGAAGACAATATAAAAATAGTACCAACAATGAATAGTACTTTAGTATTCTGAGGAAACTTGGAGGTCATCTAATCTGAACCTTTACTCAGGGAAGGAATCTACCGAATCACTGGCAGTTAGCCATTCAGCCTCTGTTTAAATATCTCCAGGAAAAGAAAACTTCTCTACCTCCCAATACAGCTGGTTACCATTAAGAAGTTTCTCCTACCCAGCAAGGGCTTAGGGCCGACCTACATATGATATATTATTCTTTTTTCAAAAGCTGCCATGCTGGAGGGTGGGTGAGCAGGATTTGGATTTGGGGACAGAGGGCAGGGCTTGTTTGATTTTAATGGATCAAGACATACCCTCAAGCTACTCAACTGCTTTTTTAAAGAGGGCAGTGTAACCCCATCTAGGGCAGGACACATTTTATCAATTTGGTTGAGGGATCCACCCACTAACCGTTTATTGGATTTCATCCGGTCTATTATGCAGTTCTAAACCTCCCCAGGGAGAGAGTTCCACATACAGAGGTGCCACCACAGAGAAGGCCCTGCTTTATATCAGTGCCCCATCTCTACTGATAGGCCCACAAGCAGGACCTCTATGTTAGAACATATTTGGAAAACCTTTGTGGTTTTAAAGCACAGGCTGGCAAATACAGGAAGATGTGATCTTTTATCCAAGGCGTTTAGGGCTTTGTATATCCATGTCATCACCTTGAATTGGTCCCAGCAGCATACAGACAGGCAGTGTAGCTCTTTAAGGACCAGTGTTATATGCTCACACCTCACAGTCCCAGGCAGCAGCAACCTGGCTGTGGCATTCTGAATTAGATACAGCTTCCACACCATATTCCAGGGTTGCCTTAATTAACTTCATAGCTGGCACCAGTGCTGGATTTATGTATAGGCTAAGTAGGCTGAAGCCTAGGGCCTCTAAATCTAGGGGACCTTGCCAGCCTGCCCACTCCCCAGCAGGCAACCTCCCCTCTCCCAAAATTACAAACCCAAGACTTCATGCGAGGTCAGGGCAACTCAGGCATCTAAATCTAGGGGACCTTGCCAGCCTGCCCACTCCCCAGTGCCGCAGTCTCCCCACTCCCAAAATTGTAAACCCAAGACTTAATGCAAGGGCAGGGCAACTCAGGCCAGAAACTATGAGATTCAGGGCTAGCCAGTGGGGCCCAATTTGAAGCAGTGGGGTGCAACTTGATTTTTTTTTTGTAGGGCCCCAGTTGACAGCCAAAGTCTGCAAAATCTTATAGATATAAACAAAATCCATCTACATTTCCCTGGTGTGTGTGTGTGTGGGTCCTTAGGAGGAGCACGCAGGGCCCAATTTGGCCAAATTGCTCCAATTGCCTTAAGATGAGTCTGTGCAGGGGCTGGACTGACAAGCCCTGCACCTTCTAGGTCCCTGGTGTCACCATCCAGAGTACAGACTCAAGAACTTGTTATGAAAATAAAGGGGGCAGCTATTGGAAATCAATTTTGTCACCTCCACCCCAAACCCCCCCCCCCCCGAGACAATGAGCCCAGCCACATTTTATTCACAGTCAGGTGAGGGTCAGATGCCAGAGGCTCAGAATCCCAGCAGGTATATAAGACGGAGACTGCCCTGGCCAGGCCTTCACCTGCGGTTTTTAAAAGAATAACATTACAACTTAATTTTCCTAAAAAATAATGCTTATTCCACAACAGGTTTAAAAAGTTCAGTTATTGCAAAAGTTTTTCAGTGTTAATTTTATGCATTTTTAAAAATCACCATGGTATTTAACAATAATATCTTATGTCCTTTAGAGCAGAAATTATGAATTGCAGAATTTTAAATACCCATCATCATCCTTGGCTGCACTCCATTTTGTTTATAACACTCTTCCATTTTCTTCTTGTTGTGAGGGTGGGGGATGGGGAGGGGCCTCACAAGTGGAGTAGCCTAGGGCCTCTCTTCATCTAAATCCGGCCCTGGCTGGCACCCAATAATGTGGGATCTGCTGTTCACCCTGGCAGGCATACCGGAAATCCTAACCAGACAGTGTTTTGAACACCTCATTAAGACTTGCCAAAAGAATATATGGCACTTCCATGAATCATGTTGAGAAGAAGGGGGAAGGGAAGCGCATTCTACTTTTCATTTTCTCCATCATGATCTGACGGATGGTATAGGGTAAAGTCTGAAGGTACATGAAGATGCCACCTTGCTAAAGGTATATTGAGCTGGAGCTAATCAGTGACTGAATGGGAGACCCAGGGTGGACCTTGGTAATATGCCACCCTGTGCAAGGCCATTTGATGCAGCTGGCTTTGGGAAGGAGGCGTGATGCTCTGGCAGGATCCTACAGCCCTCCTACCGTCTTCCCGAAGCCCAGTAAGCACTTGTCTGGCTTTGGAAAGGACCCTGTCAGAGCCCTCATGTCTCCTTCCCTTACCGGGCTTTGAAAAGGCTCCCTCCTTGTCTGTCCTTCTGGTGAGACTTTACCACTCGCACTGCTCAAAATCCGATTCTGGGAGACCTCCAGGGAACCACAGTCCAATTCAGTTCAGGATCCAATATTTAACCAGAGTTGGTGCACAGTGGTAGAAATGACAATGATGGCAAAAGGGATCTCATAAAACAGGAGAAAAATGGGAAATAAATGGAAAAGCCCCTGTGAAATTCCACACCCAGTTGCAGATCTTCAATACAGTTGAAGAGATTTCCCTAAAATTATTTGCATAAACACACCACAGCACTAATCATGTAATCCTACATGTGTCTACTCAGAACTATTGAGTTCAATGAACCTTGCTCCCAGTTACACGGGTCTAGAAATTCAGCCTAAAATGTAAATGATGAGTCATCACTCTAGAAACTTCAAAGTTGCCCCGCTACAAGCTATGGGAGTAAGCACACATTCCAGCCCAGCCTTCTACTTTTATATTGTCCTTTTTTGTGGAATTGGGTAAATACTAATAAGAAAAATGGTTCTAGTGTTCATTCTGGTAGTAGCTCACCATAAATAGCCATATCAATCATATATAATTAAGCTGTCAGTTTCTCATTTGGGAAGAATGGTTGCAACCATGTATAAAAGCAAATATACATATCAGAATAATGTGACTTGCTCAAGACAAAAGTATATTTATGGTCCATTTAGTGGGTCACAGAAAACTGCAGCCTATTATCTTTATTCCTTAAGCCAGATAGAAAGAGGCTTTAAAAGACTTGTTTCTCCATTTCCCAGCTAGTGGAAATTTAATTGCTTAACAGTTTAAGTAATCGCAGGCAAATCTGATAGTGGATATTTAAACCTATCTGTGAAATTATTCTAATTACCCTTCCCCCAGTAAACATGAGGCCCTATGCAAGTGGTCATTAGAACAGTTTAATCTGTGCCTTAGGTATTCCTGTCAATGCATACTGCTTTGTTTACAAGCAGAAAATAAAGAAAGAGAACCAGGCTATTTTAGTACTTGGAATATATAGTTGTTGCTAAGTTTTCAAGGGGGAAGATCTAGGTTTTTTAAAAAAAAAATGAAAAAAGCATTTCCTTTCATATTTTTCAAAGAAAACACTGCCATGTCAAGTTGCTCAGTGTTTGCTTCTTTTGGTCAACAATTTTGTCTGAGCATGACAGCAGTGTAGATTGCGATTGCCGATCTGTTAAGGTTAGTCATTGGCTGCTGGTCCCCTCAGTGTCGCTGATGACAAGCTGCGAATACCCCCTCCAGTTTTTATCATCCTTCCCCTTAAAATGAAATTAAAATATAAGATGTGCTCTGTGCTGCATTGCTTCAGATCTCCACAGGGTAGCAGAGATAAAGCCACAAGATTATTTCTCACTAACAGTCATTGATGACAGCGAGTGAAATTCATGGTTGGGCTCAGGAGTCTATGGCCTCCATATGTTCATAGAATTATAGAGTTGAAAGGGAATTGTAGAGTTGGAAGGGACCTTGAAGACCATCTAGTCCAACCCCCTGCGATGCAGGAATGTGCAGTTGCCCATACGGGGCTCAAACCTGCAACCTTGGCATTATCAGCACCATGCTCTAACCAACTGAGCTATCCAGGTTGCTGAACATCAATTCCTTTGAGCCCCAGTCGGCATGGCAAATAGTGAGGGATGCTGGGAGTTCCGGCATTGTCTGGAAAACCACTAGTTAGCCACCCCTGGTTGAATCAGGATGAATCAGGGGACTCTGGTAACATAAAACAAACCAGCAAATAAGTAGGCAGGAACAGCTGGATCTTGAACCTTGCTCCTAGTCCCAAATGTTACAAACCCAAATCCACATTTAAATTATGGATATTTTATATGAATTAAAGAATCTTTACGAAAGGTGGAGCTTCTCTGCCACTGTTGGGCAGAGAAATTGAATCCAGATCTTCATGTTAAGTCTTATAATGGGGTTCAGATCATGCATTTCAGAAGAGACAAATCTACAAGTTCTGATGTAATTGTTCCATCTGCTTTTTAAACACAAAAATCTTCCATTTTTTATACTCTTTACAAACAGGGATTTCACTGTCCAATAAACCTGTTTTAACACCTCTCGAATAGTCTCCCTTGTACCTGTCTAAACAGACTAAGCATGTGTAAATGGTAATTATCCGCCATAGTAATTATCCACCCATTCCCATTAATTGTGGATTGCTGCTGGGAAAACTGTTTATAATGCCACAATGAGCAACATGTGCTTATGGATAATGATTGTTCAATATGATGGTTCTCTTAGGAGTCCTTTGCCAATTGCTTTAAAGGTGTGCTCAATGTGCCTAAAATTATAGTGGCCGCAATGTTCTCCAAGGGAATTCAACACCTGCCATTCATTTTGGCGGGGCACTTTCACAACTATCGTGTGCAATGTTACTTGTAACCTTTTGTAACTATCACCTGTAACCTTAACTCACTTCCAAGTTCTACCATGCAAATTTTCTTGTGTTCCCAGCTTCCAAAGCATTGCATAGTTATTTATTTAATAATTAATAATTAATAATTAAATACCTGTCCCCAAGCATTATCCATTGAGAAATCACCAAGATAATCAATTATGGTAATTCCAGGCCCAGCTAAAACCTGTCATTTATATACTAATATTTGGCAAAGCTTTGTCCTCCTCCTATAAAGTCCTGGCTTGCTTCTGTTATTTATTATCTTAATACAATTAGTAGCATTTTACTTGCAGATGCTCCACAGGTGGAACTTGGTGCGACAGAAGAATGTGTTTCGGCAGCATCTTCAGCAAAGAACTTGTGATGAATGATATGTTGAATGTTTTTATGTAGAGTAAGTATGGTGAAAACAATCAATAAGATATTAGCATTTCTTAAAGGTGCCATTTTTCAGAAGGACCGGGATAGGCTCTTTGTGGTAGAAAAGAGCTGCAGATTGACAGGAGGAAGAGCAGCAAGAAGCAGCGAATAGGAGGGGGCAGTTAATCATTCCTTTTCATGTTGCTTCTGCTCTGCGACCCATCCATCCCTTCATTCTAACAGCTTTTGTTCTACTCGGGTCCTAGATGTCTATGTTTATCGTGTGTGTGTGTGTGTGTGTGTGTGTGTGTGTGTGTGTGTGTAAAAGCTGTGGAAGGAGGTGACCAGGGCAAAACAGTAACTTGTCTGCCACTTCCCTGCTGCAGTGCTGAACATCAGCCCTGTCCCCTGCAACTTTGGCAAAGTGGAATCCTAGAGCCTAGATTTCACGAAGCTTACAGGGACGTTAGGCCATGTCCATTCATTAGCACTGACCACACATTCTGATTTGCTCACATAAAGCTTATGCAGAGGTTAGGTGATATCCCGTCTTGATTGAGGATTTGTTGCAACAGTTGGATAACAATGGACATTTATCTTGATTTGTTTGCCTAGTGGTTATACATCTTCCGACTGATCCACCATTCATTCCACACTTTTTAGAGCATTTCCTAAATAGGTCACTATGAAACGTATGGTTCTTAAAAAGTGGATTTGTTACAACAGTGTTTTCTTGCAATAATAATAATAATAATAATAATAATAATAATAATAATAATAATAATAATAAAAAATTTATACACTTCTTATATGCCAAATAGTGCAATCCTAAATTTTCAGTATATGACTGGATCTCTCCTGCAAAATCCTGACACTCTGGAGGTGACCCAGGTCTGTCCAATTTGGCCTTTAAATAGGAATGCTTGAGAAATCGAGTCTTTACAAATTCTATTTATTCATTTGGAATTTACTTATTCACCCAGAGGATGTTAACATAACAAATGTGAAGAGCTGGTCGATTAGGTTTGGGGGATGTAGCAGCAATGAAAAATATAGCAAGCTATATAACATAAATGCTGCTAGCACTGCCATTTTCCAAAATGAGTAGTGTCTATTTCTCGTTATTGTTGCAAATAAAAAAATAAAAAATACAGATAGGTATGTCTGATTTGTTTGAGTTTATTGATATGCCTCCATTCTACAGTGAGCCATGTCCAAAGAAGCTTACAACCAACATTTGCTTATCAAAGTACAAAGCACTAGGTTGGGGGAAGAGAAGTCAGTTTACAAAACATATCAATACATTCAAATAGGGCAAAACCAGCAACTTAGAAAACATGTGGGGAGGGGAATCAGTACCATATTACAAAATGAACAATCTAGACTTAAACACATATGTATAGAGTGAAATAAGAATTAACAAACCATAAAGCCAAAACTGCTAGTGCAGGTCTAATTGCAATCGTAGGAGCCCCAGAAATTTGTTTTAGAGACAGTTCAGAGGGGATGGGGCCTCTCACCCGGCTAGACAGCTTACAGCTAGTTCCTTCTTCCCTCTTCCAAAGGAGATCAACAGCAGTGAAAGAAAATTGCCGGACATGCTGAAAGTGCAGTGGCAGAACACATTTGTTTTGACTTGTTATTATTATGAATGAAAAGTATTCAGAATCCCTTCCTTTGCTCTCATTGTTGGTCATTCTGTTCTGCAGTAATATAAACTGTTAATTAATTTTTAATTAATATATATATATATATATATATATATATATATATATATATATATATATTTGCTTTTTTTTGGTATTCCTATCTCTTCTTCCTTGATCTTCTACTTCCTCCTGCTTTGATTCCTCATATTAAAAAAACAACAACCCTTCATCCTATTGCTGATCCTTGTGTACGCTATAGTCCCCTGCATTAGGCTACATAAAATCCAGTGGAATAAACTGGTAGGAGTGTACATCAAAAGAGATACAATAGCAAATCCATTGAAGTTGTGCAATTTCTTCTCTTCGCTTTGAAGTCATTAAGAGGGAAAATTTTCTTTCAGTGACTAACGTGGATTTACAGGCAGCCCAACTGAGACACATAAAGATTGGCATATATCAATAAAAAGCCAGGAAGTTAGGAGGTGGGGGGGGCAATCCGCCCTGTGTCTGCACTGATGGATGATGCATTTGACTAATATAGAAGTCTTCAGTAGGTTAAATAGATTTCACCTCACACAGAGGTGAATTTTTTCAGAGACGTTGTTGATCTTGCTTGTGAAAAAACATTTGGCAGGGATGATGAAGATCCAGTATCTCTTGACTGAATCCCTCTTCCCACCAAAACAGAATTTTGCATTTGTTTTCTTTAACTCTTATAGTAACTGTGCATTATTACAAGAGCACCTGTGTCCTCAGGAAAGGAGACATACTTGTAGTCTCTTATCCTTCTCAGGTGTTCTTAAGGATCAAGATGAACCTTAACATTCAGCATTAAGTTGTAGAAGGTAAAATTGCTTCAAGACAACAAAGACAAGCAGAGGCATGGTTCCTCAGCCAAGAACTAGCTGTTGTGGACACAACTGGTCCTTCTCAGTCAGCTTCTAGGCTATCTGCAAGGCTTTGGTCCTTCATCTATGACCCAGTGTTTCCTGAAGGCATTCAGGGTTCCCTCCAGGGTCTCTATTCCACCCTTGCTTTCTCCAAACCACACTCTGGTTGTTCTGATGTCTCCAGCAGTTGCCCTCGCAAAAAACCATTTACACTGAACAATGACAAGGCCTTGGTCCAGGCTACAGATAGTTCCACCATCTTCATTTCTCCAGAGTGTCTGAGGACCTTGCTCCCAGTCACCTGAAGAAGAATAAGGGATATTGTGAATGGGAACTAGCATTAGCCCCTGTATGCTCATGCTAGGTGACAGCCCTGTGCCTATTTCTTGCTGTTATGCCGGTCTCCATAATTTGTTGTTGTCTCTGGGGGGTAGAAGATAGGCTTTGTCGACATGGATTAATGCTCTGAAGTCTGGCTAGACTAGTGCCCTTGGTTCCAAGTCCCAGGACAATCTGCTGCTGTGCTCTGGACCTCAACCCCACAGCTCCTCTTGAAGGTCCCAGTGCTCAGCCCATAAGTGTGAACACAGGCTTCGTTATATTTCTCACAGAAGTGGGATGGGGAAGCACAACTCTCAGGAAGAAGAAACCATGAGTCTCTCGGACTACATTCCCTTCTGCTTCTCAAGCATATGCGGAGGAAGAGCATACAGAAAAAAGTGTCTATGCACTCAAAAGCGCATCTCCATATTTTGCACCATAGGCCATTACTGTTTTTCTCTCACCATTTCAACAGAGTTTTCAAAACAGCCCCCAGAAGGAACTAGCACATTTCCACAGACATATGAAGAAAGATCAATATTTTACCAGCTTCAGCTATTGTCAGTTTATTTTCCCATGGAAGGTGTGTGCCAGTGATATCTTTCAATATACGGATTAATTTGAAATTGATTGAACATGTTTCCACTTTCCTACTTTATGCTCCTTATATATCTTAGCAAAGATTCATGAGTCTGTCATCCCAATGAGTATAACTGCTATCTTCTTTGGCTGCCAGACGTAAAATTTCAAGGAAGACCTTCTGCAAGATGTCTTTGTTGTTGTTCACTCATACAAAACCTATTAATAAGCCTATACATTTTGTCAATAAGATAAACAATATTATCTCTCACAAGCTGAGTTCATTACTAGCTTTCATGGTGTCAGCATTTAACCAAGCTCTAACAGATGAAGTAGGCAGAGCATTAAAGAAACAGATTGCCTGTGCATAAGGTGGCAATGAGGGCAAAAGTGATGTGGCCTTTACATTTGCCAAAAATAAGAATAATTAAAGATGCCCTCAAAGTCCAGCCATCCTAAAACTGAAGCCAAGGCAGTGGGCGGAAAAACTAGGGGAAAAGTGGATCCAGAGCAACACTGAACAGCTCAGTCTTAGGTGCTATATCTCTGCTCAGCATTTTAATACATATTTATTAAAGTGAATTGGCACATAAATCATTTTTCATTTGCATTAATGGTGCTGAATTGCTGACACTGCCAACAGTGATCCCGTTTTTCACCATAACCATGTCAGAGAGTCTGGACAGTGTACATAGGGATCTTCTTGTCTTGGTGTGTGCAGGGATCTTCTTCATTTCTGTGGAAATCCCAGTATTAGGTCATCCCATTTTTAATCTATTATTTTTCTGCTACTTCCATCACATATAGAACTTCTCTAGACTTTACATTGCCGTGTCATATTAACTTCATTTTAATTGGAATCAACATGCAACTTTTGAAATGGACTCTGGATAATATTTTCATTGAATATTGTATCCAAATGTTTTTCTCATTTTTTTAAAAAAGTTTATAAACAGCCCTGTTTCCTTCTCCCACATTGTTCTGTAAGAATTGGTCTCATCGATATATTTATTAATAATACTTACACTTGTGACAATACCTCTTTAACTGTTCATCACATTTACTATTGCAGTTCTAAATCTTCTGCTAAATGCTTTTGTAATCTGTTTCGATATAGTCGAATTAGTCACAATATGCCACTTGAATAGCTTTATTATATATTTTATATATATGTGGATTTTTGCACTGTTATAAAGAAAAGAAGAAACACAGCTATCAGAACCTCAAGTGTGCAGGAAGCAGATACATCTTCATAATCAAAACCTGGCAAGGTGTCCACACACATTTGTTGTTCATGAGTTGATATGGAACGTTCTGCAGTTGCTTTCTTCAAAGAAAGAGAAGCTTACAAAGGTAGGCCGATTTTCATAAGTACTGAATATTCTATCAGAATCCCCCTGCGGGTTGAAAAAGAATGGATAAACATATTCCAGACAGATGACGGGTGAAAGAGGAATATTAGAGTGGCAAAACTGGTGAGAGATAAAAGGAATGATGAAAGGAAGATGTGGGAGAGATGTCAGTGACATCAGATCAAAACACTTTGACCAATGTTTCATTTTGCATTAAATAGTGCAAAAAAGCCCCCCAAAACCTGAATAGCAGTTGATAGATGGTATATTCTTAAATTGCTCTGATGACTTCATTAGCAACAGTCTATATTAGAAGAATGATCCTGTGCATTACATGCAGAGAATTCTCATTTCTCTGAAGGATTTGGAAGACTTAAGTCACTCTCTCCAATTACTTAAGAAAGAATATGGGGAAAGTTTGAGAGCAGTGCCAGATTTACGTATAAGCTAAACAAGCTAGAGCTTAGGGCCCCACTATCTTGGCAGAAGGAAAAACAACAACTGGGTGTACATTTCCAAAATATAAGATAAAAAAAATACCTTGATTAAATACATATTTTGTTATGTGCAAATGGCTTTAGATACCTATTAGGTCCATAAATTACCATACAGCATATATTCAACACAAAAAACAGCTAGAAATACAAAGGGCCCCATTACCTTCAGTAGCTTAGGGCCCCATCAAACCTAAATCCGGCCCTGTTTGAGAGGCATTCAGATCAATGGAGTTTTGCTAAGTGAAGTGTGTATGCATATAAGTGACCTGTTCACTGGGTCATTTTCTTTTTTATTTTGTTCTGCCAAAACATTTTTTTAAAAAAAACATGCAATGAATTTTATGTTTAAATGCAGTTTGGGTGGTCAGTGGAGACAGCTGAAGTGGTTTCCACACCTATAAGTGTATGTACACCTATAAGTGTATGTATGCATAAATTACCACATTTGAAGTGGCTATATGTGTCAGTATCATCATGCAGTAGTATTGGACATGACCCTGCACACAGCCACTTTATATGGGATGAATACTGCTTGGGGGAGTGAGAATTTTGGATTTGGATTTGATAGCCCGCCTTTCACTCCCTTTAAGGAGTCTCAAAGCAGCTAACATTCTCCTTTCCCTTCCTCCCCCACAACAAACACTCTGTGAGGTGAGTGGGGCCGAGAGACTTCAAAGAAATGTGACTGGCCCAAGGTCACCCAGCAGCTGCATGTGGAGGAGCGGAGACGCGAACCCGGTTCCCAAGATTACGAGACTACCGCTCTTAACCACTACACCACACTGGCTCTCACTCTCTCTCTTTTGAGTGAACAAATGTCAAGAGGAGGGATGCTTAAGCTCCCTCACACCTGCTATCTCTCCACTCAAAATCATTTCCCCAAGTGTCTTTTCCCCCATGTGAATGTGGTGTAGGTTTGGGGAAATCCTCTGCATACTAGGCTATGCAAATGATTCAGTTTTTCAAATGCCAACACAAATTATCAAGCAGTGGCAGCATGCCAACAGCTGAATCCTGTGCATGGTGGCAGAAGCACAAAATGGCTCGCCATGGGCTGGAAGCTAGCATGGGCAAGCTTTCCAAGCACTGTCCCTGTGGTTATACTATGCCCAGTGGTCATATGAATAGGTCCTAAGATAATTATGTTGTTAGCAGCCACAGTGACTATATGCGAGGAACAAAACATTACAGGTAATTTTGACAACATACATACAATCTAACGGGATGCTTGTACATAAGTGACAGGCACTTCTTTTTCAAATCCTTCGCCAGGACTGTGCTATGAATACTTTATTAGTTGTAGACAGATTGGCTTGTAGACATGTTCTTATGTTCTCTGTTTAAAACATTATGTAACCCACAAATATATCTCCTAGCTGGAGGCAATTTGACATGTGCCGATCTCATGCTGCCTGCAGTAATAAGAAAGACCAAATATAGACAGCTTTAAGAAGTGACATCTTTTAGGAATAGGAAGTAATAAAGTATTCTCCACTCTCAACTCCAAGATTTGTACCTCCCCTACATTCTGCTAATAAATCATGCCCGGAGCAAGCTTGATGATCTTGTTCAAATTGCCAAAATATAGTGGTGTACAATATATTTGTTTGGATCAGGATTGACAGGGGAAATAATGTTGGGAATTAATTTGTACAACACCATGTCAAATTGTGACAGAACATTTGTCCAATGAGCTAGTTTGATCATTTTTAAACCTAACCATTCCAATATTTTTGTGTCATCTAACTTTTCCTTCCACATTTCAGTTTCTAATAGTTCTTGATCTAAACTAGATATTGTCACACACACACACACACAAAAAAAAAAACACACCCACTCTCAGAACTAATCTAAGTTTGCTTCCTGCCAAAACAAGAAGTCACAAACTTTGACCCGTTACTTCATGCCTCAAATATGCATGGTCTAGACATCTATATCAGAACATCACTATTCCTAGGTTGATGCCAAACCTTTTCTGAGTTGACATGGAAAGCAGAATGTCCATATGTTAATAAACCATATAGGAGTAGAAAATATAGCTAGAAAAACTAGCTCCTCTTTTTTTTCTTGCTTCTTCAAGAAACAAACACTTGCTGACTTTGCTTTAGTTCAGGGTAGATGGTGGAAGTTGGATTTAGTTAAGGCTATGTACAATATAGCACAGATCAATATCAAAATTAGGGCATCAGCTGGTATTAATTTATATGGAACTCTGTTATGTCAAACAATGGTGTCTCTCCATCATCCCAAGACAAAGGTCTGCTAGCTATATTTATTTGATTGCAGAACATAAAAATCCAAGCATACTATGGAGCTGAAGGTGCAGAATGCTTTTGTGACATGTCTGAAAAAGGGCCTTTGAACATGATTCTTTATCATGCCCTGATTCTTGTCTCTAAATTTAGGATTTGAATCCATTTTTGAGCATCACTGCGGTTGAAATAAGGGATGCTTTGTATGTGTACACAGAAAGCCCATCTGATGAAGTGCTTAGACCAGGCATCCCCAACATTCGACCCTCCAGATGTTTTGGACTACAATTCCCATCAACCCTGACCACTGGTCCTGTTAGCTAGGGATCATGGGAGTTGTAGGCCAAAACATCTGGAGGGCCACAGGTTGGGGATGCCTGGCTTAGAGGGTCTGACTAAGGATACCAGAGTTCAAATCCTCACGTAGCCAGGAATCTCACTGTGTGACCTTGGACCAGTTACAGTCATACCTCGGGTTAAAGACAGTTCGGGTTAAATCTTTTCAGGTTGTGTCCCATGGTGACCTGGAAGTAACAGAATGGGTTACTTCCAGGTTTTGCTGCTTGCGCATGCACAGACGCTCAGAATGATGTCACGCACATGCGCAGATGCGGTGAATTGTGACCTGCGCACGCACAGACGCACAAACGCGGGGTGCGTTCTGCTCATGATGCAAACGGGGCTCCAGAACGGATTCCGTTCGCATCCAGAGGTACCACTGTACTGTCTGTCAGCCTAACCTTCCTCACAGGGTTGCTGTGGGGATTAAATGGGGAGGGGGAAAGCCACACACACTACCTTGAGCTCCATTGAGATGGGGGTGTAAATGCAATAAGTAAATAAATGTGATAAGAGCATAGAGCCATAGGCGCACTGAGAAAAGGGATTAACAGACTTCTAAATCACAGCAATTGCTCAAGGATGGTGTTGGGAATTGTGTGGTGAACTGGGCAACATTAATTGGCAGTGTAGTCAGAACACTAGATCCTAAATCAAAGTAGAATGCCATTGCTGGAAGTTGCTCACTCATTCTTTCATTCTTTCTTTTTTATTTTTACAATTTACAGGTGTACAACAGTAGTGCTTTGGCAAATGCATTAGGTGGGATTGTACCCACGGGTGGTTTCTTCCCATTGCGACTGGTAGGGCAGAAAGCCGGGAGCCCAAGCTGTCTGTAGAAGTAGAGCCAATGACAGGCAGAGCCAACTAATTCTAGGTTTGTCCCTGTCCTCCTCCTTGTTGATTTTTACTAGGGCAACACTAAGGAGCAAAAAGCTGGCCGACAGTACCACCCCCTGGACTGGTTTTAAAACAAAAAGGTATATGGGTGGTGGCTTAGGGCAGACTGAGTTTGGTGGGGCAGTGTCCTATTTGCCCTAACAAACTAGGCTCCAGTGATTGTAGCTGAGTCATCATGTGCATGACTGACATGCAAAGGCTGCCCCACATCACTGGCTAAATGAATTTCAGTCAGGGATGAGAGCGACTCTTCCTAATACCCACTCAGCGTGAGTAACGGCAGTGGGCTAGAAAGGCTAATGGTCTGGTTAACTTGATGGGCTCATAGGTCTTTCCTCCAGTCCAATACACAATAGATTTATTTTGTAGATTTCCATTCCCTCCCCACATCAAAATAGTTTAGATAAGATATGCACAAGTGCAGAGAAATGCTAATGTTTCCCCACCTCACCCCCCAACTAAATATATGCAAAGTATAGTGGAAAATTACAGCTGAACTAGACCTAGTGCAGGCAAGCTAAGATTCAGCTACTTGATTTGGGAATTATTTGGATAAAATGTGAATATTTTAGGTGCTAATATCAATCCAGACAATATAAAAATGCTGAAAGGCTATTGTGTGAATACTGGAGTAATGTATTTGACTAAGAATATATATTCAAGCAAAATTTAACTGAGGTGCTGGGGTAGCGGTGGTCATAATTCTGGGGTTTCAAACCGCACAGAGCTTAGGTCAGCTGCTCTCTGTATCCTTCAAGAACATAGTATGCACTCCATCTCCCCATTAGACCAGAGATGCCCTGATCAGCTCAGTTGGTTGAGCATGAAAGTCTTAGTTTCAGGGTCATGGGTTCAAGCCCCATGTTGGGCAAAAAGCTTCCTGCATTGCAGGGGATTGGACTAGACAATCCTCATGGTCCCTTCCAACTCTATGATTCTGTGATTCTATGATCATAGAGAGTAGGTAGATAAACCAGACTGTCTCTTCACCCTAGTTCTTTGGCCTTCCTCAGTAGGCAGCCTCTGCCTTCTTCAGGCTTCCATTACTCTTTCTGTTGCTGCATGCATGCCATACAGTTAAAGCACCCCATAATAATAATAATAATAATAATAATAATAATAATAATAATGGAATTTGTAGTTTGTTAAGGGTGCTGGGAATTATAGCTTGTTGAGGGGTAAATAGAAAATAAATCCAGACTCAACCACATTAATATGTTATCATATGTGTGACTTTTCAAATGTAAGTAAATTCTGATTTCCCCCCTCTCCTTCTCTGCTACCCCCTACTTCCATTCAGTGATAAGGCACTGACATCTCTTTAGTTTCCCAAGGCTCTCCACTATTATAGTAGAGATTCAGATGCGATCTTTGGTTTCCATGATGTCATGCACATTCAAAGCACTTCCCCTCCCTCAAAGAATTCTGGGCATCAGACTTTCTTAAGGGTGCTGGAAATGGCCACTTACTATCTTGCCGGTGAGCAGCTGTTGAGGCTCAACGTGGTGCCTCCTCTCCCTCCCGAATGCGTAGCACCATTTTAGGTTGGCGTCCCCTCCAGCCACCAAGGAGGCTCATGGGTTCCTGCCTAACCTGTCCTTCAAATAAACCAATCTGTGGCAGCCCTGGGGAGGGGCATGACCATCTACCTAGCCTGACTGACCACTCAGCGCAGCATCCCATTGGCTGGGAGCGTCACCCATCCTTCCCCTCCCTTCATTAATAGTTGATTACTGATCTAACCATTTCTTTTCAGCTAGCCGGGCTTTGCTGTGGTCACAACTTTGGCGGTTTAGGTCTTGGGCAGAATCCTATAGTCTTTCATCCAACTGGGGTGTGGTGAAGTGGTGACTCACCCACCCCGTTCCCTGCAGCAGCATTAACAGGGCACCACGTTAGAGCAGTCCGGAGGGAAGTCTCTGTCCAAAGAGCCAAGTGCGTAAGGCTAGTGGGCCATAGAGCTTTCCTCAGCATTTGGGGGCCATCTGCGTAAACCTGTGTTTTGTGATGGTTCCATCCCCAAATAGACCCTGTCATTCCTCAGTTCCTCAGCAGGGGGCGGGGCTGAGAGAGATACACGCTCAATACCTATGGCAAAATTTCCTACATCTGAAATCAATAAAGTCATGGCCATTTAAATCCCAGACAGCTGTTGTGTCCACTCAGCATTTAGGTGCGTCAGGCGGGGGGACTCTGTGGCTAGGCACACAATTGCAACTCTGTGCAGGGTAGACATGCATAGAATGGCATTGTGACACTGCTCATTTTACAGAGAGGATAGACACACAACTGACAGCCAGATAACTGCAGCCTGCCATCTTCGCAGCAACAACAGCAATGCGCCTGGGAGGCAGAATGGGCCCCTCTTCCAAATATTAACTTTCACAACAGCTGTGTTTGCATCTGCTTTACTAGACCTTCTAGTGCTGCGTGTTTCTAAGCTTTCCCACCTGACAGAGCACAACTTTGCCCCAAAGCCCATGATGACCATGTGAGGAATAGATCATCAATGCTTCTCCTTTTCAGAGCAACTGGTTTGTAACAGGAAGTTTAACCACCTAGCAGGTCTGAACTGAAAGGTGACAAAGCTCACGTCATCTTTCAAATCACATCCGAGACTCCTTACCCAGAAGCTTTCCTTCCAATGAAGATTGTGTGTCTGTGTGTCCATTCAGTAAGAAAGAAAAAACATTTTACATATGTGCAGAGGAAGTGAAATTATTACTTCTCAGTATCCACAGCTCACTCCTGATGCTGAAACAACAACGTGGCCAGGAAGCTTTTAATCTAAGCGCAGGCTCCATTTTTGCCATGAGAGCAAAATCAAAGGAAAACAAGAAGGGCCAGTGTGATATTTATTTCCAATTGGTTACATGTGCCGAAACTGACTTAAACAGTACTGGCAGATGAGTAAGTACAGGATTGCTGCATTTTGAAAGAAACACAGCCATTGTGAGCCAGTGTGGTGTAGTGGTTAGAGTGTCAGGCTTGGACATGGGGGTTCAAATCCCCACCCGGCCATGAAGCTACTAGGTGACCTTGGGCCGGTCACTATCTCTCATCCTAACCTATTTCACAGGTGTGGGGATGAGAACTATGTATGCTACCTTGAGCATCTTGGGGAAACAGGTGGGTAGAAATGCAAATAAATAAATAAATAAATACAATTTGTTATAATGCATAATATAATGTGTGCAAAGGTAAACACCTGTAAACCATATAAACAAAATCTAAGGCAAATGTTTCCCACTTCCAAGGCTAAATGATGTAGCCAGAAAGCCACTGCATGTTTGATCCATCTGGGAACCGGCCCCAATTCAGCTTTGTACTTGGTCAATTCTGAGCCATTTCGAGGTACCTTAAGGCGCTTACAGGAAAAATCTAGCAATGACAGTTAAGGGAGATAAAATGTGTAAATGTATTTATTTTTTTTAAAAAAAACACCTTATGTTTTAAACATGCAAAAGGCCTCCAGCTCTTCCATGAAAACAGTTCCCTCTGTGATATAGTCAACGATAACAAGACAGTATGGAATAGATATATTAAATGACAAGTTGCAAACTCTGTTAGGGAAAACACAGCAGTGAAGTCATGGCTTAAGCGATGTGTGCTCAGCCACTTGGCATGGGGCAAGTATAACAGCCACTGGTAGAAAGCTCATTAAAATTCAGAAGTTTATTCCAACTATGCATGATATCATAGATGGAAACAATATGTGATAATCCAAATGAGCCAGCTAATGGGATGCTGCAAAGACCCACTTAGGAGAAGTGCTTTAATTAAATGACATTTAATTATTATAATTAGATACTAAACAGTCTCGTTGGAAGGAAATTGCTTTAAAATTGTGTTATTTTTGGTCAATGTCTTTGGAATGATGTGCTATAGGGTTACATGTGAACAAGGTAAGCATACGATTGCTAATGGGCTCATTCTGTGACCACTTCTAGTCCTTGGCATTCTGAAATCTGTTTTAGCTTCTTTGGCTTACAGGACTTTAATTTAAACTGGCATAAGCATTTCAATAAACACATATATACACATGTAAAAATCAGGGCACAGAGGCGGTTTGGGAGGGGGCAATGATGTTTTATCAGACAAGGACCCCCAGGAGTCCAGCTATATAGATTCAGACAACCACCATCCCTGCCCTGGTATCCACTTAGCAGGATAATCAGGGAACACATTTTTTAAAAATAAATTTTTAATTAATTTTCTCAAAATTATAAACAAAACAAACAAATAAACAAACAAACATGGATCATAGCCTTATTAAAATTACACTTATTAACATTGTTAAGTGATTTCCTGGCTTCCCCTTGGTTGAATTTTCATGCACTTCCTTTTAACGGTTTTCCAAATCAAAGTTCTTATGAAATTTAACTTAAACATTAACATCCTTATATCCTTTAATTTTTAATTTAAACATATTGATTCATCACTTAACTCATATGAAATCCTAAGCCAATTAAATATCTGCTAGCTATTTCCAATTAATTTAATTTTACATATTTAACTAAATAATCATTAAATTTTATCCATTCTTCCTGATACTCCACCTCCTTCTGGTCGCGGACTCTTCTGGTTAGGTTGGCTAGCTCTGAAAACCCCATCATCTTCATCTGCCATTCTTCCACCGTAGGGAATTCTTGTGTTTTCCACTTTTTCGCTAATAAAATTCGAGCAACAGTTGTGGCATACAAAAATAATTTAACATCTTTCTTGGGCAATTCCAAACCTGTTATTCCAAGAAGAAAGGCCTCTGATTTGTTTATAAATGTATATTTCAACATTTTTTTCAGTTCATTATAAATCTTTTCCCAGAAGTCTTTCAGCTTGGGGCCTTTACATTGTCATACCATAAATATGCATGCCAACCAAAAATATTGTCAAACCCCTCCAAATCTAGTACATCTGTATCTTCTAATATCATCCACTCTTTAATCCAGTAGAGCGCTGCTGCTTCAAAATAAATTTTTAAATCTGGCAAAGAGAATCCCCCTCTTTCTTTAATATCTGTAAGCAGTTTGTATTTAATTCTGGGTCGTCGTCCCTGTCCCCCCCGCCGCCAGATAAATCTAGATAGAGCTTTCTGCCAATCTTTAAAACATTTTGCATTATCTATGATTGGGAGGGCTTGGAACAAAAAAGGCATCTTCGGCAGCACATTCATCTTAACCACTAAAATCCGGCCCATTCATCACAATTTTAAACTTGACCATATCTCCAAATCTCTCTTAATTTCATTCCATAGTTTCTCATAACTATCGTTATACAAGTTCAAATTTTCCTCAGACAGGTTCACCCCCAAATGCTTAACTTTTTTCACAAAATCTAGGCCCGCCTTTCTTGTAATAATTTTCTTTCATCATTTTCCAAATTTTTCTCTAATACTTTGGTTTTGCTATTATTTAGTCTCAATCCTGCTACCTGTCCAAATTCTTGTATAAGCTCCAGTGCTTTAACTGCACAGGAGTCTGGATCTTGTAGTGTCAATACTAAATCGTCCGCAAAGGCTTTTAATTTATATTGTTTGGATCCTACTGTAATAGCTTTAACTTGTTCATCCTTTCTAATCATACTTAGCAAGACCTCTAGGACTGAAATAAACAGCAGGGGGGAAAGTGGGCACCCTTGCCTGGTTCACTTCTCAATTCTAATTTCCTCTGAAACTACATACAATAATTTTAGCTTTTTGTTCCTGATAGATCGCTTTAATACTATTTAGAAAATCTTGGCCAACCCCCATACTCTCGAAATTATGTAACATAAAACTCCAAGATACATTGTCAAATGCCTTCTCCACATCAATAAACATTAACATAGCTTTACAACTCTTTCTTGTTTCCAACTTTTCCAAGGTATCCACTATATTTCTAATATTATTTTTCATATGTCTTTCAGGCAGAAATCCTGCCTGGTCCTTGTGGATATACTCAGATAAAACCTTCTTTAGCCTGTTAGCCAATATATTTGCAAAAATTTTGTAATTCCCATTGAGTAAGAAAATTGGTCTGTAATTTTTCACATTGGATCTACCTTGGCCCTGTTTGGGAATCAGAGTAATATAAGCTTCTTTCCAGGTTTCAGGTGCTTTGCACCCTCGCAGAATCTTATTAGATACTTCTACCAGGGGTTGACTAAGCCAGTCTTTCAGAGTCTTATAATATTTTGCTGATAGACCATCAGGTCCTGGTGCCTTGCCAAGTTGCATTGAATTTATCACCTGTTCCACTTCCTGTCTTGTTATTAAACCTTTTAGTAGGATCTTTTTATCTTCCAGAATCTGCTGCAAACCATTAACCTTGATAAATTGCTCAGTTTTTACCAAATCCTCTTTATCCTTTTTATACAGTTGTTTATAATACTTGTAAAAACATTTTCTTATGTCCGTAGGGTTCTCTACAGATTTTCCTTCAGTTTCAATGTTTGTGATAGTACTTTGCTTTTGTTTCTTCTTTAGTTGCCAGGCCAGGGAACACATTTTAAACAGGGACTACAGTATTTACTCAAATCCAATCCTCACCTTTTTGGGCCGAATTATGTTGCAAAAATTAAGGTGCACATTAGATTCAATTACACATTTACATTTGCCAACAAATGCTTTTTTTTGTTTGTTTGTTTCAAGGTTCTGAAAACTGAGGTGCGCATTAGATTCAATGGCACATTAGATTCGAGTAAATACGGAATTTTGGCCTATTCACACCTACTTGGAATTCCTATCCTGGTAGCAGTACACATTTTGGCGGGATTATTCTGCAACTCTAGGGTGTGCTTTTGGTCTGACAACCAGGCAGGCGTGAGGGTTCTGGCAAAGGAGTCTTCCTGGACCAACTGGGTTCTCCACTTGTTATGGGCATATGTCCTCCACTGCTTGCTGGCTCGACAACAACATAGTGGATGCTCTGTTTCAGTTTCAGGAGGATCATTTTCAAGCTCATTTGCCTGGGGCTCAGCCAGAGCCAGACCTCTTTCCCAAGGAAATGTGGGCACTTGGAGTTAGTGTTGTGCATTGCAGGGTGTACTGTAACCTTGGTTAATCCTGCCATAATAATCAACCAGCAGGTGGGCTGGTTGATTCAAGATACACACCTAATGCCTGTGCCAAGCCCTGTTGATATCTGTAATCAATAAAACTGTGGCCTGTTAAAATCACATATGGCACACTGTGCAACTGTCCTGTTTTAAGCAAGACACCCAAGAATTACAGAAGCTGCCATGGCTTCTGACCTCAATCCCGAATGTCCCATTTTGGCTTCTGCATGGAGAGCATAGAACCAAAAGACAGAACCAAAAGACACACCAGCTTACTTTGCTCCTGCGTATTGCCTACTCTCCTTCCTCCTTCTGCTGTCACATTCCAGCTGAGGTACTTCCAGAAGCCAGCGGCACATTTCCGGAAGCTTCTGGAAGTGCAGTGGTGGCAGCAGCAGTGGCGGAGGACACATCGGTGGTGGAGACTGAGGGCGAATGTGCGAGGAAGGGAGGGGCCCAAGAGACAGGGTGGGGCATGAATGAGAGAGGGTACAGCCTCCATCAAGGATGTGTCCTGATATGCCTCACTCTGGTGTTGGAGGGTATGATGTTGTTGTGCTGTGTTTATTCCAATCTCACCATGCTTAGGCCCTGCCACCCCCAAGCTTCAACACACTTGGGCCCTGCAAGAGAGAGAGTTTGTGCTACAAAGGATATCTGGGCTTGAGGCCTCTCCACAGTGAGCCCCAGTTGCGCCTCTGGTGCTGTAAGGGTGGAGTTGGGCTGGGTCCCGGCTGGGTGGGTTTCCCTGCTGCAGCTCCAATAGGAGGGTTTCCGCTGGCTCCTGGTGCGTGTAGCCATGGGCACAGCTCTGACAGAAGCTTACATTCAGGAGCAAGCAGCATTTGCTTTTCAAAGAAACAACCATCTCATATGAGTAAAATAGAAAATGAAAAGGAAGAGGAAGAGAATGGAAACAATTCCTTCGTGAATCAGGCATGTTCTGCATTTAAAACTCAGTCAGGAACATATAGGAATGGATTCAGCCAAATAATTCAAAAATATGCACTCTATATGCAGATACCATTTTAGATTTCAGTGACAGGAGACAAAAGCCCTCTTCAAGCATTACTAAATAGCAAGCAGGATGAGCGCAGCTGCTCCGCCTCCTCTATCACCTCTGCTTCTCAGAAGGCAAGAGCCAGGACTCTTCACAGTCTGGGAAGGCTCTCCATTCATTTAAGAACCCTGCATAAATACAGATGGGTTTAGTTTGCATATTTTGTTGTGAATTAAGGCTCAATCGTTTAAGTTATACGTATGTTGCTCTTTGGGGACGCGGGTGGCGCTGTGGGTAAAACCTCAGCGCCTAGGACTTGCTGATCGCATGGTCGGCAGTTTGAATCCCCGCGGTGGGGTGCTCTCCCGTTGTTCGGTCCCAGTGCCTGCCAACCTAGCAGTTCGAAAGCACCCCCGGTGCAAGTAGATAAATAGGGACCCCTTACTAGCGGGAAGGTAAACAGCATTCCGTGTGCTGCGCTGGCTCGTCAGATGCAGCTTGTCACGCTGGCCACGTGACCCGGAAGTGTCTGCGGACAGCGCTGGCTCCTGGCGTATAGAGTGAGATGAGCGCACAACCCTAGAGTCTGTCGAGACTGGCCCGTACGGGCAGGGGTACCTTTACCTTTACCTTTATGTTGCTCTTTGGAATTTTGGATTCAGAGTGTGTTCAAAAAGGTGAATCAGGACTTTCATTAGGGGGCAAAAGTGTTGCACATGCATAAAATCAAGAATTAATTATAAGAAAGGGATATAACATTTTGAGAGCATTTGCTGTGGTTCTTTACTTTAAACTTCATAATAACGATAATTTCATAAGCACGTGGCAGTAACTTCAAAAACCCCATGAAACCCCAAAGGGATTTGTGTCATAGGAATGCAGGTGTTATATATAGGCCTCGTATTATTATCAGTGTCATTATTATTATTATTAAACTCAAGCTAAAATTAGATGTTGCTAGAGTTACAGAACTGTTGCTGAACATATCAGCTTTGCATCTCATGCTTGTCCTTTCCCTAGAGGTCCAGTGATCTGAAACTCATGATGATGATGATGATACCCCACCCATCTGGCTGGGTTTCCCCAGCCTGTCTGGGTGGCTGGAGAAACCCACCAAATTATTATGCTCTGGGTTTCTCCACCTCCAATGAGCAGGAACGAAGAACAAGGAGGGTTGCATATAGCACCTGCAAAATTTTATTTTAAGTCAAGTATGTAAAAACAGTGACTTGGACAGAGATTTAAGTGTTTCCAATGAATATGTGGTCTGATGCATGGCAGGCAATGTACCCCACCCAATGTAAAGGACACTTTTGATTCTTTATACTCCGTCTTATAGCTAGAAATGAAAGTTACAACTACCATACACTCTCCCCTGCCCCAGATACAGGTATATATGCTAAACAGTCTCCCACCACTTTTTTTTAAATCTGATGCATTAAAAATATTTAAGGGACCATCCACCTTCAACTGAAGCTAGTAGCGAAACTCATTTCTTTTACTAGAAAAGGAATGCACTGTATAAAGGCAAATTGCAGACATTTAATGCAGTTCGAAGAGCTAATAATGGTGATATTTCTGGGCGGAAAGAATAATCCACATCTTTCCAGAACCAAAACCAGTTCTGAAGCAGAGAGGCACATAAATCCCGGGCAGCAGGTAACAAAATAGGCCAGTTACTACTCCAGAGCCCTATTACAAATATTACAAAAGGAATATAATATGCAATCAGGGAAGAGCTGCAAAATCCTGATGGCATCGTAAAATGGAAACCTGAATCTTGTTTCATTTACAAGTATTGACAGGAAGAAATGCCAGTAAATGACCATCATTACAGATAAGGCAGATGCACTAAATGGGTAATTATTTTGGGAAGGAGTTTAATGGGTTGCTTCCCTTCTTTTATTTAATGAACAACACCACTATTAAGTTAAACAATGCAGCAGAGAGTGTAGGTTTAAAATAAAGTTTAAAATAAAGAAGCCTATTTCCACACTGGGTTAAAAAAAACGTTGAAACCAAAATACAGGGAAATAAATAAACAAATAAGTGTTTCCTTTTCTGCTCCTTTGTTGTTCCTGACCATAACTTTACACTTGGTGGTGCACCTATGAATTTCAACTTACAAAGCCAGACCTTGACTGATGTAATCCCAGCTAGGTTTTCTTTTCTTTCAAAATAATTTTTATTTTAGGAGTGTAGAGTTAGAACAATGCAAAATACATATCCATATTTAGAGATTTCTCTGAATCTCTAGAGACTTCCCACCTTCCCTTCCATGGGTCCTATTATAATAAACCTTTTCAACTGCGTATTATTTCATCATCCAAAATTTATGTCTCTCCATTTGATCCAGAGTATCGTCTACGTTACAAGTGCTATTGCAATTTTGCTAATGTTTTCATCTGGTTACAGTGGTCTCTCATGTAAATTATAATTCCCCCCCATTCTTTATTGGAGCTTGCTCTTCTTGGTTTCTGAGCTTTCCGGTCAGCTTTGCCATTTCGGCATACTCCAACAGCTTAGTTTGTCATTCTTCTCTGGTACAGTGGCAGAGCAAGCCGATTGGGCGCCTGGGGTGGCATGCATGCCCTGTGCCCAGGGGTGGGGTCAGCCACCTGTGGGGTGAGTTGGAGCCTCTGAGGAGTCTGCCTGCCTCTTCCTACTCAGCCGCCCTACAGCTGAGGGGGGAGGCAATGGGGTGACTGTTTGGGGGCAGCGCGGAGCCTGTGGGGGGCCCAAGCCACCGTGTCACTCCCAGGGGAGATGCGTGGCTTGGGTGTGCTGCAGGCCCCGCGTTGAGTGCTGCCCGGCATTTTGTCACCCCCTCAGTGGTGACACCCGGGGAGACCTGCACCCACTGCATCCCCCTTCCTCTGCCCCTGCTCTGGTAGGGACTTTGTCTTCTTTCCATCTCTGGGCTAGTTACATCCGTGCGGCTGTCATTGTATACATAAAAAGTCTTTTCTGCTCTTTTGTAATTCCAGCTAGGTTTTCAATTTCCAATGACATAAGATGAACAGGATGCTGGATCAGGCCAATGGCCAATCTAAGGTAGCATCTTGCTCTCACAGTGGCCAACCAGCATAGCTGTCAACTTTCAGATTTGAAAATAAGGGATCAGCAGCCTCGAAAATAAGGGATCAGCAGCCTTGCCTGTCCTGGAGGCAGTCCACGGGATATCTAACAATCTGGGACAGCAGCGGAAAGCAATGGGAAACAGTGCTAGAATAAGGGAATTTCCTGCAAAAAAAGGGAAGGTTGACAGCTATGCCAACCAGATGCTCATGAGAAGCCTCCAAGAGGGATCTGAGTGCCCTGGCTCTCTCTCCCCACTTGTGACTCCCAGAAACTGGTATACAGGGGCATTCTGCCTCCAACAGTGGAGGTGGAACCTAGCCTTATCCTCCACAAGTCAATAACTCATGCATAGAACTACTTAGCTTATGTGTACTTATTTATTTGAAATGCTTTTATCCCACCTCATCCAGTGCTTGAAGTGACTTATACAACTGTGATCAAGATAATAATATCCTTTATTAATTAAAAAACACCATGCATGAATAAACACATTTTAAAAAATGGTAGCGAAGTAAACATCCAGCCCGTCCAAGTTTTATTTAGTTCTTTGAAAGTCACCAGGAATATGCTTTAGCAGACCCACAGTCTCCAAACACTTTGTAAAAGAACTGTTCCTAAGGGCGCTAACAATTCCCAGATATTGAGTGAAGTTTTTAATTTTGATGTTTTATCATGTTTTTAATATTCTGCTAGGAGCCGCCCAGAGTGGCTGGAGAAACCCAACCAGATGGGTGAGGTTAATAATAATAATAATAATAATAATAATAATAATAATAATAATATCTTTGCAATAGAACTCTCCTGTTAGTAACACTTTCATGCTTGTGTAGACTGGAAGAACAGCCCTTCTACTCCTGCCTCCCTTTCCCCACATCACACCATATATTTAAAGCATTCGCATGCCAACTGAAATAGTCATGGCTTTCCCCCAATAATCCTGGCAGCTGTAGTTTATTAAGAGTGCTGAGAGATTTAAGGAGACCTCTCTTTTCTTCACAGAGCTATAACTCTCAGAGTTCTCTATGAAGAATGCTTGACTGTTCAGCCTCTCTTGAAACTGTAGCTCTGGAAGGGGAAGCGGGGTCTCCCAACAGCACCCTTAAACTACAGCTCCCACAATCGTTTGGAGGAAGCCACAATGGGTTAGAGTGGTATGGTGTGAAAATGGCAAATTGCTGCTAATGGTTAGAAAATGGGAAGGAGTGGGGAATGTTCATTATTTCCTGAATTTACTTATGAGCCTAACAGGAATTCTGTGAGAGTTAGGGTCCTCTCCCAATTAGAATTGAAACTGGACTTGCAAGTTCTCATTATACTAAAGACCCAGCACTTTCTGCTCTCTGTGAGGTCTCCCAATGGCAAGCTGACGGGGTGGGCTTAATGCAACCTGGGATATTCAGTGATCAGCACATGTATGAGAACAGCACTGCTTTTGACTGCACAAAATCTTTCTTCTTATAAAATGAAACCGGGAAGCAGCTTTAATAAGATATTCTCCACAGTCCTTTTGACAGTATCCCTCATCCTTGAATCCATTCACTAAGCCCACGGCATCATCAGAAAAAATCAGGAAGGGTTTTATTGCAATGGCTTCATTCCTGTTAAGTATTATAAGTGATTAGCTGTATTCATGAATCTATAATTGCACCTGCATACGACAAAGAAATCTATAGAAATAGGAAGTATCTTCAAAAACATGAATATTTATGTGGCATGTGATGCCAAAAATATCATAATGAAGATTATATGAAAGTCTTCAGGACCTAGCAATGCTGTATTTTATTCTCCAGATGTCAAACTTAGCCAGTTTCCTAAAGGCTAGCCACCACATACTGGAAGTTTAATGTAGAGAGAGATAAAAGGATTTTTTTTAAAACCACCTTCTTTCATAGAACCATTTGTGTTCAATAAAATAAAGTTACTTACCTTTTACTACTTTCCAAAATAGCCAATTTCCAGAGAGGATCCAAAAGTCTGATCTATTCTTTTAAAGAAAGGAAGATTGTGTTTGAAAATGCAGGCTTTAGCTTTTCATATCAGGTTGCAGTAAAAAAGAAACTTGCACTCGTTACTTATATCTTATTAAAAGGAAGCAAACAACATAGGTCCTTTGATTTGCTGTGGAAATACCTGCATAACTGTCTCCTCCCTGCCTCTCTTTTTCAAAAACAACTTCAGGGACAAGATAAGGACTAAGTAAATATAAACACATCAGTCTTCATCCAATCGTCGCCTACCCTAAGCCATTCAGAATCATTCATTCTACTTCAGGTGTTCATACGTGAATCAGAACCATGCATTCTTCCTGCATGAGTTTGAATTTAGAGTCTGCAGAAAGAAATTTGCAGAAGGAGAAAGCTATCCAGTAGGAACATTTCAAACTTTATTTTTAACTTAATTTTGTTTCCAGTTTAAAGTGCAACATATTTGTATGTGTATGGGGGGGGGGCAAGATGAGCAGAGCAGAACAGAATGCATATTTGCCTTTGTTTGCTTGTTAGAATCCTTAATCTCTCTCTTCCCTCTTAAACATGCTCAGGCCCTATCCTTTCTTTGGATCCTTCCTCTGAACAGTGTCTTCACTGTATCCATCTTACTCAAAAATAATAGTTAAAGCTATTTCCATGTTGTCCCCTGTGCATGTGTACTAAATCTGTCTGACTATTGTTTCGTTTTGCTTTGGGGGAAACCCAGGGAACTCCTGTTGGGGCAGGGGGTATACATGCAGTTAATATATTAACCCCACTTACCCAGGGGTAAGCTTCATTGAATTCAATAGGACTTATTTCAGAGTACACATGGTTAGAATTGCAGCACGAGGTAGCTACCAGACCCGTTATAACTGGTTTGTTCATGTTTGTTCATTATCTTCCCATGACCAGCTACTCTGTGTTAAACCAATTAATAAATGTGAGTCTGGTTTCCTTTCATCACATTCATGCTTCTCCTCTCCACATTTTATCCTCACAGACCCAAGACATATGCTGACAGTGAACAGCCCAAGGAGCTGCATAGATGAGTGTTGATTTTAACCCTTGTCTCCATCAATCAATTTCTTTATTCGACCGATAGTCAGAATTAAAACATTACACAATAATTATAAACTATAACATCATAGGAGATACATAGGTAAGGTAGGGCCACAGAAATAGACCTCTCACAGATAACCCACATCAAAGCATTCAGTTATACGTTTCCGACGCTTGAGTGCCAGGAAAAGAAATTTAGCCACTGACAAGGTTGTTTTCCCAGAAGACTTATTTAGCAGATATGCTGTCTGGATTCCTCTTTGTCGGGAACTGAGCTGGGGTAAGTATGGAGTTATAAGATACTGTCTTAAATCGTTGTAGAAGGGACAGCTCAATAAAATGTGCTCTGTGGATTCTACCTCGCCCAATGCACAGTGGCATAATCTCTGGTCATATGGAACTCCTCCATATCTTCCCTTCAGGACCGCCGAGTCAAGAACATTCAGCCTAGCCGCAGTAAATAGTCTGCGGTATTCCACGTAGTGGATATCCGCCAGGTAGCGAGCTGGGGCAGCCCGATACAACTGCTCCCCCAGAAACAACCCAGGTTTCACACGGGCTATGTCCTCCTGTCTGGCAATATCCCTTAATCTTTGCGCGATCACTGCCTTTGCGTGGCTATACGTCATGGACTCTATATAAAGGGAGGACAACCCACACTTCTGCACTTCCTCCACTATCTCCCCTTCCCATGGAGATTTAAAGTTATCCCTCAGAATCAAGGGGGCCAAACCCACCGGTCTGAAACAGAGCTTGAGCCATAGCCATAGCTTCGCTTTCAGGGCCACATACCTAAAGGCTTGGCAACCGGTTTCCAATCTCATGATCGCGCCTGCCACGGAGGGGGGGATCCTGAGTATGGCCCTGAGGAATTGGGTTTGGATAGATTCCAATTTTTCAAAATCCCTACGTGAGCCCAAGGCAATGCCCACCAGCAGAAGAGGGAGGACTTTCATTTTAAAGAGACGTAAGGCAACATTGACAGTTTGTGCCTGTTTCTTGGAGTACAGGGTTCTAATCACCAGGGCTGCTTTGGATGCGTTCGAGGCTATGTATTCTCTGTGCGCCAGGAAGGACCTATTTGATCTTACAACCTGACCCAGGTATTTGAAGCAACTGACCTGCTCTAAAGGAATACCATTAATTGACCATAAATTGGGTTTCGGTCGAGCAGCAAAGACCATTATTTTGGTCTTGGCATAATTTAATTGGAGCTCGTGTTGGGTCTCATATTCATGAAGAGCTCGAAGCATCCTCCTTAATCCGATGGGGGAGGTAGCTAATAGGGCGGCATCGTCCGCATACAGTAGGACATTTAAGGCTCGTCCTGCCAGTTTTGGTGGATGGAAATCAGCATTTGCCATATGCACCACTAGCGAATTAATATAGAAGTTAAACAGAGCAGGGGCAAGCAAACAGCCCTGTCTTACCCCCCTAGTGGTGGCAACCGGATTGGAGACTAGCCCCTTACTATCTATCCTAATCCTCAAGAGGGTATTTGTATGCAAATTAATAATCAGCAAAAGAAGGCGGCGGTCGATAGATGTCGCTGCCAATTTTGTCCATAGCTGGTTCCTGGGAATTAGATCAAAGGCCTGCTTAAAGTCTATAAAGGCGACGTGGAGGGCTTTTAGGCCATTGCCAGCGTACTTGGTGGCCAAGTGATTTAGGATTAAGATTTGGTCTGTTGTTGATCTTCCGGGGCGGAAACCCGCCTGCTCCTCTGCGATGATATTGTTGCTTTCCATCCAGGTCGTTAATTTGTTAAGTAGAAATCTTGAATAGATCTTCCCAATAACATTTAGCAGGCTAATTGGTCTAAAATTGGCCGGGTCTGTGCGCGGCCCTTTCTTGTGAATTAACACAATCAGTGCAGAGTTCCAGCTTGGAGGAAATTGTGCTGTTTTGTTTATATAAGTAAAAAGAGCTGCTAGGGGTGGACACCACCAATCCTTATTGGCTTTAATAACATCTATGGAAATAAGATCGTCTCCGGGTGCCTTGCCCGCCTCAAATTGGCCTATAAGTGTTTCCACTTCAGAGCAGGTAACAGGATCCCACTCTGGCAAGGGGGCCAAATCTAACCTTACTCCGCTGGCTGCGTGAGCTGCATATAAAACGGAGAAGAAGCTTTCCCAGGTGTCAGCTGAAATTTGGGGTTCTATCCTTGACAATGGTCTACCCAGGTATCTGGAAATTTTGTGCCAAAAGGAGGAGGGATTTCTATTTTCTGCAGCTTTTAGAAGGTTCTTCCAATCATTTCTTTCTGCCGCAAGCTTCTTTTCCTTTAATAGTGCTTTATACCTTCTCTTGAGGTTCATAAGGTGACTGCTAGGTGCGGAGTCATTTGATGCCCTATATGCTAAGAATTCATTATATAGGTTGTTCTTGAAGTGCCTACATTCCTCATCAAACCACTTTTTATGAGAGAAATGGTTACTATTCATTACCGGGGTCTTAGCCAACGAAGGTTTTAGCAGTTCTACTAAATTGTCATATATTGGCAGTGGCTCAACTGCCTGGATAAGGGAGTCCCTTGTCTCTTGCAGTTGGTCAGACCAAAGGAGTTCATTTATCCGTTGAGCCATGTTGTCGGTCCATTTTAAGGCGGTGGGCCTCATCTGGAGCTGGTTATTTGTAATAGGCACACAGGAATAGGTAGCCAATTCTCCATCCAGGGTCAGGGAAAGTTCTAATGGAAAATGGTCACTTTCCAGCCTCGTTACCACCCTAAAGTTGGAAATTTTGGGAATTAGGTCTACTGATGTCCAAATAAAGTCTATGGTAGAGGCTCGGGAGCCTGACCAGAAAGTAAATTCGGCAGGGTAATCAGAACTGAGAGCTCCATTTAAAAGGTGAAAATTAAGAGCCATCAAGGTTTGTCTACATTTAAAACCTGCATATGTAGCAACACTGTCTTTAAAATTCCTAGGTAAAAGGTCTGAGGTTAAAATGGGTAGTGAGGGATATTTATTATACTTAGCAAATAATGATTTATCAGAGTGAGACAATCGGCCATTGAAATCTCCTGCAACTAGGAAGGTGGCTTCAGGATATTTCTCTAGGAGAGTTTCAAGAGTCTGTTGAATTTCCCTCCATCTTTGGTCCACCAGGTTTTTCTTATAGATTGGGTGCAAATAAACATTAATCACCACAAACACTTCCTCCGCTGTTTGTAGCTTTACACCCAGCATGGATGACGACTGGATGTCGATTTGTTCCACCTGCAGGTTTAAGGCCAAAGAAACTAGGGTAGCCAACCCACCTTGTGGTCTGCCAGATGATAGTAAATTCTTTTGTGCATTCAGGTAGAAGCCCTTATACCCTGATAGGGAGAAGCCCTCACAAGCCCAGGTCTCTTGCAGCAAAAGAATATGACTGCCTTTTATGTAGGCGACAAAGGATGGATCCATCAGCTTAGGTTTAATGCCAGCTACATTCCAGGATAAGAAAGTAAGTAATCTCCTGGTCACCCCTTCGAGTCATGCTGGGCCTTGCGGAACCAGCACGGCAGAATCCACCTGGGAATGCATGCGGCGAGGGGGGACAATAGGCTGGAAGAAGGAAGTAATTGTAGCTTGCTTACCAGGCAATTTCCGAGCACCACTTACCGCAGCGGCAGCCATGGTTTGAGGCTTAATTATTGGTAGCTGCAGGGATGGATTCTGGTGCACAGGAGTATCACTTAACGACAGGTCCATAGACTCTACATTTAAAGTATGCTCTAAGATTGAGGGGGGTGGGCCTTTTGGATCTGCGGATGCTGTAGGGAACATGCAGTGTAAGGCAGGTGGAAGGCATCCTTTTCGGTTTGCCTCCAAAAGAGCATCCAGTCTTGCCACAGCTTCCGAGTTTGACCAGAGGGTTGTCGAATCTTCCACTGTATCCTGCCCGGGCTTGATATCCCGAGGCCGTGTACAGCCAGGTTGCAGATCAAAGGTCGTTAAAGCAGGTACCACTTGGGCTTGTGTAGACTGATCTACAATTGGTGAGGAATTCATCTTATTTACATGAGCATGATCTTCTGAGTTACGGAGACAGAGTAGCAACTCGTCCAATCTGTCTGTTATCTCTGTCCGCTCCAGTTTTGGCAATTGGGAGTAGGATAGAAGTAACTCACGCTCCGTAGAATTCTCCAGATGTATAGCCTTTGTCAGAGGAGGCAGGGGGGTGTCAATCCAGCTGATTAGATCTGCGGCCAGGGGAGTTGGGGTCGTGGCAGTTGGCGGACCCTCAGACTTATCTGCTTTCTTTTTGAACAAGCAGTTTGGTAAGAGGGGGCAGATCTTAGTATTGGTAAAGACTCTTGTAGCAAGGATTCCATAGTTAATTAGAAGGCTTCTTGAGGACATAATAAGTGCAGGGAGCTTTTTGGTTTTAAAGGAGAGCAGCACTCTCTGCCTCTGAGGTCTGCTGCTAATATGATCAATATGCCTCAGGTCAATAGAGCTAGGGATTACCCTCAGAAGCTCCGCTAGGTGTCTCCTTATATCACTCTTATAATGCCAGTTTATTACCTTGCCTCTAAAGGGGCAAACCGTTAGGCAGATTTTGGTAGCTTGCAGGAGCAGTTTGTGAGGAGGTGCAGACTGTTGTTCCTTCTTATTTTGCTCACCTTGCTCACTTTTCTGATTGCCAGCAGCTTGAGGAATTATACAGGAGGTATGAGGTAAAACGGGTGCTCTGGGCATTTGTAAGGGCTTCATCTCAGGTGGTACATCAGGGGAACTGTCTTTACCTGTTAGGGATACAAGCGAGATAATCTTCTCCAAGGATCCTCGGATGTCTTTTATGTATTTAAAGATATAGTCCACTGTTCTAGCAACCAGGTCTAAAGTAGATGAGTGTTCAAATAGTATCTCATCAATGCAGCTTTCACGGGCTCTAGTGCAAACATTCGAGTGGATGCCAGTATTATTATTGCTTGAAGGTTTAGTAGGCAGGTTATCAAAAGGTCCTTTCACACTGGTTTCCTCGTCATTCATCTCTGCTAGCAGTGTGAAAGAGTTTGAAACCGGGATATTAAAAATATCCTTTGTACCTTCAGATTCGCTAATTTTTGATTGTTTAGCAAGAGGCAGGCATCTCAGTTCCTCTGTGTCGTCTATATCTCTGGAATCTCTGGTACGTTTCCCAGTTCCTCTCCCACAAGCAGGGCTGTATAGTTGCTTAGTCATTTCTCTCTTCATGCAACCGCCCCAGTTTCAAGGTTAATGGTTGTCTCCCCGATAGAAAAAGGCGTCCTCCTACTCACTAATTTAAAACTAAGACTAAAAACTAAAAACTAAAAACTAAAGTTAAAAGTTAAAAGGTTAAAAGGTTTCTATGCTCATTAAAACAATGTTAAAAGATAAATCAGGGAGCTCACACTCACGCTGACTAAGTGCCGTTCGCCATCTTGGAAATCCTTCATCCCCTTGTCTCCTACACATCCTGAGGAGAAGACACAGAAGTGAACAAGGGGCTGAAAGATCAGCAGGTGGGGCTTATTAAAAGTTCTGTGGGGCACCTCTAAGACTAACCAGTTCAGGCTTCAGTTCTTTGTGGGAGTCATCCCCGGTAATTTTATGGGGTTACTTCTGAGTAATGTGTGGTTATTGCGACAATATTCCACCCATTCTAAAACAAGGTTAGACACTTTTCTGTTTAGTTAGGTAGACATTAAGTAATTAAACAACTGAAATACTTTTATGTTCACATATTTGTAAGGAAAGAGGATGAGAAGAGAAGAGAAGAGAAGAGGAGAAGAGAAGAGAAGAGAAGAGAAGAGAAGAGAAGAGAAGAGAAGAGAAGAGAAGGAGAGCATCTTGACCCTTCTCATGTGGCTTTATTGGCCTTGCCTACATTACCTCCTTGGCCACAAGTCACCCCACCAGGTACAGGGATCACCACTGTCTGAGATACGTGCTGTCAGACTGCAGCAATCAGCAGTGCCGGGGTGCTTTTGGTTTTCGGAGTTTTAAGTACTGTTGCAAGCTATAGTTATCCTTCACACCAGATCTCTGAACTACGATGGCTTCTCTGTGTTCTGTCGAGGTCAAGGGTTCCGTACACATCTGCAGATGGCATTTTCTGAGAACGGCTTTAAAAATAGCTCACTTGTACTCAAGAGGGGGGTCTGTATTGTTGCTGTGAGAAACAATGTATGCTACGAAACTTTGTCTAACACGAAGAATTTACATATTAAATTGTTTAGTTAAGGATATGTGGTGTATGCACTAATTTGCCTCATAATGTCATAGAATATGACTGGGGAAACTATGTGTCAGTGAGCTATAGTTTACCTAGCACTGGGTGGAGAACCTCCAACCCACAGGCTAAATGTGGCCTTTTCATCTGGCCTTTGGGACACTCTCCAAGCTATATCTCTTACTGGGTCTGCGTTATGTTCTCCCCTAGTACTTTTGCCTGGCTAGAAGGTGTCCTTGAATTGTGATACCAAGTCTTGCTTACCTGGATGAAAGTTGCACAGGTGTGTCTGTTTCCTAACCATGCTGGTGCTGGTCTGTCTGTTTATGTATCTGATGTACCAATTTGAGAAAGAGAGAGAAACCACGGGAGGCAATTTGGTAACCAAGACTCTTGACCACATAGCAGTGCTTCAGTTAATTTCCTTAAAGAAAAATCAGAAGTGTACATAAAATATTCATTGCTTATAGATGGGCTGTTCCTTGCTGCGTTTGTAATGAAAAAGTCTGGAGGTTCCATTTTTCATTTTCATTGTTTCACGTGAGCCTTGGCATAAAGGCGTTGGACTCTGGCCAAGGAGGCCTGACTCACAGTTTGAGAGCTGCTGCTTGGCCATGTTTGAGATGGAGACGCAAGATGGTATCAAGCAGATGGTACAAGAAATATCATTCCAGAACTCCTGCTCACCTGGTCACGGCAGCTGGATTAGTTCCAAGATGTGTGTGTGCCAACACAATCAGCATCCCCCATTCAAAAACCAAAATATGGACACTAATGAATGCAGTCTTGCTGATGATCTCCTAGCATATTAATCAATCTGATGGGTTCAGAAATCGTTGTTGTTGTTTAAAAGAAGCTTTAAGATACTATGTTTCTTCTATAGCAAAGTATCTTATGGTGTTCTGGTGAAGTCATCTATATATATGGTCTTTCAATTAGATGGTAATATCCTGAAATTTTGACGGTAAGAATCAAAGAGGAGAAACTGGAAGCGGCTGTTCATTTTCCCTAGGTCTATTTCTTTCTACATGGTCACCACCCCAGGAATCTATATGGTGTCAAGTGCATTTTATCAACCTGTGGCGATACATTTTATGACATCGTTAATAAAAGCCAGACAAAAAGGTGCATTGAACTGCAGAGGACAAACTGGTTCAGGGCTTCTTACATGCTTTTCCTAATTTATTTGGAAACGTAGCAGCAGAGGCAATGAAGAGCGGCTTGCACTTGTCAGTGATTGATTTTGCTAACCCTTGTCCAATTGATTGCCATGAGCAAAGACATGGATGGCACAGAAAATAAATATGAGGTCCTAAGTAAAAATATTCCATGTTGCTTGATGTGAAATGGCCCATCACACACATTTGGGTATTTCTCCTGTTCCAATTCATAGGGCACGTAAGTAGCATGTACTACGTTTGCCTACTAGACACAGTCCAACTCGTTGCTTCTTTTAAAAAATGGCTGGATGGCTCAAGCCAGCAACAAGTGGCTCCTCAATATTTCCTGTAGAACTTGCATCCAGGATAAATTCCCATTCATCCTGAGAAATGACCAGTTCATCATGATCACATCCAATATATATGAACTTACCAAGCAGTCAGATATGTATGTAATTGTAGGAGTGCATATTTTCCCATTTAAGTCTGTTGAGAGAATGTTTAGAAAAGATTTAATCTGTATCCAGTTATTTGCTCAGACTCAACCAACTGCTTGTTCAGAAGATGGGAATTAGTGCAGTAGTTAAATTAGGCGGTTAAATAAATGACATCCAGCCTAAATATATGATTTACAGTATTTTTCCGTGTATAAGACGCCCCAATGTATAAGATGCCCCCTATTTTGGAGGGCTCCAAATTAAGAAAACACCCCTCAGCACTGCCTGTGTATAAGATGAGCCCCAATTTTAAACCTATTTTTTGTTTAAAAACAAAACCTAGTCTTATGCACGAAAAAATACAGTAATTCTTTTTTAACAAAATAAAAAGCAAAGCAAAACAACTGGATTAAAGTCAATGCAGCAATGCCAGCTACATCCATTGATTAGAGACAGTATCCTTTCACTTTCTTCACCTTAAAACCATGCTAGCTGCTAGCTTGGAAATCTTTCGTACCCAGAGAGTGCTTTTGAAGTGTTTGATCCTGCCACCTCCTCTCTCCTTTTCTTTCTTTCTTTCTTTCTTTCTTTCTTTAGGTCTTTCTCCCTGTAGTAGAGCCTTCCCAGGGGCACCTCATGAACATTATTTACAGCCCACACATGGAGGAATCTGAAAAATGAAAAATGCCTTCATATGTCAGGCTTACAGCAGATAGAACAACTTTTGGTTTCTGCTTACAGTGTGAATTTGCACAAAACAACCGACCACCTGTTTCCTTGATCCTTGCTCATCCTGGCTAATAAAAATGAGCCGGGAAGGGCTGGGTGATGGGCTATGCAGGGTGGTGAATGCTTCCCTCTATGAGGGAGCCTTCACAGACCCGCTGAAAGAGGCAGTTATCAAACCGCTTCTTAAAAAAAATCCTTAGACCCGGCCAATATGGTCAACGATTGCCCAGTCTCAAATCTTCCATCCTTGGGCAAGGTGATTGAGCAGGTGGTTGCTGAACAACTCCAAGCAAACCTGGAGGATGTGGACCACTTGTATCCCTTCCAATCATGATTCAAGCCTCATCATAGGACTGAAACTGCCTTGGTCACACTGGTCGATGATCTCCGGTGGGCTAGGGACAAAGGTGAATGTTGTTTCCTAATTCGACTGGATCTCTCAGCAGCCTTTGATACCATCAACCATGACATCCTTCTGGACTGTCTAGAGGAGCTGGGAGCTGGGGGCACTGTTATACAGTGGTTCTGCTCCTTCCTCCTGGGCCATGTCCAGAAAGTGGTGTTAGGGGATGAGTGGTGTCCAGAAAGTGGTGTTGGGGGATGCACCCCTGGGCTCTCACTTATGGGGTGCATCAGGGTTCCGTCCTCTCCCCCATGCTTTTTAACATCTACATGAAGCCGTTGGGAGAGATCTTCAGGGGTTTGGACTGGGTGTTCATCAATATGCAGATGATACTCAGCTCTACCTCTCTTTCAAATCAGAACCAGTGAAGGTGGTGAATGCCCTGTGTGAGCATCTGGAGTCGGTTGACGGATGGATGGCAGCTAACAGATTGGGGTTGAATCCTGACAAGATGAAAGTACTGTTTTGGGGGAACAGGAGGCAGGCAGGTGTGGATGACTTCCTGGTCCTGAATGGGGTAACTGTGCCCCTGAAGGACCGGGGCACAGCCTGGGAGTCATTTTGGAGGTGCAGGTCAATTCTGTGTCAAGGGCAGCTGTTTACCAGCTCCATCTGGTACGCAGGCTGAGACCCTACCTGCCTGCAGACTGTCTCACAAGAATGGTGCATTGCTCTGGTTATTTGCTGCTTGGACTACTGCAATGTGCTCTATGTGGGGCTACCTTTGAAGGTGACCCAGAAACTACAACAAATCCAGAATGTGGCAGCTAGACTGATGACTGGGAGTGGCCGCCAAGTCCGCATAACACTGGTCTTGAAATACCTACATTGGCTCCCAGTATGTTTCTGAGCACAATTCAAAGTGTTGGTGCTGACCTTTAAAGCCCTAAATGGCCTTGGCCCTGTATATCTGAAGGAGCGTCTTCACCCCCATTGTTCAGCCCAGGGATCCAAGAGTATTAAAAGAACTGGCAGATGTGATCTCAGAACCACTGGCAGTCATCTTTGAGAATTCCTGGAGAACAGGCGAAGTCCTGGGAGACTGGAGGAGGGCAAATGTTGTCCCTATTTTCAAAAAGGGGGAAAGAGAGGACCCAAATAATTATCGCCCAGTCAGTCTGACATCAATACCAGGGAAGATTCTGGAGCAGATCATTAAGCAAACAGTCTGTGAGCACCTAGAAAGGAATGCTGTGATCACCAATAGTCAGCATGGATTTCTGAAAAATAAATCATGTCAGACTAACCTGATCTTGTTTTTTGACAGAATTACAAGCCTGGTAGATGAAGGGAACGCAGTGGATGTAGCCTACCTTGATTTCAGCAAGGCATTTGACAAGGTGCCCCATGATATTCTTGTAAAGAAGCTGGTAAAATGCGGTCTTGACTATGCTACCACTCAGTGGATTTGTAACTGGCTGACTGACCGAACCCAAAGGGTGCTCATCAATGGTTCCTCTTCATCCTGGAGAAGAGTGACTAGTGGGGTGCCACAGGGTTCTGTCTTGGGCCCGGTCTTATTCAACATCTTTATCAATGACTTGGATGATGGACTCAAGGGCATCCTGATCAAATTTGCAGATGACACCAAACTGGGAGGGGTGGCTAACACCCCAGAAGACAGGATCACACTTCAAAACGAACTTGACAGATTAGAGAACTGGGCCAAAACAAACAAGATGAACTTTAACAGGAAGAAATGTAAAGTATTGCACTTGGGCAAAAAAAATGAGAGGCACAAATACAAGATGGGTGACACCTGGCTTGAGAGCAGTACATGTGAAAAGGATCTAGGAGTCTTGGTTGACCACAAACTTGACATGAGCCAACAGTGTGACGCGGCAGCTAAAAAAGCCAATGCAATTCTGGGCTGCATCAATAGGAGTATAGCATCTAGATCAAGGGAAGTAATAGTGCCACTGTATTCTGCTCTGGTCAGACCTCACCTGGAGTACTGTGTCCAGTTCTGGGCACCACAGTTCAAGAAGGACACTGACAAACTGGAACGTGTCCAGAGGAGGGCAACCAAAATGGTCAAAGGCCTGGAAACGATGCCTTATGAGGAACGGCTAAGGGAGCTGGGCATGTTTAGCCTGGAGAAGAGGAGTTAAGGGGTGATATGATAGCCATGTTCAAATATATAAAAGGATGTCATATAGAGGAGGGAGAAAGGTTGTTTTCTGCTGCTCCAGAGAAGTGGACACGGAGCAATGGATCCAAACTACAAGGAAGAAGATTCCACCTAAACATTAGGAAGAACTTCCTGACAGTAAGAGCTGTTCGACAGTGGAATTTGCTGCCAAGGAGTGTGGTGGAGTCTCCTTCTTTGGAGGTCTTTAAGCAGAGGTTTGACAACCATGTCAGGAGTGCTCTGATGGTGTTTCCTGCTTGGCAGGGGGTTGGACTCGATGGCCCTTGTGGTCTATTCCAACTCTATGATTCTATGATTCTATGATTGAGGTCCAGCTCCTTCTGGCTGTTCCCTCACTGCGAGAAGTGAGGTTATAGGGAACCAAGCAGAGGGCCTTCTCAGTAGTGGCGTCCACCCTGTGGAATGCCCTACCATCAGATGTCAAGGAAATCAACAACTATCTGACTTTTAGAAGACATCTGAAGGCAGCCCTGTTTAGGTAAGTTTTTAATGACTTATGTATTAATGTATTTTTAAGATTTTGTTGGAAGCTGTCTAGAGTGGCTGGCGAAACCCAGCCAGATGGGCTGGGTATACATAAATAGTAATAATAATAATAATAATAATAATAATAATAATAATAATAATAATAATTATTTCCCAACCTGGTGCTTTCCTGATGTTTTGTACTACAACCCTAATTGTTACTAACCATTGTCAATGCTGTCTAGGGCTGAAAGTAAACACACACAGCATCAATAGCAGAGGGAGTAATATCAGAAGCAGGACTAGTTGATGTGCCCCTGGCCCCTCCCCACATGGGTACATCCAACAAGTGCAGGCAACATTTGAACAGGGCTGCAATTGCTCCATAATGTTTCAAATAGCTTAAAGGGAAGAGCAAGACCTTGATTTGACTTCTCAGGTTCACATTGTAGTACATTTGCTTGCATGTCACAAACAGGATTTATTTAAGTAAGGTCGCTGAAAGGTCCTTTTTGTTCCTTTTGCTTGTTTCCCAGAATGCCCACTGTGAAAAGCACACAGATTGATGTGGGAGAATTTAGAATTATTATGCAATCATAAAAATAAAAAGGTTTCTGGTCTTCTTCTTTTTATTACAGTCCTTGATTAAAGTATTCTTTTTCTTACCATAATCAAGAAAGAGCAAATGCAGCTGATAAATCTTTTCCAAATGCCAAAGATTTTTACTCAATTGACAAAATGCTGCAGACCTAATATTAAAAACAAAAAAATTGTAATGTCAATCCTATGAAGACCTGTAATGTGCAGTTGAATCTGAATCTGATTTCACATTTCAGCTGCCACAGCTAAATTAGGACTTAATGCTGTTAAAATTTAGGAATGTGCAACCCCTTTTCCATCCTGCAACTCCCAGGTTTTTCCAATGAATTTTTAGTTGTAGCAGGTTTTTCATCAGTTAAATGGCTATATTTTAAACACACAGAGACACAAAATCACCTCTACCCCTCATATAGTGGAAGCTTCTGTTGGATCTCCATGAACTCTGCATGAACTCTGCCAGGTCAGGTAAAAGACTGATCTATCTGTTCCTACATTGACCAACCAGATACATGTGTGGCCAATGGAAGACTGGTAGGGTTTTTTTGCAGACGGGAAGCCTGATCCAACTCAGTGAAGTGGAAATAATGCACTGGAATCCCCACTGGTGGTTGTGTATTTATGTGTGTGTGTGTGTGTGTGTGTGTGTGCATATATACACATACACAAACACACATACACAAAACACTGTGTATGCACAGAGCTTTGAACATGTCTGTTCACTTATGTACCACCTCCCTCTCTATTAGTGCATTGATAAAACACAAGCTCTTGTTTGTATTGCTGAATACCCTTGTTCATTGCCGTGACACTGAAATACCTGCAAATAGCAGCCCCAGCTAATGAAAACTGTTACTTATTTTGGCCCATTTCATATTCAAGTAGAATTCTTTGGTTCACTTGCATATTTTGTAGAGTCTTCAGAAGCTGTGCATATATTGGATGCCTCAAGGATCTTGGCATCAGACTTCATTAGATTTGTGTCTGAGAAACACTTAAAACTGTAGAAGAATCCACATGTTGTTAGCTACTGTAAAGCAAATTCTGTATTTTCAATATGTTGTGGTTCAGTTTCAATGGAATTTACGAACCTTCTATTATTGCAGATCAAGAAAGAATGTCCAAAATGGGAGAATGTGCAGTGAATTCAAGGTGTATTCAAGGAGTATAAAAGGAATGGTGGCCAGTTCTAAATTACTGGATAATGTATATTGACATGGTTGGCCTTTACTAATTTTTCACAGATTGTGCTATACAAAAGATGTTAGTAACATTTGTTCAGCATCCTTTGCTACACACTACCCAAATTATGTTAGGCAGATGGATACACACACACACACACACACACACACACACACTCTTTCAGTTTGTTAAATGTGGACTGTGCTCACAAATATGACTATGTGATTATCAATTAGGCACGTTACAAAATAAATGAATACATCTCCAGTTGATGTGACTTCATGGAGCAATTGTAATTTACCCTCTGCAAATGGCAAACTTTTCAATGATTGATGATATTGCACAGCAGGCATCTTATTTTAAATTCAAAATTAGCTATGTCACTCTCAGCCTCAGCACTGCCCCTCCACTGGTATTGTTGTAGGGCAAGAGTGAGGATCCTTCATCACTCTGAATGTTGATGAATGCCAGCTTGCATTGGCCCCAGTCTACATGGCCAATGATTGGGGTTGATAAGTCTTGTAGTCCAACCATGTCTAAAGGGTTACAGGCCTCCATCCCTATGGTAGGGATCCAACAATATTGGTTAAGCACTTTAGATGTGCTAAACGAAGGATAAATGGCTGCTAGATGCTTTGCAGTTAAGAGATTTGGAGTTGAATCCAACCAAATCACTGAACGAGTGGAACAGTTTCGCCAAGCCCAATGAAACTTCTCCTGCCTCCACCCCCATGTGTCGTCCCCCTGATTTACTCTGGACAGCTGGGAAATCCCCCGAAGCAAATTTGGGAGGTGCACAGAGCTCAGGCGGGGGTGGGGAGAGAAGAGGAAGGGACATTCTATTTGTGCAATGGCTTTGTTGGATACCACACTATGTGTTTCAAAATCCAGCCATCTGCAAAGAGTGTCATAACAATGAAATGTACCATCAGAAGTGTGTGTGCTTTGCTTAATGCATAACATTGCTTAATGTATAACATCCTTCCATCCAGCGTACGCTAATGGAACTGATTTGGCGCAAGTATTGAAGTTTCAAAATGGAGGCTTTCAAATTCAATTTGCCTCTGTTATAGTCTGAGACCAACATAGCATCAAACGCCATTGTAAAAATCCTGACAGATCTGCTAGGGAATGAAAATGACTAATTATTATGACAGCATTCATACAATAATACTTTGAAATATAGCGTTAAACTGTGAAATATGTCTTTCACTCCCGATTAAGCAATGCGCCCTCGTAGTGCGTTGTTTTCCCTTGGTGAGAAACCAAGTGACGTCAACAGAAATGTTTAAAAGTACATGTTAATCAATATTAATTATTTCCTCCTTGTGAGTACTGTGTATTTTGTGTTGCAAGGCTTACATGAAACAGGGGTGGGGGAACCTTCAGTTTTATTACTTTATTGACTTTAATATAATGGGAGAAGAGAAAGCTATAGATTAATGTACTATAATATCTGCCCCAAAGCAGACAAGTTCAAAACAAAACAAAAAGCTTCTCCAGTATAAAATATAACAGATTGCATTCAGATTCTCTAATCCAGCTAGGGGCTATAAATATAAAATAGAGGGTTTCTGGATATGTATCCTAAACTGGATGGGGAACCACGTATAACTGGGAGATGTGCATATGCTTTCTCAGCCTCATCTAAAAGTAAGGGGCATGAAGAGTGGGGTTGTTTCCCCACCCTACCAGCACTTCATCAAACTGCATTTGCTCATTGGTGAAATTGCAGCTATTTTTCGTGGCCAGTGCATGCATAGCTGTGGCACATGCATATAAATGAATTGGGGTCTGTCTATGTAACAGCAGCTCAGCCAACAACTAATCAACTCTTTGGCATGATGAGAAATGGTTGGTTATTCTTGTGCACAGTACCTTTGCCTAAGGAACAAATACTGGTGGGGTGTTTTTTTAAGGCACAAAGCTCAAACAATATAAAAGAAAATGTTTGAGAACATTGAGACGGACTAAATATACATAACCTTGTGTAAGACCATTTGAACAAATCCAAAACTAACATTGCTAAATTGAAGATCATAGTGCTTCCTTGGCAAATGAATGTTTCCGCATGATCCTTACTCGTTAGTATGCACCACTGGACTTACTCTCAGGTAAGCATGCAAAGATACAGCCTTTGTATAATGCCAGTAGGTGCATGAAATAAGCATGCATGAATTGTATGATAAATGTAGTGCCTCTGTTCATTAAGAATGTTCTAGAACAAATACATATATACCAAGTGCTTCTGGGTTACTTGATAAGATTGTACAATAGAGTAGCATCAGAAAATAGATCTGCAGCAAGAAGACATTCAAAACGCTGTGCAATTTTAGTTCAATACTAGGTTTAAAGTCCAATCTGCTATTGAACTTGCAGTCATATTTAAAAGGTCAGGTTTATTCTGCACAAAACCTGCAAATGCCTCTTTCTCTTCATCTCTCTCTCTCTTTACTTCTGTAACTATAGTGAGTTTTTCTCATACCTTTAGCAATTTTACAACCATTGTAATATTAATGGCCCCAAGTCAGAGATCCTTATATATCTGACCTGGGGCTGCATTGCTGCTTCTGTTGCTGCATTGGAAAATAATAATAATAATAATAATAATAATAATAATAATAATAATAATAATAATAATAATAATAATACGCCACCCATCTGCCTGGGTTTCCCCAGCCACTCTGGGTGGCTCCCAACAGAATATTAAAAGTACAATAAAACATCAAACATTAAAAACAGGGGTGCCTTCAGATGTCTTCTAAAAGTCAGATAGTTGTTTATTTCCTTGGCATCTGATGGGAGGGCATTCCACAGGGTGGGCGCCACAAGAAGTCCCTCTGCCTGGTTGCCTGTAACCTCACTTCTCACAGGGAGGGAACTGCCAGAAGGCCTTGGAGCTGGACCTCATTGTCCAGGTTGAACGATGGGGGTGGAGGCGCTTCTTTTCAGCAAACAGATAGATGAGTTTTTCAGCTGTAGCAATGCTGTCTTGTTGGGATGGAATTCTCTTTGCTTTTCCAACAATGGATCAGGACTATTAGAACTGACAGTGCCGGGGAAATTTATCTGTCAGCGTGAGTATGGCACAAAAACTCAGCATCATGAAACAGAAGAGCCATCCAAGCTGAACATCTGACTTTTATTATACCATTCCCCACCTCTTGTTTACATATTTGGGATGATCCATGAACAGGACTTTGCTTCTTTACATAAAGTGCATTTTGCTGTCTTGGGTCTCTAGTGAAAAATAAAGTATTTACCCTTTGGACAAGTCTATATGTTATGTAACACAGGGATATCACCACTAACGGATGCCTCATCATTTCTTCTATAGTCCTCTCCAGGCATTACAGCCATGAAGGGGCAACACAAGTAGGAAAAGGCTGCAGAACCACACGTTTAGCTCCACCCAATTGCCATGCACCTCACACTGGCTTCTCTGTGTTCTGCAGTAGATATACTTCATAGAGTATTCATAGAAGCTTCCAACGTCATTAGGAACCCTGGAAGACCAGACTTCTTAATTACACACAGAGCATTTGCAGTTAGAAGAGACTGCAGAAGTTACCCTAGAGAAGTGTTTTCCAAACCTGGGTCTCCTGCGGTTTTTGGACTACAACTCCCATCATCCCTAGCTAGCACGACCAGTAGTCAGGGGTGATGGGAACTGTGGTACAAATAACCACCGGAGACCCAAGTTTCTAAAACTCTGCCAGGAACGAACTATGTAGCATTTAGGCATGAGGTTAAAGGCTTAGCCAAATTACTCTTTTCTACTTGTGTTGCCTCTTCACTCCTGCAGCACCTGAAGTTTATAGCATGCATTGATTGACTGACTGTATTTCTATGCCGTTTTCAATTGAAAGGAATCCCAAAGCAGCTGCAAACAATAAATAACAATAACAGAACAGAGCAAGTACAGCATAAATCATATAATATACAGTAATGTAGCATGCAATGAAACTTACCTTTCTGACTTCATCGTGCTCTTTCCACTCTACTACACACTGTTGGTGGGCATGAGGAAATACAAAGGACAATATCAGGGCAAAGGTAAGTTGTCCTTCTTGTTATGGATAGGATGACCTCATCCTAGGGGTGCCATTTGCAGCGGAAGCCTCATGTTTATCATAACGCCTAGTCGTACTCTTTAGATTAAGAGTAGATTACTCCCATTTGATTGATGCATTTTATGCAGGGTTGCCTTTGAAGACCGATGCCGATGCAGACCCAATCTACTGTTAGTAGCACTGGCTGTCACTGGCTTCCTATAGGGTTCCAAATGTAATTCACCTAAGACCCAGAGCATGAATTCAAGAGTTGCAACAATAAACATAAAGAAATATTTAAAAGGTATAGAGGAAAGCCTGAAAAGATGCACACTAAAAAGCATGGGCTTTATTTATCCTTTTCCCAGTTTAATGCTGTGAAGCTTGTTAAGTGTATAATGGAAAGGAGACAATTTCACCTCTGCCATAAGAGATGCTTGAAATGGGAAAGGAAGCAGAAGGAAAACACACACGTTTTTTGATCCCATATCTCTTAAAATGTTTTTACAGTTGTAGTTGATTTAATATGGAATGAATTAGTCTTCAGAGACACATTTCTGCCTGTGTGCTCATATAAATAGGAGAGCCTCAAACAGCTGTATGTGCCTAATTGCTTTGCATTTTAAAAGTGTGGGTTATAGCTATTAATGTTTGTGAATAGCTCTCAGAGGAGCCAACTGGTGCATACAGCAACAGATCTGTTTGTTTTAGGACCAAATGAGGCCCGATTCCACAGAGTGCTGTGGCACTTGGATCCTTCTTGTGGGTTTCCCACCGGCATCTGCTTGGCCGCTGTGAGAAGGGGGTGCAGCCCTAGACTGGGTCTTTGGCCTGACCCAGCAGGGCCTTTCTTAAATGTTACATTGACTGAATTGCCTGACTTTTAAAAAGTAGCTGCAGGGGCAGGGGGTATCAGTTGGATGCAACACACTCACAGAGTGCTAAGAGGTTGATTGAGAGGGCACACTACAAAATAAATATGGTCAAGCCTGTCAGCTTTGGGTTCTCTCGGTTTCTCATTTATTCCAGTCTTAAGCTCAACTTTCCACATTTCCACATCAGTTTGTGAATTCAGCTTTTAATGTGAACTGAATCAGATTTGTCCCCATGCCTAGCAGCCACCAGATCACAGTATCCTGGTGTGCGTGTGTGTGTGTCGATTACAAACATATGTATAAAATATAATTCAGTAACGTGAATGAAATAAAGTAACAGTTTTGAAGTCTGTGTATTTAATAATAATAAAAAAAAAACCCTGAAGGTAATGACTGAAGCCTTTAAGGAGCATCGCCCAAGAAACACTCAAGATTGAAGGCATGGCTTTCACTCTACTTCTTGACAACTTGGAGACAGGGGTGGGGAAAGAGAGCTGGAATATGATGGGGCCAGTTTTAGGTACTGTTTTAGTCCCCATTGGGCTTGAGATCAGGAATAACTGAATGTTTACGGCGGCAGATGCAGCAAAGTGCTAAGCTGGAGTCAGTGGGAATTATCTAAGTTGTCAAATGGCTTGTGCAGGCTCCTGAATTCATGTACAGGTTTTTGACGGAAAGTTAAGCCTGTCATCTGTGAATGTGCTAGACAAAGATAGCAGTAGCGAGCACACAAACCCCTTTCTATGCCAACAGGATCAGGTAGCCCCTTTGTGTTGCTGCAATGTTGTAGCCATAAAACATGAATAATAATTTAAAAGCAGGCATATGAAAAAAGCCTGAGGTCTGTAATCAACATACGTAGCTATCACAGTGCATGGAGAGGCAAGCAGGTGGCATGCACCGACCATGCAACACACATTGACATGACTGGACCCTGCTACAAATTTAATGACTAATCCTATGGCTGTAGAATGAAGGATCAAATGCCAGGTCATCACAGACTATACATTTACCTGGCAACTACCTGGATTACAAAATATTCTGTGTATCTTTTGCTTGTTCTGTAGTCATCTGCATGTGTTCATTGTGGCTGGGACCCTGAAACTAGTCTTATGATATGCCAGACTCATAAAATGCAAGTATAAATCCTTAGGTTAGAGAGAGAAGGCTGCAGTTTTAACCATCCTGGCTGCTCCTGCTTGATGGCCTAATAAAGCAAAGTTATGAATGGGAGCATGCTGTCTCTGATTCTGGAGGTAGTATACTGCCATAATGACTAGGAGCCATTAGTAGCTTTATCCTCCTTGTATTTGTCGAAGTCCATTTTAAAATCATCCAGATTGGTGGCTGTCATGACAGATTTCAAATTTCAGCTTTATTGGACGATGCTGGGTTCTAGTATTTAAAAAGAGGGAGGAATACTTTCTTTGCATTGTGCATAATTTTATACATTTCTGTCTTGTCCTCCTTAACTTGCCCTTTCATCTAAACTAGAAGGCCTCAAATGTTGGAATCTTTCTTCATATTGCTTCAGCTTCTTAATCGTTTGGGTTGCCTTTTTCTGAACCTTTTCCAGCTTTACAGGATCCCTTTGAAGTGTAGTAACAGGATTCCAGTATTCCAGGGTTAGGTAAAGGATGCAGGTAGTGCTGTGGTCTAAACACTAAGCTTCTTGGGCTTGCCAATCGGAAGGTCGGCGGTTTAAATCCACGCTAGGGGATGAGCTCCCGTTGCTCTGGCCCAGCTTCTGCCAACCTAGCAGTTTGAAAGCATACCAGTGCAAGTAGATAAATTGGTACTGCTGTAGTGGGAAGGTAAACAAAGTTTCTGTGCACTCTGGCATTCGTCACAGTCCTCCGTGCACCAGTAATGGTTGAGTCATTCTGGCCAAATGACCCAGAAAGCTGTCTGTGGACAAACACTGGCTCTTTCGGCCTGAAAAGCGAGATGAGCGCCACACCCCATAGTCACCTTTGATTGGACTTAACTGTCCAAGGGTCCTTTACGTTACCTTACCTTTATTGTATTCAAGGGTTGCACCATAGGATCTTATAACAGGGTTATGATAATGGCAGTTTTCGTTTCAATCCCTTCCCTAAAGATCCCTAACATGGAATTTGCTTTTTTTTTTTTTTTTTTTTTTTACAGCTGCCCAACACAAGCTATCCACCATGATTCATGGACCTCTTTCCTGGTCAGTCACTACCAGCTCAATTGGCATGAGTGGAAAGGATGTATTTAAATATGAAGGGGTTCAGCAGACTACAAATGACCTGAAACTTTTGCTTGACAGTGTGCCTGACCTAGTCAAAAGTTATAGAATAAGATGGTTGACGAGTGTCAGTTTTGTAGGATGAGATGGGTTTAGTCATATTTTCTGCTGCCATATAGCAGCATTGAATAGATTCTTGCACATAAAGGCCTAACCTATTTAGATCAGGATAGTTGAAGAACCATCTCTCCCCATATGAATCTGCTAACCGCCCCACTGGGAATTCAGCATCTGAGGCCCTGCTCAGTATCTTTGACACATTCAGAGAGGCAGTTGGTAGAAACACACAGCAATGGGTCCCTGTCGATGCAGAATGACCTTTCTAAGGAAGCTGAGATGGCCTCCTCCTCACTGTTTTTTAAAATGTAATATTGAAATACTTCTGTTTTTCTGAACCCTCCACCAACACCACTACCTAGTATTTGTTGGTGGGGCTAATGTGTATTTAAAATGTTTCTACTCTATGCTCTCAGATTCTAATGTATTAGATTTTATTAGGGCCAAAATGAAGGGTATAAAATGATTCTGTCAATAAATCTAAATAAATGCAGAGCATTTGGTTTACTAAAGTGCTGCACAATCAGAACACAGCTTTGACGACATGGTTAAGAAATTCGCAAGGCGTGAAATCAACCTTGGTTCAAGTACTGTGTTGAAGTGTGTATGTACCTTTTTAAAGAACATTACACTAGTTTAACTTTATGTTATCCCTCCTCCCGGGTGAATTTAACCTATCTCACTTTAATTATTGTAATTGATATGCACTGCAAAAGTAGTCATGGCGGCCTGAGGCATATGTTGGAAACTCACTCTTACATTAGTTAACCTTTCCACTGACATTATTTACCTTTACACATGGTGTCTGTTTACATTTTGATCTAGCTGCTGCTTCACATTTGCAGATGCCCTTGGCTTCTTGTTTAAAGAGAAACTTTAATTCACTTTCAGGAATTGCAGTCTCGCACAGCAGATCTAAAGCCTGCTTTCTCTTTTTCTCTCCTTCTCTCCTTTGCATGTTTCTTCTTCTTCTTCTAGCACCATTTCTTTTCCTTCTGCCACTTGACACAGAGGGGAAAAGCCATACATTTGAAAACAATGGATGAGGCAGGACACTGCAGAACTTTATTTCATGTTGAGAGATTGTCCCTATTACTTGGGTTAAACCATTTCAAGGAAACTGCACAGAAGGACATTTGTAAGTACATATTGTATCCCCTCCATTTGCATGGAAAGTCTCTCTCTCCTCTGGACATCAGTAGCTCCCAAAGTAGGAGGCAACTGCTCCACACTTCATTATTAGTGCCTCTGAAACTCCAGCAGGGTACAGGCATTGCTTCACTAAAGCAGTTGACCCAAGGCACAGAACTCCTCTAACAAACACACATATTACCCCTCAGAGTCACATATTCTCCACTCACCTGGCTAGGAAGCAATACACTCAAGTGAAAATATGACTCTCAATGTCAACATATGCTGCTCCTGTACCTACCCTTTCCAAATCTATTGCTGCTTCAGTTGTGCTTATGTGTGGATGTTCCCCCCACTCAGACCCCAGTAATCACTTTTAGAGTTATGGAGAACCAGTGCAAAACAAATGTTAGCATTTGGAGGACTACCTATGTTGGCCTCCTGTGAAGCTCAGGCTACTGCATTTATTTTATCTGGATTGGAAGAACCTCTGTCTGCTTGCAACTTTATGTTGGAAACTCAATAGAGTTCTAAAGGAACAAAGTATGCTTTTCAGTAAGAGGCACAGAGCTCCTTGATGGAGATTTTTCATCTCTTTTTATACCTACCATCAATCAGTGTCATAGAATCGTAGAAACATCAAATTGTTGGAAGGGAACCCGAGAGTCATCTAGTCCAACTCCCTGAAATACAGGATTTGCAACTAAATCATATATGACAGGTGGCTATATAACCTCTGTTTAAAAATCTCCAACGAAGGACAATCCACCACTTCTCATGGAAGTCCGTTGTCACTTGTCAATAACCCTCCAGCTAGGGCCAAATAAAACTACGTTTATATCTCATATTGATTAATGACTAGGCTTGTTTTGGGAATGCATGAAAACTGGTCTGACTTACCTGTTGGCTGCACCGAGACTCCTGCTTCAGATGGCAGATCACCCCAAGCCTGGCTTCCCACTTGCCACCGTTTAGTCCTCGACTGAGGCTGCTTTGCCACATCACCAGTGTGGTCTGCAGCACTCCTACATGGCTCTCTGAAGGCCCAGAGTCATTTATGCCTTCCTCTGAGGAAGGGTCCTTCTTTAGAGTGACCAAATAAAGTCCAAATAAAGTGACCCTGGAGATTTTACCACAGCTGCTTTACCATTGCAAACATTGTTTAAAATTTAACACTAGGAGACTGTTGAAGTCTGACTATTCACAAGGCAGAAACTTTAGGTAGTATCTGCTGCTCCTGCAGCAAGGCAAGGGCAGGGCAGGCAATTTACCAGGCCACCTTGCCCACTAAAGGACCTTAGGATCCTTCATAGGAGTGAGGCATTGTTGAGCAGGAGGCCCTGAGGAACCTTAGCACTCCCTGCTATGGTGGCAAAACACAAATGGAGGGTGTCAGCAGGGAATGGCAGCAGCTCTGTCTCAGGTGGCAGAATGTCTTGCAGCAGCCCATATCTGATGACTGCAGCCTCAGGCTATCACTTGACTGAGTGAATGGGCCATCACAGATATGGCAGCACAAGAAGGAACATTCAGAAATCAAGAGATGTGTACATATGTTAGCAACCTTTTAAGCTCTGTTCAGGCATTAGGCCAGAATTGGGAATGGCAATGCATACAAGGGGTAGGGAGGCTGTGCCCAATGTCTCTACACCAGCCCATTCCATGCCTGCCCTCAATGAATGGGAATGTCTGAGGTGTGTCGAAAGCATGTTCAGCTGAAAGTGCTTAGAAACTGCCCATGATCAGGAACCCTCTGTCACCAGGGTTCCTGATCACAAATAAATTTATGTGTTCAAGAAAATATGTCTAGATGTTCCATTCAGACCTTCGTGCTTAGTGTAGAAAGGTGGGGTTGGAGCATGCAGGTCCAGTGCACATGGAGGTATTGTGGCACAGCTGTTGCATGTGTTCCATACTCATGGTGGCATTCACTGCTCAGGCATAATACCTGAAGAGTGTCTAATAATCAGTACCGTAATTTTCAATACTATCAACTAGGATCATTTACTAAGCAGACTGTAAGGAAGGGAATGGAGGGGTTGATGGAGAGCCATTGACAAATGAAAACTAATAGAAAGACCCACAAGAAGAAGAGCTTAGCATTCCATGAACACACAAAGTCCCAGCAAGCAACAGCTCTTTGCGAACGCTTACAAACACACCAGTACTTAAAGTTGGAGAAATCAGAGCTTGCTCTGACACATGCAGCTGAGCTTTTCAAGATTCCTTTGGTTTCCAACGGTGATTGTGAGCTTGACCCAAAGAATGTGGGTCACTTGGCAAATGTGATATCAGCTGGATGTAAATAACATCTGGTGCCCATTTCACTGAAACTGAAATAACAGTCTGATGTGCCAATGAAAGCTTAAGGAGCTGTTGACACACAGCATTTGATGGCACTTGGATAGTCCCAGGCTGATGACTTCTATGCATTTTTTAATGTTGATGGCTACTAATGTATTATCTAGAGGAGCAGAGCATGGCTATAACCATAGCAATGTGATGATAATAAAGAGAGTAGTAAAAGATTAAGGTTTATTAGCCACAGTAGTATATTTAGTGCTAGCCTATAAATCTTTGTAACAAATCAGTGTTTTATTTAGTATTTAATAGCAGCTTTACTGATTGTAATAATATTTCAGGGCCAAGGTTTTAGAGCTGTGCTTAGAGAAATAGGTATCTGTGTACTCCTCCTTGTTCATATATTTCATTCATAGCATAAGGACTGACGTTAGTTCAAATGTTTGTACTCATGGATACAAGGCTGCATCAGAATTCTGCAGTGTTAGTTTTTTTGTTTTGTTTTTTTTTAAAAAGCTGGCCTTTTGAAAGTTTAGAACTGTATCTGCATTGTGTTTGTGCATTTGTGTGTATAATGATGCTCACTTTGCAGAGGCCCATAAGCATTAAAGCCGGCTTGAGCAACGTCTGGGTCACAGGTCCCAATACGGCCCTTGAATCATCCAAGGAAGACACCTCCACATTGGGACAGTGGAAATGACCCTGCCACCTGTGCATTCTGCCTTGTTGAGGAGCAACACTCATCTTGCCTTCTGTTAAGTTATGGGCCTATCCACTTCAATGTGGAACAGATCACCCTCCCCCCCAACCAACAACACTAGAACTAGTGAAGTGGTTTCTTGCATAATTTCAGCTCCTTGGTTTCCAAGCAACCCCTCACAACTTTCACTGAACACTTCCCTAATTCTTAAGAGATGCATCCTTGAATACTTACAGAAGGGAAATAGAAGATATGGGGTCCATATCATAGGATGTGGCCTAATTTGAGCTCAGCATTGCCTGTTCTGAGTGGCAGCAGCTTCCAAGGGCTTCAGGCAGGTCACTTGCTAACTGGTCATTTTAACCAGAGATGTTAGGAATTGAAGCTCGGCCCTCTTGCATCGTTTGAAGCATGTCTTCTACCACTAATATATGGAAACTCACCATATCCCAGAGAAGACACCCTGACTTGGCCAACACCATCCACAGACACCCAAGACTCCCATTTCCCAGCTAATGGGTATCTCAGTCAGAGCTTCATGAGCACTGGCAAGGAACTGTGGCATCTCATGGACTACTGTTGCTTTAGAAAGGAGGGGTGGGCTTGAGGGCAGGTGTCCTCATTGGTAAGATACTGGATGCAAGAAAAACCACCCCTCTTCCTTTGAACATTTGCATTCACAGCTACATCCAAGGGAACATGCATACCTTGCCCATTTGGCTCCATGTGTGTTTTTGGGGACATTAGCCCAAACACGGGGAAGATTTGGAAAAGGCTTCTTTTATATTGCCCTTTGTAAGTAAGCCCCATCCTACTGATGTGAAAGGCTTTTCCATTTGCCATTCAAACTACTATTTAAATTAATGCTGGTGGGTATAATAGGAGCTGAATGAGAAACAATGAATATGAAATAACTCACACACCAAGTTCAACTTTTATATACATTTCACACAAGTTATCACCAATCTTCCCAGTGGAATTGCCCCATACTGAAATCAGCCTGTCAGACCCACCATATTAACATGAAGCTATTGAACAAAAAAATATTCTTCTGGTCTTTGATGTTTTATTTTCTGTTTATCCAAAGCATGTCAGCGACTCCAACATGTGGTCCATGTCAGAAATCTGGGACAATACTTTATACAAACAAACACACAATGTGTCAAATTTCTACCTTTTCGCCCTGCTGTTAATGACAAGAAACGACTGTTTTCTCCAGCATTTAATCCTCTTTGGAGGATAGCACTTTCTATACTTCTTTTCGCAGCATGCACAGAAGTTGTAATGCATGGCAGAGTTCATTATACATCTTGCTACCTCGCTTCTGAATTTTGCATAAGATACGCCAAGGGTTTTTTTTTTATATAAGAACTTTTAGTTGAGGTAAATGGAGAGAACAGAAACACTTTAAAATTTCTTTATGCCTGTGTATAAGTTTTACACACAATAGTCAAGTGCTCTCTGTCGAAGTAATTTAAAATGATATATCAGATGGCTGCAATATGAATAAGTTCCTCACTTGGCCGTTGTAATCACACATAGTCTTTGTATCCCGCTCTATTCCTGTCTACCTAAAGATGAACAAAATATAAAATGGAGGATAATTTCAACATACACATTAGCAAGGGAACAAAGGGAAACTGTTTTGAAAGGCTTTTCCATTTGGCACTCCCAACTACTGTTTAGATTAATGCTAGTAGGTATAATAGGAGCTGCAGGTTGTTTTTTTCCTAGGCCAGGGTATAATGGTGTTTGGTCCTTTTCTACACAAAGGGATCCATCCACCTACAGACAAAGCCGTCTGTCTGTTACCACGGCCCTGAATGAAGTGACTGATGAGAATGTGAGTCAGATTCAGGTAGAAAGAAGGAAGCACTTATATTCCAGTTAACTACACTGTCCTGTCTTGATACAAATTATACAAGCTGAGATAATCAATAACTTATCAGCCTGCTGAGAACCTATTAGCATGTGGTTAACATGCTAGTGTTCAAAGTGGCGTTCTGCTGCGCGGAATGTGGCCTTTGGTATAGCACACTTCAGCGGTTTAAGTTCAATAATAATAACTCTTGTTTAACAAGATATGAGATTGACTCTTATAAATTAGAAGATTGTTTTCATGATCCGTCTAATCTACTCGATTAATAAAAAAATAGACCAAAGCCTTTTGGCACAATTCATTTCTTACTTCCCCTTTCAAGTGGGCTCAAAATATGGGAAATCCAGCCTGCCCAATTAATCAGGCTGAACATCTTGAATACCTGCAGAGAATGCAGAGCCACTGCGATCAGAAAGTTGAAATTAAACACTTGAGCCTAAATTAAGGACCATTTAAAAGACAGCACCCATTGTCCAAGCTGAGCTCGAAAGCTAATCACTTTTGCTCATTTCCCTTTAATAGACAATTTCAAGGAAAAATAATAATTTGCAAGTTCATTTAGGTCCTCGGATGTCTGCCTAATGTAGTTCATATTGAGCAAGAAAATAGGAAAGGGCAGAAGAGTTCAGCAGTAAATATTTCAGTCCCCAAACCATTTTATTTTTAATTTGCACTCTTGCCTTGCTAATCAGTTAACTGGATTTTCTTGCTGTCTAGTCTTTAAAGAAACAAAACAAAACAAAACCCCAAACCCTCCTTAAACAGTAACAGATGACTGCAACATATCATTTATGCTCTACACTTTGGGATTGTCATACTGCATCTGTGGGATTAAGCATTTTAAAGACTTGTCAGTTTTAATTGGAGGCTCAGCACAGTTCTCGTTTGCCAGATACATCACACCATCAAAATGGATTTTTCCCTCTCTTTTATCGTTTTATGGGAATTTGTAGACCTAGATAAAAACCATCTGTGAACAAAGCATGTAGACTTAAGTAAATAGCTCTCAGAAATTGACTGGAGCCTAATTTGTCCATTTCACAACGATCTGCTGTATGCTTGATTGCTTTTGGAGCGAAGTGTGTGTGTCTATATATATACATACACATTGTTGTGGGGGGCAACTCAAGTGGTTCTGAAACAAGAAAATCTCCAGAGTTAAGGATTTTGTTCATAATCGGTTTATACTCTGATAAACATACACATTTGTTTTCCATTTGTAGCACATACTCCTTGCAGCTTCTATCAAGGCTGAGGCCCAAACTAGTTGGCACTCCTACAGAGCCAACACTTTGACCCATTTCAATTTGGCCTCAAGCCTGGTTTGGTCACTCTGGTTGATGACCTATATCTGGAGAAAGATTTCTGGCCACCATTCTGCATCTTCCACAATGACCCTTAATTAGTGTGTGGGTGTGTAGTTGTGGGTGGTTGCGGCACCTGTCACAAAAACATTGGGAAATATTGAAATATTGAAACAAAAACTTTGGGAAACATTTCATCAGCAAAATGTTTCCCTAAAAGATTCCACTCAGCTTTAAACAATGCTGACCCACATCATTATCGTTAAGTGTATTTAGATGCCTTTTTTCTAAATAATGCTAAAGTGAAGAACAATAAAGAAATCATTATATAGGTACAACAAAGCATAATAATACCGATCACATTTCACATATATAGTGTTATATACCTACATGAGCAAGCTAACAAAAACATTCACATTGACATCTCCCTAAACAGAAGAAATACATTCTAGGCACTGTCAGCAACAGTAACAGACTTTGTTGCTGGAGTCATGCCCTCCCAGGCAGGATGGAAGTGGGCTAGACAGAGCGCAGGGGACTGGTTTTGCTGGACTCAAGAACTAGATTGTCTCTGGCGCCTACAACTGCAGCAGCCACCTCTGTAGCTGAAATCAGTCAAAGTCTGCCTTCCTAGGTCAGATGGAAATGAGCTGCGCCAACATGACACTCCAAATTTCCTCTTCTCTATCTCACATCATTGGCTGCCACTGGAAAGTGAGGGGAAGCAGGTATTGTGGGAAATCTTGACAAGAGGTAAGTACTACCAGAGGTTTTGGAAAAAGAAGTTCAATGTGTGAGTGTGATTTCTGTGGTGGGTGCAAATTTAGTGTTGTCACAACTAGTAGGGGCCCAAGACTCTGTTGCAATAATACTCCAGTCAGGTGTCAGAATCACACTATTTTACATTTAGGAAATTTGGTGCATCCTCTAGATTAGTGGTGGGGAGCCTGTGATTCTCCAGACGCATCTGGACTCCAAACATCCCCCCCCCAGCTCCAGTCCGCATGAGCAAGGGACTTGGGGCTTGAAGCCCAGCAACATTTGGAGGGTAACAGATTCCTCACCACTCCTCTAAATAGTGCAGCTCTTGTTATCCTGATTGTTGTTTGGTTTGATTAACATATACCTGCACCATTTTTGTTTAATTTTATTTTCAATCTCTAGATGCTATGGTATTTTCCTGTTCTAGGATAAAGAGCAGCAGGGAGTTTTAAAACAACTCTCCCTCTAACACTTTTCTGTTCTGTCACCTTTGAAGTTAGAAATGTTTCAACTGGAGTTTCTGTTGCTTTTTTGGGGTGTATACCTTCCTCATCACAGTAATATACATCTTTCTAACCAAAGAACCAAACACCTCTGCCATCATACACTTTTTTCTTTTTCTTTTTACTTCATAAACTTATGCTGATTCATTCTGGAATTATCCTTAGAAATTTCATGGACACTACTTTTTACTAATTCAGCTTGTCATTGAGTCCCATGGACTGCAAGAAGATCAAACCTATCCATTCTTAAGGAAATCAGCCCTGAGTGCTCACTGGAAGGACAGATCCTGAAGCTGAGGCTCCAATACTTTGGCCACCTCATGAGAAGAGAAGACTCCCTGGAAAAGACCCTGATGTTGGGAAAGATGGAGGGCACAAGGAGAAGGGGACAACAGAGGATGAGATGGTTGGACAGTGTTCTCGAAGCTACCAGCATAAGTTTGACCAAACTGCGGGAGGCAGTGGAAGACAGGAGTGCCTGGCCTGCTCTGGTCCATGGGGTCACAAAGAGTCGGACACGACTAAACGACTAAACAACAACAAATCTCAAAACTTTGCCAATGTCTTCCATCTGTTTTATGGGTGGAAATATTGCTGTGTAGGTATGGGAGGAATGGAATGGCTTATCCAAAATCAGGAGTTGGAATGGTAGTAAAGGTAAAGGTTAAGGACCCCCTGACAGTTAAATCCAGTCATGAACGACTCTGGGGTTGCGGCGCTCACCTCACTTTACTGGCTGAGGGAGCTGACATTTGTCCACTGACAGTTTTTCTGGGTCATGTGGCCAGCATGACTAAGCCGCTTTTGGCAAAACCAGAGCAGTGCACAGAAATGGCGTTTACCTTACCGCCGGAGCGGTACCTATTTATCTACTTGCACTTTGACGTGCTTTCAAACTGCTAGGTGGGTGGGAGTTGGGACCAAACAGTGAGAGCTCACCCTGTCGCAGGGATTTGAACTGCCGACCTTCTGATTGGCAAGCCCTAGGCTCTGTGGTTTACACTACAGCACCACTTGTGTCCCTGGAATGGTAGTACCGTGTGCTATAAAGCATGGACAGGGTGTAGGGGTGGGCAGGGTTATACCGTATTTTTCGCCCCATAGGACGCTCCGTCCCATAGGACACCTAGTTTTTTTGGGGGGAAATAAAGGGGAAAAAATTCCCTTTATTTCCCCCCCAAAAGCAGGTCGGGGAAACAGAACCAGGTCGAGGAACAGCGGGATGGCGGCGCTGCGCCTCCCTGCTGTCCCCCGAGCTTGTGGGGCTGGCCGATGTCTGCCCCGCGTGAGGGGCGCTCTGCATCAGGCTCCCCACGCTGCGGATGTCTGCCTGGCGAGGGGGGCGCTCTGCTTCAGGCCGCCCCTCGCGCCGGGCAGCAGGCTGCTATCTGCAGTGTGGGGAGCCTTGCCGGGAAGTCCGGCAAGGCTCCCCACGCTGCGGATGTCTGCCTGGCGAGGGGGGCGCTCTGCTTCAGGCCGCCCCTCACGCCGGGCGGCAGGCTGCTATCCGCAGCGTGGGGAGCCTTGCCGGGAAGTCCGGCAAGGCTCCCCACGCTGCGGATGTCTGCCTGGCGAGGGGGGCGCTCTGCTTCAGGGCGCCCTGCCCGCCGGGCGGCAGGCTGCTATCCGCAGCGTGGGGAGCCTTGCCGGGAAGTCCGGCAAGGCTCCCCACGCTCCGGATGTCTGCCTGGCGAGGGGGGCGCTCTGCTTCAGGGCGCCCCGCCCGCCGGGCGGCAGGCTGCTATCCGCAGCCTAGACATCCCTGCCGGACCTCCCGTAGGGCTGCCTAGGCTGCGGATGTGTTCCTGAAGCCTGGAGAGCGAGAGGGGTCGGTGCGCACCGACCCCTCTCGCTTTCCAAGCTTCAGCAAAAGCCTGCATTCGCCCCATAGGACGCACCCAGATTTCCCCTTCATTTTTGGAGGGGAAAAAGTGCGTCCTATAGGGCGAAAAATACGGTAATTTGTTTTGGTTTTTTAAAAGAAGGTAGGAGTGAGAAAATAATGATGAATGCTACAGTGCTTGAAAACATATTTATTTAACTAAAATAATCAGATTGCAATGATACAATGAAAACAGCAGTCTAAAAACACTATGCAACCCATCCCAGGAAATCAGAGAAAACAACTAACATCAAAGCAGGAACCATTTACAAAATACCCAGCACAGAATCTTATCTAAGGGCAGATAAAGGCAGAAAGGTTTTCAATGCGTGTTTGAAAGTGAATAAAAATGGAGCCAGGTGTATATCTTTTCAGAGGGAGTTCCACAAACATGGGGCCACCAACCAAAAAAAGGAGATTCCTTAGTGCCTGCCAGTCTATTTGTCCTTGATGATGGCCCTAAAGAAGTGCCTGTAGCAGAATTGGCAAATTCAATGCAATCTGAGAAGAATCGTGATTCAAGAATGATTAGATGGAAGGTTCTTTGGCTCAGCCTTCTGTGATGAGACAGACTCCTAGGACTCTTATACCCAACATTCTTATGTTAACCCACATCAAGCACAGTGTGGTCAATTGGAGGTGGTGTGAAGGGTGGAAGGAGGAGTGGATTTTAATGACAACTCACAAGCCAAATACCTCTTGACTTCCATGGCTGGCTTGACAGGCCACACAAGTGTCAGTTCGTCTCTGATATTGATAGTGATTTGTGGCCATCTTAACAAGGCAGTGCTAGTATAATCTATCAAGCAGCAATCTTTTGAATTGGCTGTGGTCTTTAAAAACAAAACCACCACCCCGTTATGTCTGTGGCAGTGTCAGCCCCTCTTCAGAATTATGTTCTGTGTAAATTTAGCACACATAATAGCTAATAGGCAATAGATGACAAGAGACACCTTGAACTAAAACCAATGCACATAAATCTTTGCTAATCAAAGTCTACTGGCTGGTTGAACTTCTGCAATTTCCCTGAACAGAAAGACCCTGGAAAAAAGCTCTCTGATAATAAGTTCTGAACGAGTGGGAAAGTTCATATGAATGTCACTGCCCCAAATGTCTATTGGGTTTTGTCAGCAATTCAAACTATAGATCTTACTATCATCAAATTCTTGTCTTGGTCCTTAACTGGTTCCCTAAAGGAAATATTGTAAGGTCTGTTCTGGAAAGACGCTTTATATGTGTTAAGCAGACCACACTACTGAAAAGCTTAATTCGCTAGCCTGTCTTCCTCTGGTTTCTAGGCAAATTATCAGAGAAAGGAGAAATGGTATTTGTTCAGATGTATATTCACCAACTCCCCCCCCTATACAAACCTTGCAGCTATTCCTACAATAGGCAAGGCAAGTAAGGAGAAGAAATGGTTTGGGGTTTGCCAGGGACACTTTAAATAGAAGAGCACAATAAATCATAGTCCATATATATATTATTTGATGGATCCAGAGAAGATCAAGAGGAAAACTGCTCATACAGTGGGGCTTTCTGAGCTTCTCCCCTGCACCCCACTATGTCTCCCAGTGGCTGACCCCACCCAGCCACTCTTGAGAACTGATCTGTAATGTTGAGAGATGAGACTTTGGGAGCTCTAGAATTGAAGACTAGATTTGCTGGGCTTGCAGTGCTATCAAGTCCAGCGTTGTCTCCAACAATGGCTGGGCAGGGAAAGTCTCACAAGCAGTCATTGAAGAGGATAGGATTTATCTGTTATTTCTTCTGGCTTCTAGTGTTTGGAGGCTTACTGCTTCTGTTCATGGAAGTCCTATTATTATCATTGATAATAGCTGGTTGTCCATGATAAGCCTATCAACTTCAGCTGTGGTTTTGCTTCAGTACAGCCCACTGCAGTTGCCTCCTCCATGGTGGATCCTGCATTTAGCAGGAGGTCAGACTAGATGACTTCCAAGATCCCACCCGCCTCTACATTTCTCATAATAGTTGCTTACTTTGTGCCATTTTCAGCACACAGTTTCACTTAAGCAGCAGCAATTTATTTATACATGCAACTTAAATAGCTTTTGGATCAGATCCTAATCGCATGGACCCAAAATGTGGTCACCCCTCCAGTTTCCTTCTGATCTCAGACTATCCTGAAGCTTTAAAATGAGCATTTGCCTCATGGCTGGTCAGAAGATGTTTCATCTCGAGCCTTGTGTCCTCGTGTTTAATGCTGCCTCTGTTTGTTTTCCCTCTGGCGTTTACTTAATACCTGCAGCTTGTAAACTAATATTTAAGTGCATGTTGAGATTGCCGAGTTAGAGATAGAGTCATAAAAGCCTTTTGCCACCACTCACTGTGTATGTAGGCAGCTTATCGTAGAGCTCACTTGGGAAACACACATTTTCCAACTTGCATTAAGCCAGCACTTTCCTGATATATTAACACTTCTTTTTCCTTGAGCACAACAAGTATGTTCTTCTCCCCCACCCCCACCCCAATGCATCTTCCTCTGATTCAAGCTGTTCCCAGAGAACCTCAGGGAAAAAGGATCTTGTGAAATTCTGTCTTCTGATTTAAATAAAAATACAAAAGACTCCCACCCCAGAAAGGACTTTGTGGCGGACGGAACAGAGTGAAGGCTATTAAGCTTTTTTATTCCAGAGTGCCCATTTATGCTTATTCCTTCCCCTGCTTTCAACAATCAGACCACTTTAAAATTCACTCACTTGCTGGTGAGTATGTAAATGTAAATAGATGGATTACACTTGCTGAACTGTTGAGTTGGGAAATGGTCACATTGTAAACAATGGAGCTGTTCACTGGGGGAAAAGACTGCAAACTGTCACTGTACCTGTTGCCAGTAGTTCCTGTTTCAGATTCAAAGATATTCTGGGAGAAGAAGACTTGTCTGACATTTAGAGGATTGTCTAATGCAAGTGCTGCAACATAACATAGTGGGAGTCCATGGAGCTCTGAGATGTCGGAGCAGAATCAGACCATTGCCAGTGTCAGAAGGTTGTAAGAAGGCACTGAGACAAATTTCTGCTAACCCTGCTGGAGCTATATGCCTCTCTCTCCCCGATAGACTTCCGGTCGGCGCCAGCGTTAATGGCGGTCCTCTTTCCGAGCTCCGGAGGAGGACTGCTCTGCGAGTTCGGGTCTGACCCGCTACGGCAAGCGGGGGACCCCTAAAATCACAGGCGCGGAAGCCTGTGAACAAGGAGACTCGGTGGGCACCAGAAGGTGAAAAATTCAGGGAATGCGGCAGCCAGACTGGTGACTGGGAACCATAGCTGTCAAAGTTTCCCCCTATTAAAGGGAAATTCCCTTATTCCGAATAGGATTCCTCGCAAGAAATAGGAAAAGTTGGCAGCTATGCTGGGAGCGGCTGCCAAGACCATATAACACCGGTCTTGAAAGGCCTACATTGGCTCCCAGTACGTTTCTGAGCACAATTCAAAGTGTTCATGCTGACCTTTAATGCCCTAAACGGCCTCAGCCCAGTATACCTGAAGGAGCATCTCCACCCCCATCGTTCTGTCCGGACACTGAAGTCCAGCACTGAGGGCCTTCTGCCAGTTCCCTCACTGTGAGAAGTGAGGTTACAGGAAACCACTTATAAGCAATGCCTTTCTTGCACCTATCCTGTGTGGCACTCTGCAAGATCCCCAACCCCTTCATGTATACCATGAATATACATGAATATATCTGTACCACAGCAGTTGGTTACAGCCAATGCACAAATTGCAACAAGGCGCACCTCCTGGGCGGAGATGCAGTGTAGTGAGATAAAGATGAGAATGTGGGTGATTCATCTGCTTGAAATTAGGACCACCTAATGTGCCTAAGATGCTACAACAGGCTTGGAGCTGACATCAAGTGGAGTTGGACAGATCCATTTCTCTCTTCACTCTCACTTGTTGCTACATCAGTGCATGCTACTTGGTATACTCTCTTAACTTGTACACATCTTTAGTATCTTGGCAGGGGGAAAAAACCAAACGAATTAAGGAAGCATTTTGGAAAACATTACTTGATTGCCATCATCTGCAATTTAAGAGTGCACAGAGAAAAGAGCACATTGGGACTATCATATTCACATCTGTGCATGGATCTGTGAACATTAGAAGAAAAAACATTTTACAAATACAATCTGCTGACTTGCTTGGGTTGTTGTGGCAGAGAATACCTGTGCTTCAACGGATGGCAGCTTTCCAAGTTAAGAATATTTATTTGTTCCACCACATGTGGTGGTTGTGTAGCATAATTAAAAATTATTGGGAAATGATCTATAATGAACTTTTAAAAATGCTTTAAAAATCCTTTCCTAAAAATCCAGAAGCATTGCTGTTGGTGTTAGTAACAGCAGAAGTCACCAAAAAAGAGAGAATTTTTTTCCTATATGAGACAACAGCCGCACATGTGTTACTAGTGCAAAAATGGAAAACAGATAAGGTACCAGCAAAAGAAGAATGGCATATCAAACTGTTAGTATATGTGGAGCTAGCAGGGATGACCACTAGAATGTGAAACCAAAATGTTGAAGGATATAAAGAGGACTGGATATATTTTACTGAATATATGGGAAAGTATTATAAACAGACAATCCAACCTAGCTGGATGGTAAGATTTTCAGCAGTGTAAGAAATAACTAAAGTTTATATAAGGGGTTGCGGGAGATGGGATGAACCAAGAAAACATGAGAAAATCAGGAGAAAAAAGGAACCATGGAAAGAGAGGATGGGATGTCAATTAAGGAATCTCTCTCCCCCCCCCCCATTTTTTATTTCAGAGATTCTTCTCTTTTTGTACTACTTTTGTTCCACCACCCTCTAGGAAGTATTCAAGTGATCATAAATGTATACATGTTCTACATCTACAGAATACATAGGTTTTTTTTGTAACCAGAGAGCTCAAAAGCTCTACTCAAGATTCCTTTTTAGATTCTAACTGTACGATTTTCTAAAATGGCATTCTATGTTCCTTTTTTTATAAGACAAATTGTGTTCATGAAAGTGATAGAAGGAATAAAGCCATGGCCAGAAGAGAAGAGAAGAGAAGGTAATAAGGAGAATTTGTGCTGTGGGTGGTGAAAGGAGCAGGCTTAAAAACTTACAGAAGTTAAAATGGTTCGAACCTAATTAGGGGCATAGAACACTGTAGCAACTTGGAAAAAAGTTTGCCACATGCCAAGTCAAGACAAAAAAGACAAAGGGCTATTGATTGTAATGTTCTATGAGCAAAAGTAATTAAAAACAAAAAAGAAAGTTTAGATTTGGAATTTGGTGATAGCTGCAATAGAAATAAGTGAGAAGTATTTGGGTAGAATTGACCAATTCCACAATGACAATTTCACGTCTTGAAAATTATAGCCTTTCAGACTGATCATATTGATTGGAAGTCTCACTGAATTCACCAGGACATCCTCTAGCAGAAGTACACTGGATTAGAGCCCTACAGGTATCGAATCAATGAAATTATGTCCTCTATCCAAATAACCAGTCATGTGGACCTGTCGTGTTTTTCCACGTTTCAGAATATAAACGTGTGTCCATTCTAGGCTTCAGATTGGTCTTTTTGGCAGACAGAAGACTGCTGCGACTACTGATTAATACATCTCTTGACATATATAAATGGCTTTGCTGGTTCTTAATTCAGAGTATTGAAAGTACGAGGAGAACAGAAGAGTATGCATTAATTGCATCACTGGGTAGCCTGAGAACAGTAAGTGAGACTCATTTGCAAGGCAATTTGGAATCCCTTAATAATTGTTATAGTCTTTGATCTCTGTATCTGATATATATATATATATAGAGAGAGAGAGAACTACATGAATGAGTCTATTCAGAACTGTTGTTTTGAAAAGATGGATTTCAAAAGACTTAAAAAGATCTCACTTCACACCCACAGATGAGAAGTGGTCAGTGTGGAACTTTGATCTAGATATTCCATCTGTCACATTTTTGTCATTGATGGTCCTTCAGTTTGGCCTTTAGCTGGGAGGGGAGTATTTCATCTTATATTTATAAGAACACTGCTTCCTTTTTTGCCTGTTTCTCCTTTTTAAATCTCGCTTTTTTTCATCATGTCAATGGAATGTAGCTATGGTTTTCTTTCTGGGGATACTCACTCAGTGATTTCTGGGCTGGTGCAGATATTTATGTTAAAAGTAACCACGAGCAGTCATTTTGTGATTTATAAATCCACTTTCAAAAATATTCTGGTGAATCCAGTGCTGAACACAGTGGGAAAGGAAAACCACACAAAGGTACAGTTCATAGAAGTCTCCCACTTTTTGCAGAGCAGCAGAATTCATGGGAACCAAAATTCTGCAAAACGTGGGTGAATGTATGGATTCACATGTGAACACAATAATACAGCAGAGAGGACAAGTTTGTGTTCTTCGTCTAGCACACTGTTTCAGCGCTGTTCACAACACCCATACTAGCTTCAGTGTATTCATGGCTTCCCATTCATTTTAACTGAGAAAGCCAATCTGTACGAGCAAAGTAATGTTTATGCGAATTAGTTATCATAATTAAGATGAATGAGGAAGTTGTTCCAGGAAGGGGAGCATGAATGTCCCAGCTAGGGAAGACCACAACAGATTGTCTGATTGTATTTATCTAAATTCAGACAGAAAAGAAATCTACTGTATTAAAGCTATTTCAGAACATCAAATCTGGCAAGGCGGACGCATTTAGTTTTCAGAGCTGTTGTTGCTGTATGATGGGATGTTCAAATTCCCAAGGCTTTCTTTTCACTCAAGCTAGTTGCTGGAAACAAAATTGCTTTCTTCATTAAACTCAAACTTTAATTTTCAATATATTAAATTTATGAGTTGTTTGAAGCAATAAAATGTTCTTTTTATTGATTTTGTTCCTCCAATTATTAAACTAAGATTGTCATTTGGAGGTAATCTCTGTCATGATTTCTTTTCTATATAATCTGACTTTGATATTTATGAGATGAACAAGGTAAATTAAATGTGATTGTTTTAAAGGAAGAAAAATAAAATTCAAATTAGTTCACTTGTAGACATACTATTCTCATTATATTGTTGCGACTATAAATATGGGCTAAATTGCATTCCTGTATAGAACCTAAATTTGACTTATATGATATCCAAATGGATAAATTCAATCCTTTATATCTACTCAAATGTACGGTAAGTCCTATTGAACTTAATGGGACTTACAGATAACTGGCTATAGGATTTCAGGCTGATTTGTAGTTACAAGGAGTGTAAGAGTTAGACAGTCTTTACTGATGATGATGAAGAAGAATTATTCAGCTTCTTATCCGTCTTCTTCATAAGGACAGGTCACATCAATTTAAGAATGCAAGATTAAAAACGATTTAAAACAAATGATAGTCACAAGTATAGGATGAGTCCTAAAATAACTATATCTCAGGTGAAATAAAAAATAAAATAAAAAATTGTCCAGTAGCACCTTAGAGACCAACTAAGTTTGTTCTCGGTATAAGTTTTTCACGTGCATGCACACTTCTTCAGATACAGTGGTACCTTGGGTTACATATGCTTCATGTTACATATGCTTCAGGTTACAGATTCCGCTAACCCAGAAATAGTACCTCGGGTTAAGAACTTTGCTTCAGGATGAGAACAGAAATTGTGCTCCGGTGGCACAGCGGCAGTGGGAGGCCCCATTAGCTAAAGTGGTGCTTCAGGTTAAGAACAGTTTCAGGTTAAGAACTGACCTCCAGAACGAATTAAGTTCTTAACCCGAGGTACCACTGTACACTGAAACACAAGTCACCAGACCCTTATATATAGTGGGAGGGTGGGGTGGGGTTTGTCTCAGAAGGGTAGTAGGAGATGGGTGATTGACTCAATGGGTATGGTAAACCTGTTGATGACTGTTAACGACTGAATCTACCTACCTGAATCTATATCTCAGGTGTCAAAGAAGAGGAAAAAGGGGTGCAAATATTATTAATAGTAATAATTTTTATTCTACCCTTCTTCCTAAAAAAAAAGTCTAGATTAGTTCTTCACTTCAATTATTAGCAAGCCAGTTCCTGTGTAATTTCTCTGCTTATGGGCCAACCACAGTTAAAGACTTCAGATCCGACTGATTTCAGTGGGAGAGATTTTGAGCACATACTTAATTCTTTCATTGAAATTAATCAGTAGGACTTTGTATTTAACTTTGCCTGGATTCCTGCTCATATAACAACTATATTTCACCTCTTGTAAGAACTGTAATGTGACATTTCAGTGAATGAGACTCAAACACTTCTCATCTAAAGATGTAAAATAATCATAATTGTGCTCTTTGTATGTTTGGTACAAGTCTAAATGTTTTTTACTCTGAATAGGTTTCCAGCGGTCCAGAAATATGGCTTCTCACATTGTAAAACGAGCCCTGTAACAGCACAAGCAAAGATAAAATCCTGGAACTCTTCAGTTTCTTCCAGAAGTGCTCCCTATTTTCTGTGTTGTGTGCAATTTCAGATTAAGAAATGCCCCATTCCTAATAGGATAATGGATCACCTCATTTTAACATTAAAGTACATTGCTGTACACCATATGATATCGATCTATATGAGCACAACGAAACCAGAGTCAAAGCAGGTACAGTGGTACCTCAAATTAAGAACTTAATTCGTTCTGGAGGTCTGTTCTTAACCTGAAACTGTTCTTAACCTGAGGTACCACTTTAGCTAATAGTGCCTCCCGCTGCCGCCGCGCAATTTCTGTTCTCATTCTGAGGTAAAGTTCTTAACCCGAGGTACTATTTCTGGGTTAGCGGAGTCTGTAACCTGAAGCATCTGTAACCTGAAGTGCCTGTAACCTGAGGTACCACTGTATTAGAGAATTTGGCAACAACATACCTGCCAAAGGGGGTGCAAAGGGTGGTCAAAATGAGGCCTGCAGTGACACATGAAGGGCAGAGCAGCAGTGGGTCCTTTCACTAGCAGCAGTGGTGCTTGTTGTCAGGATGGGACGAGACCCATGGCAGTGGCAAGGTCAGGGGAACTCCAGATTCACAGTGGGGGCTGCAGTGATAGCAACTGTGGGGCTGCTGCCGTCAACGAGGACCACTTCTCCCCTGATGAACTGAACCCTGCACTCATCATCTGAAGCCCTTCTTCATGTGTGTTTTCTGTGAGAGCGGGCATTTCCTGCCGTGGTTCTTCATTTGTGGAATGCTCTCCTCAAAGCGGCTCACCTAGTTCCTTTGTTACACATCTTTATTTTTTTTTTAAATAAAATTTTTATTGGTTTTACAAACTTTTTTGAAGACAAACAAACACTTAAAAAGACAAACATACACGTATAATATCATAACATATTTTCCTAAACCTCTTTTCTAGGACTTCCCCGTACCCCCCCCCCTTTCTGCATCCCAATGTCCAAAATTTTTAGCAACTCCCAATTGTTACTTTCAATCTCTGTCATCCTAGTCCTCTCTATGTTCTAATCTTATATCGCTGTATCCCTTTGTTTCTAGGAACCACAACACTTTAACATTCATTAAGTTTATGATAGTCCTTAAGATAGCTTTTAAATTTTCGCCATTCTTCTTCCACCGTCTCTTTGCGTTGGTCGCGGATTCTGCCTGTCATCTCAGCCAATGTCATATAGTCCATCACTTTCATCTGCCATTCTTCCAGAGTGGGTAGATCTTGTGTCTTCCAATGCTTTGCGATGAGTATTCTTGCTGCTGTTGTAGCATACATAAAAAAAGTTCTATCCCTCTTTGTCACCAATTGGCCGACAATGCCCAAGAGAAAGGCCACTGGTTTTTTAGGAAACGTACATTTAAGTACCTTTTTCATTTCATTATAGATCATTTCCCAGAAAGCCTTAATCTTCGGGCACGTCCACCAAAGGTGATAGAAGGTACCTTCAGTCTCTTTACATTTCCAACATTTGTTATCGGGCAGATGATAAATTTTTGCCAGCTTGACTGGGGTCATGTACCACCTATAGACCATTTTCATAATGTTTTCCTTTAAGGCATTACATGCCGTGAATTTGATACCGGTGTTCCATAACCATTCCCAGTCAGCAGACATAATGTTATGACCAATATCTTGTGCCCACTTAATCATAACCGATTTGACTGTTTCATCCTGTGTATTCCATTTCAGCAACAAGTTGTACATTCTAGATAGATTCTTAGTATTGGGTTCTAGCAATTCAGTTTCTAGTTTTGATTTTTCCACCTGGAAGCCAATTTTCCTGTCCTGTTTGAAAAACTCCATTATTTGGTGATATTGAAACCAATTTTCAACTTTATGTTTCAATTTCTCATGGCTTTGTAATTTGAACTTATCTCCATCCTGTTCCAGAATTTCCCAATACTTCGGCCATCCGACCTCCATATTGAGTTTCTTCACTGCCTTGGCCTCCACTGGTGAGACCCATCTAGGGGTTTTGTTTTCCAACAGATCTTTATATCTTATCCAAACATTAAACAATGCTTTCCTAACAATGTGATTTTTGAAGGCACTATTCAGTTTGATTTTGTCATACCATAAATATGCATGCCAACCAAAAGCATTGTTAAAACCTTCCAGATCTAAAATGTCTGTATTCTCGAGGAGCATCCATTCTTTCAGCCAGCAAAATGCTGCTGCCTCATAATACAGTTTTAAGTCCGGCAGGGCAAACCCCCCTCTTTCTTTGTTTGTTACACATCTTTAGGTGCCAGTTGAAAACCTTCCTCTTCTCCCCAGATTAATTAAACAATCTATGGCCTTTTAAACTGGAGAGGGGGATTGTTTTTGTTTATTATGGTGTGTATTTTTGTGTCTTTATATTGTAAACTTCCCTGTGATCTTTAGATGAAGGGGCATTATAGAAATTTAAATAACAACAGCAGCAACAATATCCTACTGCTACCCTAACATCACCCCCGCCTTTCCCCATCCCCATTTTCTTTACCAATTTGAGCAGTAATTTTGTACAAGTTCCCCTGTGGCTGCATTTTCTATTTGTCTCTCTTCTGCACCCCATTTCCCCCTCTTCCTTCTATACAGCTCTTTCTCTTATATTGGGGGGGTAAAAGGACAAGAAAAGAATTGAAAGCACTTGAAGTGGATTATATCTCACCACTGTGATGTGTCTCTTTTACCACTACTGAAATAAGAAATCTTACAGAAAATGCTAAAATTAGGGAATGTTCTGGTTACTAACAAAACAGAAAAAGAACAGAATGTCCCAGTAGGTCAGTGCATTATATTAATTTGTTCAACCCTTCCATCATTAAAAAAGGATCTGGTACTGTAGGTCACTCAAAATTAAGCTTTTGAAAGGCAGCACAATTGAAAGGCAGCCCCTGAGATTTTGGCTTCTGAACTACATAGATATTTTTCAGTGCATGAATAATATTAGCACTTTTCAACACCTTTGACAAATTCTCTCCTCAATTAAATGTATCTCAATTGTTTTGATTTGGTACTTGACACTGACACTTGATGCTGACTGGCAGGCCATGGCCATCTGGTGAGCTTCAGGGCTGAGGGGGGATTTGAACCCTGCTCTCCCAGATCTTAGTTTGATATGCTAACCGCTACCCCACACTGGCTGTCCTTGTGACAATCACTGTTCATTGGCTGAGGATGAGCAAGTGATCAAACAGTGACAGAAGTGAGGAGGCCCCCAGGGATTGGCAGTGGGGGCTTTTGCTTGGCTCTGGGCCTCATCACACGCCCAATGCAGCCAACCTGCGATGCCAGCACTGCTGTCAGCTTATCATAGGACTTCCTTATCAGAAATGTGTATAGATCAATTTGCCTGCCATATTAAGGGCAAGAGTAAACCACTGCTTAAAAATGGCTAGACCAGGTCACAGGTCAAGGGAGTGTGAGCCGGTTTAGTCTCAGGCAGACACTTGACTGAACACCTCTGAGATTCTTAGTTATTTGGTTACACTGACAGACAAGTATTGATCTTTTCAAGGAGTTGCCACTTTCCTTAGACAATATTCTTCGGACTCAAATGTCCTATCTTGTGGGTTTCATTCAATACTGGGCCTATTCAGAGTAGACCCACTGAAATTACTAGATAGGCATAACTTGGTTTCAATTAATTTCAGTAGATTTACTCTGATTAGGACTTAGTTGGATACAATCCTAAGGAATTTGCCACCTATAGGCACAACATGCAGCACACACAGAGATTCAGAGATTTTACAGTTGGTTCAATCCAAGGTGGCAAGATTAGCACCCCCAGGAACTTTGTTAGAGCTGAAGTTTTCCTCCCCACTGACCACATTCTGTTACTGAAAAAGCAATATAACAGTTTAATATCGCCGAATATGACTTGGCACACAGTTGTGTTCAACATGTTTTTAGAACTCCAAGGGCAGAACAGAAATTTCCTGGTCATAATGAGCAGATTTGTACTTCAGGATCACTAAACTTTTTTTATAGATATATGAAAGACACACATCACAATATAAAAAGGTGAATGTTGGAGCTCAAGTTCCAACTATCAGGCCTGAACCAGAAGCAGATAAGATGTTTGGTGTGGCCTGATCAGAGAAAGGTTTATATGAGCCCAAACTTGTAAAGGCCAGATTACAAATCCTTTTTGTGAAATTATCTGACAAGATATACATCAAAGTATAAATGCTGACACTGTGAATACATACCATTGAAGGGAAACAGGATCACTGGAAAGTCATCGGACAAATTAATCCAGGGAAAGGGCCTAGGAAAAGGCTCCAGAAGTACATGTGTGGCAGAGCTGCTAGGCTAGCTTCCTGCAAGGGGGGTTGCTGTTGCAGTGAGGAGGTTGGTACAGGGCAAACACCCCAGCTGACCCAATCTGGTGCTCCCGCTGATGTGTTTGCACCATGCTGCTCTCCCTGTCACCTCACCCCGTTCCTTACCAGTAAGCAACAACAACCCACCTCCTAGGAACCTCCATAGCTCAGTGAGAGAGCATCTGCTTTGGATGCGGAATGTCATATGTTTAATGCAGGTGGGGCCGGGAGAGACTCCCACCTGAAACCCTGGAGAAGTCACTGCCAATCAAAATAAAAACTGAGTTAGATGGACCAATGGTCTGGACTTTGTATAAGGCAGCTTCCTATGTCCCTACGAAGCGAGTGTAGTACGGGGCATGGTATGGGGCATGGGGAGAGCAGGTGGCACATGTGTATGAGAGGAAGACTAGCCTGGGGTCTGAGAAGAGAAGGGAAATGGGAGCACTGAATGGCAGGAGAAGAGAGTTTTATGCATCAGGAAGTAAGAGGAGCAGAAGTGAGAAATTGCACCTTTCTTTTCAAATAGCCTGCAAAAGCTTTGGCTGGAGGCCTGTAGTCTATGTTGTCAGAGACTCGGTTTAAGACTGACCTGAGAGATCTCATCGTTTGTTATTTCATGCTAGATTAAATTCCAAGTGTCTGGAGAAGGCAAGGGCAGCAATAATATATGCAGGTTTTTATATTGTTACATTCTTGGACTGGGAGGACAATATATCGCTCAAAAGAGAAGGGCCAAGAGCTAGAATTTCTCATTAGCTGATTCTCGATTAGAGGACAGAACGGCATTCATTGCTGACACTTTCGCAGCGGCAAAAAACAGTTTAAGGTTTTAAATAGAAAAACACCATCATTAAGTCAAGCCCTTTCTTGGCCAAATTAGAATAAACAGCTTGGAATAAACCTCTAACTAGAATTTCAAGAGTTTTAAAATGGAATGAACTCACTGTTTCATCTTTTAGCATAATGTGCCAATATTTTCCTTCACAAATAATAAAATAGCTGATAGCTTAATATGGAAAATACTGATGTTATTGGATAAAGTTCTGAGCCTAATTAACACAAGTCTCCTTACTGACTTACTTTGCCCTGTAGGTTCATAATGATATAAACCTAATATATAATATGAATAGAAACTGAGAATGATGTCTAAGGGTGTAGTCATAAATAACTTAGTGTGCAAGCTGAACCTGTGCCCAGACCACTGGGGTTTTATGGAATGGCAAAGCTACTATCACTTGCCAGGATTGAATGGGGGGGGAGGGAGATGGGGGGGGGGCCAGGCCAGCCTGGGGTTCTTGCAGTGTTCAGAATGGGCCTGATACTATCATGCAAAGGTAGCAGGGCTTAGAGAGCACTTGATTTTTATTTTAGGGGTAGGGTAGACCAGCACAGGATCTGCTGGAACCTGATGTGGCCCAGCTGATATCAGATCATGGCAAGTGGTCCACGCTGTGCTTCTTTGCAACATCAGTCTGCGAGCTCAAGCAGCAAAGAGGCATGTTTAACTGCCACCACTCTACTTTCTGCCCTGGACAAGACAAGTGACAGAGCTATGGATATGGTGGTGGTGGTCATGCCACTCCATCAAGCCTTGTAGTTGACAGCCAGAGGGGTGCATGATGCTCTTAAGACTGTAGCCATTTTGTAACCTACCGTGAATGGTCCATATAAGTACGAGACAAATCCTAAAATGGATGCATTTGGGTTAAAAATGTTATGCATTTAATTTCAAACTATATATATATATATATATATATATATATATATATATATATATGCTTTCGTAGATTTTCACGGGTACAGGAATGCAGGTTTTGGTCGCCTAGACACCCCAACTCTTACACGGGAAGACACCCGAAGACACCAAAACCTGCATGCATATATATATATATATATATATATATATATATATATATATATATATATATTTGCTTTCGTAGATTTTCACGGGTACAGGAATGCAGGTTTTGGTGTTTTCGGGTATCTTCCCGTGTAAGAGTTGGGGTGTCTAGGCGACGTTTCGATGAGGTCTCACTCGTCATCTTCAGGCTGGTGCTTTCGGCTTCTTGTTACTAGAACAGAGCAGGATCTCAGTGTTTGAGTTCCTATAAATACTGTGGAGGGGGTGTGGTGTATAGCCTCCAACGTTCTGGGCAGAGAGGAAGTTCCCAGGTTATTGTGCCTTTTCTTCTTTTGTTCATTAATTACTTGAGGGATATCTTGAGTGATTTCTTGAGTGATATTCTGAGTACCACTTAGGAGGGTCATTAGGTGTGGATTAGTTGCTAAAGCTTTCGTGTCTTGACCTCTTGAGCTTGTGAAGAGTTTTTCTGAGTTTTTCTGAGAAGAGTTTTTCTGAGAAGATGGCTGTACTGCACTTAGTTGTGCTCTGGCTTGGCTTCGTGTATAGGGGCGAGCTGTGGTTTTGTGCCCTGTGCCAGCCAGATCTGTGTAGGGATTGCAGGGGGGTGCAGCATCCGGAGGTGCCACTATGGTTTGGCTACTGGATGGTATCTGTAATTTATCTGTGGAGAGGGTCTGGGTTTGGGTCTGGTGTGGTTGATTGGAGATGGCGTTCTGTGTGCCTCTGGTTCTGGTGTCGGTTTTTGTGGGGAGGGCTAATTTCCAGATGTCTGGCAGGCGGGACGTGTCGTCACGCTTGTTCATGTTGTGAGGGTGTTTCTCTATCTCGATGGCTTCCATGATTATTCTCTTGTGGTGATGTTCCATGTTAAAGAGCAATTTGGAATCTGCAAAATTAATTTCGTGTCCTGTTTCTTTCATGTGTTGGTAAAGAGAGGAAGTTTTTTCTTCTTTTTTGACGGCATTCTTGTGTTCTGCGATACGTGCATTTATTCGTCTGTTTGTTTGTCCAATGTACGTGGCTGGGCAGACTTTGCAGGGTATTTCATAGACCCCTTGGTTTTCTAACTGGATTTTATCTTTTGGGTTTCTGAGGATATTGGCTATTTTTTGGTTGGTGCAAAAGGCTGTTTTGATATTGTGTTTATGGAGGATTTTGCTAATTTTATCTGTGGTGCCCTTGATATAAGGAAGGAGGGCCATGCCATTGTTTTCTTCGGTGTCTTGGTTTTTGGGGGGTGTTTCTTTTTGGATTAGCTTCGTAACCCTGTTTTGCTGGTATCCGTTGGCGATTAACACATTTGAGAGATTCTGTAACTCAGTTGTCAAGTGGTCTTCGTCAGCCAGGCGTTTGGTTCTGGAGATGAGAGTCTTGGCTACGGAGTTTATTTGTGCAGGGTGGTGGTGTGATTGTGCATGTAAGTAGCGGTTGGTGTGTGTTTTTTTCCGGTAGATAGTGTGTCCTAGGGAGCCATCAGGTTTTTTGTAGATTAGGACGTCAAGGAAGGGAAGTTGGTTGTTGGCTTCTATTTCCATAGTGAATTGTATTTTGGGGTGTAGGCTGTTGAGATGTGTGAGGAAGCTATCTAGTTTTTCCTTCCCGTGTGGCCAAATTACAAAGGTGTCGTCAACATATCTGAGCCAAAGTTTGGGTTTGTGTTCTGACTTGTCTAAAGCATTGGTTTCAAAGTGTTCCATGTACAGATTTGCGATGACCGGTGAGAGGGGTGATCCCATAGGTGCTCCTTCTATCTGTTTGTATCTTTGTCCATTGTGGATGAAGTACGTGTTGGTTAGGCAGTGGTTGGTCAGGTCCAGGATGTATTCGGGGGGATTGTATTTGTTTTGAATGGCTGTCAAGGCTTCATTAATGGGCACTTGTGTGAAGAGAGATACAACATCGAAGCTCACAAGTAGGTCATCGGGATGTAGGTTTTGTTTCTTTATTGTTTCTATGAACTGGAAGGAGTTTGTAACGTGTGAAGCGATAGATTCTGCATAGGGCTGAAGTTGCTTAGCGAGAAATTTAGCGAGATTTTGTAGAGGTGAGCCTATGGAGCTGACTATTGGTCTGAGTGGTGTTCCTTCTTTGTGTATCTTGGGGAGACCGTAGAGTTTGGGGCATCTGGATGATTTTTCTCTGGGGATGATTCTTAGCTGGATTTCTTCACTGATAGGAGAGGCTTTTATTTTGGATTTGGTGGTTTTTTCCAGATAGGTGGTGGGGTCTGTTTTTATAGGTTGGTAGGTAGGGTCTTGGAGTAGATTTGATAGTTTTGCTTGGTAGTCCGATGTGTTCATCACAACAGTGGCATTACCTTTGTCTGCTGGGAGAATGATTATGTTGTTGTCTTTCTCCAAAGGCTTCAACTTTGCAGTCGCCCCGAGACGCATCCCCACGGAAAACATCATATGCGGAGTCGAAGCTAGCCTAACCAAAATCAACCCAGATGAAGCCAATAAAATCAGACTCGAAGTCACCAACATCCTCTGCTCCAGCAAACCACCCAGAAGCAATTTACACAAAGAAGAACAGAAAGCACTCACCAACCTGAAGAAAGACAACAACATAATCATTCTCCCAGCAGACAAAGGTAATGCCACTGTTGTGATGAACACATCGGACTACCAAGCAAAACTATCAAATCTACTCCAAGACCCTACCTACCAACCTATAAAAACAGACCCCACCACCTATCTGGAAAAAACCACCAAATCCAAAATAAAAGCCTCTCCTATCAGTGAAGAAATCCAGCTAAGAATCATCCCCAGAGAAAAATCATCCAGATGCCCCAAACTCTACGGTCTCCCCAAGATACACAAAGAAGGAACACCACTCAGACCAATAGTCAGCTCCATAGGCTCACCTCTACAAAATCTCGCTAAATTTCTCGCTAAGCAACTTCAGCCCTATGCAGAATCTATCGCTTCACACGTTACAAACTCCTTCCAGTTCATAGAAACAATAAAGAAACAAAACCTACATCCCGATGACCTACTTGTGAGCTTCGATGTTGTATCTCTCTTCACACAAGTGCCCATTAATGAAGCCTTGACAGCCATTCAAAACAAATACAATCCCCCCGAATACATCCTGGACCTGACCAACCACTGCCTAACCAACACGTACTTCATCCACAATGGACAAAGATACAAACAGATAGAAGGAGCACCTATGGGATCACCCCTCTCACCGGTCATCGCAAATCTGTACATGGAACACTTTGAAACCAATGCTTTAGACAAGTCAGAACACAAACCCAAACTTTGGCTCAGATATGTTGACGACACCTTTGTAATTTGGCCACACGGGAAGGAAAAACTAGATAGCTTCCTCACACATCTCAACAGCCTACACCCCAAAATACAATTCACTATGGAAATAGAAGCCAACAACCAACTTCCCTTCCTTGACGTCCTAATCTACAAAAAACCTGATGGCTCCCTAGGACACACTATCTACCGGAAAAAAACACACACCAACCGCTACTTACATGCACAATCACACCACCACCCTGCACAAATAAACTCCGTAGCCAAGACTCTCATCTCCAGAACCAAACGCCTGGCTGACGAAGACCACTTGACAACTGAGTTACAGAATCTCTCAAATGTGTTAATCGCCAACGGATACCAGCAAAACAGGGTTACGAAGCTAATCCAAAAAGAAACACCCCCCAAAAACCAAGACACCGAAGAAAACAATGGCATGGCCCTCCTTCCTTATATCAAGGGCACCACAGATAAAATTAGCAAAATCCTCCATAAACACAATATCAAAACAGCCTTTTGCACCAACCAAAAAATAGCCAATATCCTCAGAAACCCAAAAGATAAAATCCAGTTAGAAAACCAAGGGGTCTATGAAATACCCTGCAAAGTCTGCCCAGCCACGTACATTGGACAAACAAACAGACGAATAAATGCACGTATCGCAGAACACAAGAATGCCGTCAAAAAAGAAGAAAAAACTTCCTCTCTTTACCAACACATGAAAGAAACAGGACACGAAATTAATTTTGCAGATTCCAAATTGCTCTTTAACATGGAACATCACCACAAGAGAATAATCATGGAAGCCATCGAGATAGAGAAACACCCTCACAACATGAACAAGCGTGACGACACGTCCCGCCTGCCAGACATCTGGAAATTAGCCCTCCCCACAAAAACCGACACCAGAACCAGAGGCACACAGAACGCCATCTCCAATCAACCACACCAGACCCAAACCCAGACCCTCTCCACAGATAAATTACAGATACCATCCAGTAGCCAAACCATAGTGGCACCTCCGGATGCTGCACCCCCCTGCAATCCCTACACAGATCTGGCTGGCACAGGGCACAAAACCACAGCTCGCCCCTATACACGAAGCCAAGCCAGAGCACAACTAAGTGCAGTACAGCCATCTTCTCAGAAAAACTCTTCTCAGAAAAACTCAGAAAAACTCTTCACAAGCTCAAGAGGTCAAGACACGAAAGCTTTAGCAACTAATCCACACCTAATGACCCTCCTAAGTGGTACTCAGAATATCACTCAAGAAATCACTCAAGATATCCCTCAAGTAATTAATGAACAAAAGAAGAAAAGGCACAATAACCTGGGAACTTCCTCTCTGCCCAGAACGTTGGAGGCTATACACCACACCCCCTCCACAGTATTTATAGGAACTCAAACACTGAGATCCTGCTCTGTTCTAGTAACAAGAAGCCGAAAGCACCAGCCTGAAGATGACGAGTGAGACCTCGTCGAAACGTCGCCTAGACACCCCAACTCTTACACGGGAAGATACCCGAAAACACCAAAACCTGCATATATATATATATATATATATGATGGCTCTGGCATTAACAGAATTTAGTTTCTTATACTCATTATACTCTGTGAATGAATTTGTATGCTACATGCTTTTTGGGATACAATATGTTTCTAATTTGTATGAGCAAATTTATCCACATAACTGAATTTATGATTGCATGGAATGACCACACTAATTTTGATTTAGCTGTTCATCCTACCACGCTTGCATGAACGCTTGGCTTTATTATAAGAAAGAGTTCAGCTACGTTTAATACAATTTCTCACAGTTGTAGAAATGCAAGTGTTTGCAGAATCACATGCTAACTCCCTTCATTTTGTGGATGTACGATTTTGGTTTAGGCATATTTAGATTGATCTCCAACCGTAAATTGTTGGGTTTCATTAAGATTAACCTTTTGCATGTTTCCCCACCTCACCCCATGGCTGTAAGATGTAGTTTTAAATACCTTTCCCCCCAATGACTCTAAAGGTTGTGCTGCAAGAATTAATATTTATACAACATTAAAAGGCTAATATTAATGCTATTTTTAAAATATGTGAGTAAAAATGGTGAAACCTAACCACAAATGCTCTAATGAGAGACCACCCTATTGCTATTGGTTTGTCTTAGTGCTTTTAGTTGGAGAAAGCAGATTTGTCTCACCAGAGAGTTTACAATTGTAACATTGAATAATTAGATCTGAACTGGAACAAACAACAACAACAACAACAACAACAACAACAACAACAACAACAACAACAACAAAGTGGCAGTGCTGTTAGCACTGAATGGCTTGGTCTAGCCACCTTTTGAATTTCCCACAATGCCCCAGAGTGATGCTTGGCTGGAGTCACTATGACAAATGTAAGAGAGTACAGTCAAACCTCGGCTCCCAAATGCCTCTGTTTTGGAACGTTTCGGCTCTCAAACACTGAAAACCAGGAAGTAAATGCTCCAGTTTTCTAATGTTTTTCAGAAGCTAAACAGGCTTCCAGAACGGATTGCGCTTGACAACCAAGGTTTGACTGTAGCTAGATCCAGCTGCCTCGCAGTGATAGGGCAGATTTTTATTTTTTTAATGGAGGTTAAGGGCAGGCGCGGATCTACGCTCTGTGAGATTTTGACCAGCTTCAGCCCATCTGAAGCTGATACAGGCTCGTCTTATCTTGAGCCCAAGCAGAGTAGTCCACACAGCAGAAGGATAAGCAGGTAAATGTGCCACATGCTAATTTTATTTACAAGCTATGCTGAGAGCATACAAACATGCATCCTGCCTCTGTAAGAGCAGAGAAGCAACTGTCTCTCTAACAAAGAAACCGAGAGAACACTGAAAAACAGGAAACCAGTGTACGTCACATCCAGTCTCCCATTCCTGTGGGAACCCAACAGTAACTTGGGCTGTGGAATGTAAACAACAGTGTCTTGTGACACGCAGTCGCTGCACAGTGAAGGAATAGAAACCAACACGCTCATGGTTTTTAACGCTAAAAAAGAGTTAAGGAATGATTCTGATAACCATATGGCCATGTGATGTTCTTTTTTAGCGTTCATAATGCATTATTAAAATGTGAGGCCAGAGGGTGCTGCAGAGCAACCAGCTACAAGAAACCAATGGCGTGGCAATAAAGGAAAAGCGAAACCAAAGAGGACTTTTCCTGTCTCGGCGCTTTAGAACAATATTTCTAATACCATTCTAATAATGTTCAAAAGGTGAGTGGAGATCCAGCCCACATGCCAGCAGTGAGCCTTGCAAATATATGGGGGTTCCCACCATGTATACCAGGTGCTGTCACCAGCCCTGGACGGGTACTAAAGCTGGACTAGAGCTGAAGCAGCCCAATACTTTTTTGTTCTCAATTTGTTCCAGGTAAGGACCACAAGACAATAAAGCCAAAAACCTGGAAATAATGTCTGAACAAAGCAAATGATAATGTATTTGTGGAGACCACCAGTTATTGTTGCTAACATTTACTGTATTGGCCTGAATATAAGCCTCACTTTCCCCCCATATTCCAACTGTGAAAAGTTTAAGTGCAGCTTATATTTGCGACCTTACAGTGTGCAGCTAGGAGTGCAGGACAAACAGCCCCAGGAGCAAAGCAGTGCCCGCCCTGTGCGTATTCTCCTGTCCTCTCCCTCAAGGCCAGGAAGGGAGAGAGGGAAGAAGGAAAAAGGCCTCTAGCAGTGCAGCACGGCTCCCCACCACCGCCAATATGCAGCCAGGAGCAGCGAGTAATGGAGGAACTTATATTCAGGTTCCCCCCACCCATCAATTTTAAAGGTGCAGCTTATATTCAGTTGCAGCTTATGTTCGGGCCAATATAGTGGCAAAATGTATGCTGGAGGCTGTAGAAAATACAGTCACTGGAAGGTAGCCTGAAGATTGAGAGGCAAAATGTAAACAAATGTGTGCCTCAAAGATGTGGCAGTAACTGGAGAAAAACTGCACCTGCTGAATTTCTGCCTAGCAGATAACTTGCAGATTTTTTTCCCCTCTTGGAATAAGAGGAGCAAATGAAATTGGTGTCATAGTAAATTTGCCACAGAAATGGGTCTCAATGGATGCAGCCGCTCACCAAGGAGTGCAACAAATTAGAACCCCTTTTCCGCTGCAGAATGGCGCTCTCTCCTGCGCCTGCACACCTTGCATTCCTGACCACATTCATCTGTAACAATCTCTCATTAGTTGATAAAGTGCAGTTGTTAGAGACACTTTCTGCACCTTTAGCTCCTTTGTCTTCAATCACCACCATCTGTGGCATTTCAAAAAGTCAAGTGGGGAGGATTAGACTCAGCTGGAGAAGAAAAATATCTCGGTAAAGATAACAAACACCAATCAGAATGGGAAGCACATTTACAAAGGCAAAAGTCAACACCCCCCCACACACCTTTGAGTTTTAGCAGCAAGAAAGGAAACAGGCTCTGCCCAGTAAGCAAGCTACTGCTTAAGAGGTTCTTTTAATGATAGAACAGAAAGACCATCATACGAAGCAAATTCCTGTTTCTATTCTCCCTACACTGTTACCTCTACGCACAATTGGGAAACCCAGGGTGAAAGACCAGGAGGATGTGGAGCAGAGGGTGACAGGCCTCACCCTACATATGCAATAATATGCAATAATCTCCAGACCTTTAGCCAAATCATGGAAGAGCCAGATTCACTTGACAGCCCTGCACCAAGTCACCCCTGTGCAAATGCCTGAAGAGCACCTTGTCCCAAATATTGTTTATCCTGCCTCCACCTCCAAATCCATCCATTTCAGTGATTTCAATAAATTCCCAAGGCTCCCTACATTTCCCTCCTAAGAAATTCCCAAGGCTGCTTAATAAGAACCAATGCAACAATAAAACAGCATAAAATGCAAACTAAATTTAAACGATAAAGCACACAGTTTAGATGACTGGCATATATGCAAAATTAAAGAAGAAGAATAGCAGGCTGTGTTAGCCCTTGGGAAAATTACATTCCCTAGTTAAAGAGAAGAGCCTTCTTTCTTCATGCTTGCCAGCACAAACAGAGCACCAGCCATGAAAATGCATGGGAAAGAAGCCCATTGCCCTGATACAGGGTATGACTTTATTAGGATCTATTTGGATTGGTTCAGCTTAGCCAAGCAACTTTCAGAACCCAGGAAGTTGTCTTCTACTGAGTCAGACCATTGGGACATCTTGCTTGGGACTATTTAGGCTGACTGCCAGCAGATCTCTGGCGTCTCTCCCAGCCCTTCCTGGAGCAGTGACGGACGCTGGGCGCTCAAATTTCAGCTGCAGCCTGTGTGATGCTAACATTCGGCGCTCCCTGCCTCTCATGTTCCATTCTACAGGAATGTTTTGCAGTCCCCTTCATCACAGTGGCCAGTGCGGCCATACCAGTCATGCCACCTTAAAACCATCTACATGGAGAGGCCAAGGATCAATTTGCCCCTGAGCCAAAATCCTTTGATTAGCAAAAAAAATTATTAGCAAAGCCAATACGAGTCTGGGAGAGTTAGGCTAGCACTTCTCTATTATTAAATTTACTCTTCAAGTACCTTCAGCATGAGCAATAGCTAATGTGGTACTCTCTAGAGGTTGTTGGCCTAACTACAAATCCCATAAGCCAGCGTGGCCCAGGGGTCAAAGAACAACTGGAAGGTACCATGTGGTCTACTCCCACAGGACATGGGGTGAAGTGCCTGCCTCAGGTGGCAGAAGTGGAAGAGGCCCACCCCGCCCCACTGCTTCCATCACCAAGAGGGAGGCATTCTGGTGCACAGCCTTGTCACATATTTGCCCCACCCCTGTGTGGAGAAGCTGATTGTCAACACTTTGAGGAGCACCCTGGCACCTGTGTGCCATGTAACCTCTCTGGGCTCCTTCTCTGGGATGGGCAGGGTTGGCTGACTGGCAACCTGAACAGAAACACTCCCACTAGAAGGTACAGTGGTGCCCCGCAAGACGAATGCCTCGCCAGACGGAAAACCCGCTAGACGAAAGGGTTTTCCGTTTTTGAGCTGCTTCGTAAGACGATTTTCCCTATGGGCGTGCTTTGCAAGACGAAAACGTCTTGCGAGTGTTCCGATTCCCCCCCCCGCTTCCCCCCTTTTTCTAAGCCGCTAATCTGCTAAGCCTTTAATAGCCGCTAAGCCTTTAATAGCCGCTAAACCGCTAATAGCGCTAATCCGCTAAACCGCTAATAGGGTTGCTTCGCAAGACGAAAAAACCGCTAGACGAAGAGACTCGCGGAACGGATTAATTTCGTCTTGCGAGGCACCACTGTAATGACCAGGGGGCACACTGGGCCCCCCACATTAAGGGGGCTCAGTGTCATGTAATGCATCCCATCCCTGACTGCACGCAAGCATGTGCCCAGTGGCAGGGGATGGCGGCCCCCTCAATATTGGGGGGGGGTCTCTACCCCCTGCCCACAAATATTGAAGGGGCCAAAGCCTACTGCCCCCTATAGTTAGTGCCCCTGGTGACTGCAGCTTTTTGTTTCAGGTCCCACTTGTCCAGGTCTAGTGTTGTGTCCAAGACTCCTTCCAAACTGAGAGCTTGCTTTTACCAGAGGAGTGTGAGACCCCCCCCCCACAGAGTCTCTATAAAATCCAACACATCAGCCTGGCTATTTCAGTAATGAAAGGAGTTCTTCCCATCATTTTCCAGAGCTCCTTGCAGTATCAGAGTCCCTTATGTCATATATGCTGGCTTATATATTAGTTCTATCTGTGTCTCAGTTTCGACTATCGAATTCGTAGCGTTTTGCTGAATCAGCTTCTTTGCCATGCTAATAGAGCCATGTGTCAATTTCCCTCCATCACATATATATATGTGCCAGTCATTAAATTGTAAAAAATCATAAATGTTCCCCAGCAAGAATATTTTCTTCTCAACCTCCCTTTCCCTCCCCCCGGAATGAAGAAGGCTCCCTGAATGGGACACTTTTATATATTGAAATCATTTGTGCTTTCTAGAAAAAGTCAGCTGTTTCAGCTGGGTATTCAGATGGAGTAGCCACCATTAGTGGTTCCTTAGCAACAGCGCAGGCACACCTGGGCTACTACTGACCTGCTGCTGCTGCTGTACATTATTTAGAGAGAAACCTGTGTTAATTATAAAGTGTAAAGGAAATGCATCACCAGAGTTCTGGTAAATGCTTCTCCCCTTAAATATTTTAAAAGGCACCTGTATTTTATAAATTTAATTTAGGTGTCAAACTCTCTCATTTTTAATGAAAGCCAACAGTGGATAGAAATTCAAGTGACATTTAATTATTGTCCTAACTTTGAAATTAAACAAAACAGGATTTCTGTGGAGACCAAAATGAAAAAAAAAAAATCAACTGTTATTCCTTGCTTCAAATTCATAACTAGTACATTATTTTATGGTGTGATTCAGTGGTCAGATTATTTCAGCCATGTTATCTTGCTAAGCCCTTATGACCACTGCCCTATAAGGTAAATTAGTCACCAGGGTCATCCCCTTGATGTAGGCAAAGGGGAGTGTGTTGAGGCTGAGATGATAATGATTGCTGAAGATAGCTAGTGGGTTCATGGCAGAGAAGGCATTCAACCTTTTACCTACTGTGGTACACCATAATAATATAATAATAATAAATTTTATTTATATCCCGCCCTCCCCAGCCAAAGCCGGGCTCAGGGCGGCTAACAACAATCAAATAATCAGTCAAATAATCACACAATCTAAAAATATTTCATTATAAAAATTAATTAAATCAAATTGATGGCAACCAATTAAGCAGAATTATGTGCAGGTTGCCAGAGGAGGGAGTCAGGCTGCGCCCTGACCAAAGGCCTGGCGGAACAACTCTGTCTTGCAGGCCCTGCGGAAAGATGTCAGGTCCCGCAGGGCCCTAGTCTCTTTTGACAGAGCATTCCACCAGTTTGGAGCTGCAGCCGAGAAGGCCCTGGCTCTAGTTGAGGCCAGCCTAACCTCTCTGAGGCCTGGGACCTTGAGGATGTTATTATTTGCAGACCGTAGGTTTCTCTGTGGGGCATACCAGGAGAGGCGGTCCCGTAGGTACGAGGGTCCTAGGCCGTATAGGGCTTTAAAGGTTAAAACCAGCACCTTAAACCTGATCCTGTACTCCACCGGGAGCCAGTGCAGCTGGTATAATACCGGATGAATGTGCTCTCGCAGCGAAGACCCCATAAGGAGTCTCGCCGCGGCATTCTGCACCCGCTGGAGTTTCTGGGTCAGTCTCAAGGGCAGCCCCACGTAGAGCGAGTTACAATAATCCAGTCTGGAGGTGACCGTCGCATGGATCACAGTGGCTAGGTCAGGACGAGAGAGATAAGGGGCCAACTGCTTAGCTTGGCGGAGATGAAAAAATGCCGCCTTTGTTATAGCTGTAATCTGCGACTCCATAGAGAGGGAGGTATCGAAGATTACACCCAAACTCTTAACGGCCGGTGCTGGCACTAATTGCACCCCCGCAAGAGATGGGAGTTGCCCCCTCGATCCCATATCGTCCCGCCCCAGCCAGAGGACCTCTGTCTTCGAAGGATTTAACTTCAACCGGCTCCCACGTAACCATCCAGCCACAGCTTCCAGACATCTGGTCAGTGTGTCTGGGGCCGAGTCAGGATGGCCATCCATCAACAGATAGAGTTGGGTGTCATCAGCATACTGATGGCAACCCAGCCCAAAACTCCGGACAAGCTGGGCGAGGGGGCGCATAAAGATGTTAAAAAGCATCGGGGAGAGAATTGCACCCTGAGGCACTCCACACACCAAGGAGTGGCGTGATGACAATTCCCCCCCAAGCGCCACCCTCTGTCCCCGACCAGAGAGAAACGAGCGCAGCCATTGAAGGACTGTGCCCTGGATCCCCACGTCGGCAAGGCGGTGGTCCAGGAGTTCGTGATCGACCATGTCAAAGGCTGCTGACAGATCTAGAAGAATCAGCAGCCCTGACCCGCCTCGATCCAGCTGCCTGCGGAGATCATCTGTTAGGGCGACCAGAGCCGTCTCGGTCCCATGACCAGCGCGGAAGCCGGACTGGAATGGGTCCAGAGCAGATGTTTCATCCAGAAACCTACCAAGCTGTTCAGCAACCGCTCTCTCAATCACCTTACCCAGGAATGGAAGATTCGAGACCGGGCGGTAATTGGATAGATCTGAGGGATCTAATGATGTTTTCTTTAAGAGCGGACGCACCACCGCCTCCTTCAGTTCCCCTGGGAATATCCCGGTGCCAAGGGACAAATTGATGATATCCCCCAGGGGGCCCCGCACCTCGTCTGGACACGCTCTAATCAGCCATGACGGGCACGGGTCAAGAGGACAGGTGGTGGGCTTTCCAGCTTGGAGGAATCTGTCCACATCGGCTGGAGATATCCGGTCAAAGTGGTCCAATACTGGACCCGAGGACAGTCGAGGGGCCTCCAGTTCCTTTATTGTATCCAAATTGGCAGGGAGGTCATGGCGGAGCAACAAGACCTTCTCCGCAAAAAAGCTCGCAAATGCCTCACAGCTGTGTGTCAGATTGTTATTTAAATTTGGCTGTCCTTCAAGGGACGTTAAAGACCGGATTATAGTAAATAATTGCGCCGGGCGAGAGCTAGCGGATGCAATGGAGGCCGAGAAGTAAGACTTCTTAGCAGCCTTCACTGCCATCTCATAGGTTTTCATAAAAACCCTATAAGATGTTCTTGAGGCTCCGTCACGGGCACCCCGCCATACTCGCTCTAGCCGTCTGAGGTCCCGCTTCATTTTCCGAAGCTCCTCGGTAAACCAGGGAGCCCGGTTTCTGCGGGGTCGCAGAGGGCGCTTAGGTGCGATCTCATCGATGGCTGCCAGGAGCTGGGTATTCCAGCCCTCAACAAGCTCAGTCAATGAGTCGCCAGGGGGAGCAAGGTCCCGCAAGGCTTGACGGAATCTATCCGGGTCCATCAGCCTCCGCGGGCGAGCCCAAATCGGCTCGCCACCTAAGCAGGGTGGGGGTGGAAAGTCAATCCTGGCTTTCAGAGCGTAGTGATCAGACCATGGCACCTTCATCGAAGGAGACATGATCACATCTATACCGGCGCCAAAGATCAAATCCAGCGTGTGGCCTGCTTGATGTGTGGGGCCCGAAACAAACTGGGAGAGCCCTAGTGTCGCCATGGAAGACACCAGGTCCAGAGCCTGTGAGGAGGGAGTAGCATCAGCGTGGAAGTTGAAGTCTCCCAATACCAATAGGTTAGGGAACTCCAAGGCCCAGCCGGCCACCGCCTCCAGCAGGCCTGACAGGGTGGCTGCTGGTGCGCTAGGTGGCCGGTACACCAGCCAGACAGCCAAGCTCTCCTCGGAGCCCCACACTAGGCCAACACATTCAATGCCGGGGATCGATGGCGATGGTAGAGCCCTGAAAGAACAATCTTCCCGGATTAATACTGCCACCCCTCCCCCCCGGCCCACAGTCCGTGACTGGTGGAGGACGGAGAAACCCGGGGGCGCCATCTCTCGTAAGGTAACAGTTACCCCTTCGCGCACCCAGGTCTCCGTCACACAAGCCAGGTCAACTCCCTGCGAGATAAAGAAATCTCGCAGGGTAGCAGTTTTGTTGCCTATAGACCTGGCATTGCACAACACCAGTGAAGGAGGTGAGTAATCCTTGCTCACCCTACCCTCGTCTCTCGGGATGGGGCGCAGATTGGAAGGGGTACGAGCATATCCATATCTCGATCCCCTTCGCCTATAACATCTGCCCCCACCGCCATACCTCCCTCGCCCCTCCACGGTCGCAATCCCAAGCCTCATACTAACCTCCATTTACAAATAGAAAACAAAACAACCAAAACAATTATGCCCAAACAAAACCAATCCCCGCCCCACTCAGTGTCCACCCCCCAAAACAAAACAAAATGGAACAAACAAAAATACATAAATAAAAACCACCATTCACGGTGGTACAACAAAGTAAACAATAAAAGCACCTTTAAAACACCTTAAAATATATAAAAACATCTTTAACATTTGCAGCAGATAATGAAATAATATAATATTATAAAAAACAACAACCCCCATTTAAGGTGCTGCAAATTAAAAGCAATTTAAAAAAGCAAATTAAAACCAGCTCTCCAATGGAGCTCAGCAGTGGTGCAGTGAGAAGTTCTGAAGTAACAGAGGTCATCATAGTCATGTCCCCAAGAGAGCCCAAAATTGCTGAAATTCAACCTTATTCTGGCAGCGAGCTCAGAGATATTTTCTTCTGCCTTGATAGGTTCAACTTGTAAAGCACACTGAGGGTTAACCAAATACCTTCAGCCAGATGAAATGCACCACATCGGAAAAAGGAAAGAAATATTTGTCACAAAAACTTTGAGAGCTTGATTATCACCTCACTCACTTGCCAGAGCAAGAAGTCTTTCAATTATCACAGTGCTCCAATCTTGGCTCTGGAGAACGTCCTGGAGCTGTGCATTCTCTTCCCACTCAAAGCTCTGGACCTCAGTTTCTGAAGAAAATTATAGGGAAGGGTTGGGGGAGGGCCTAGCTGGGCAGTAGGACATCTGCTTAGAAAGCAGAAAGTCTCAGGTTCAATCATGAGCATCAGACAGATGGGAATTGTCTTCCATCTGAAAAATGGAGAGCCACTGTCAGTCAGTGTAGAAAATACTGAGTTAGATGGACCAATTGCATAACTGAGTGTAGGGCACCTTCCTATATTCCTATGATATAATACTTATGACATGAAGAATGTGTTCCACAAGCTTACAGTATGGACTTATCTATGCACCACAGACTCTGTAGTAGTCAACATCAAATGGTTGGTAGATTCTCCGACTTTGTGCTCTCCTTCAGACTTGAGAATATACCCCTCTTAGCATGAGCAACAAAAATGAAATAAAATCTGAAGATGGATTTTTCATCTGTAGATAGGTCATTCCAGCGTGTGCACGAAGAGCAGTGCCTTCCTTGGTTTAAAATACAGCCTCTGTTATGACGAGGTGGGAAACTGAGGTCGTAGTTTTCAATCACACACCCCAGCGCATGTTCCATTAGCATGAATTTCCTGAAGTGATTTGCTGTAAATTTCTATTATTATTTCAGCCCCAGTCTATTGTAGGAGACAGCAAGTAGATCGGCTTCCAAAGAGGTAATCATAATTCAATTCAGAGGACATTTTCCATGCACGTGCTCACAAGACGTGCTAACAAACATTAATGGCGAGGCTTTAACACATGCTATGTAATTCACTTAAATAAGCACAGTCTAGCAGAACTATTTCACCACTGCCACCACCTTGTTCTTTCCACCTGTTATGGTTTCTTAAGGTGTTAACATATTCTCAGGTGAGTCATCTTATTCCCTGCTTTGACCATGGCAGGCTTCTCATTTCTTCTTGCCAGTGGTTTCTCTCTTATCACAAGGCTAGGAAAGAGAAATCTAGAGCCCTGGAGAGTTATCCTTGTCTTCCCAGGGTTAGGTTACCTATTGTACCAAGGGAATTAAACATGGGGGCATGTAGTCCCCTTTACAGCAATGGTTCCTGCTGGCCAAGGCAACCAAGTTGATTAAGGGTTTTATGTTCTTAGCGGCCTTTCTGTGAACATTTGAGAAGAGCAGCCCTCCCGACATCAGCATCACTGCTGCCCAAGTGGTCACAGGCACTGCACTGGCAAGAATGCCAGATTGGCAAGGACAATCTCCACAGTGCTGTTGGGTGACCTTGCCACTGCCCCTCCACACCCCATCTAGGAATGGACAAGAAATCCAATTCAGTTCACTTTTACCCAATTTCCAAAACAGTATGTGAACCAAAGCACAGCCTCCTTTTCCCTCAGACCACACCACTTTCCAGTGTGGCTTAAAAATCAATCTCTCTTCCCAGGGAACTCTGGGGATTGTAGCTCTGCAAGAGTCTCCTAACAATTCTCAGCATTGTAAGGAACTTCATTTCCCTTTGGGAGAAGTCATAGAAGCTATAGAAGCCCCCTCTTCTGCAGCCAGCATTAGAAATGCTAGCCAACAGCAGGCAACCACCATTTTTTGAAGGCTAGTAATTTTTGTGGACTTACAACTGTCTTGCAGGGCAGTCTTATAGATGTATACGGTACTCAAAAGTGAATCCCATTTTGTTCAATGGGATACTCCCAATAAGTGGGTTTAGCCTTACACTCTTCCTCGTGCTCCCTGGGACTCCTCTTCTATCCTCTTTTCTTAGAATCACAGAATTGGAGAGTTGGAAAGGGACCATGAGGGTCATCTAGTCCAACCCCTGCAATGCATGAATATTTCACCCAATGTGGGACTCAAACCCATGACCCCAAGATTAACAGTCTCAGCAACTACTCTTACCCTCCTCTTTTCTCAGTTTAATTCCCATGCCTACCTTCATTGAAATCACCTACTGATATGCTAACTCCAAGAAAAGTTATGATTGTCATTTGGGACATTTTTTTTTTTTTTTTTAGATGAGCATCAAGGTTTTTAAAAAGTTGAAAATAAGTATATAAAATACAATGTTAGATAAAGCACCCTCCCCCAGATATTAAACCCCCCCCATGCTTTGAGTTTGGTTACTGGTCTTTTTTTTTGTTCCCTGCCTCTACAGAGGAGGGTGATATTTTCCAGCGAGAGAGCCACATGTCAGTGATGACGGGAGCAATGATTGTAATTTTTATCTTTTCTACACATACTCCTTCACCCCTCTCTATTTTCCATCCAAGCAAGCGAAAAACAAGCAAGGACACATTCCAGCCAAGCAAAAACACTCAAGGCGAGGGCAAAGCAAGGCTAATGAGGGCCACTGGTGGAGGAACAGGAGTGCGGGGGGAGTGGACTGCCCCTGGCACCACTATTCCTGTAGGGTGCCATCACGGCGCCCCCCCCAGACATGCACCGTGCATCCCCCCTGCACACAGGGGACCACACCCCTGCAGGCGGCATGCCATGCACTCACGGATGGTGTAGCACGCCCCCGGGATGCGTGCCATGTCCCCGTCTGCTCTCTGCCCCAGGTAGTGGAGCATGCAGCTTTGCCACTCATGAGGGGAATGAACTCAAGAGAGGGGGTGTGTCTGGAAAGGGAGTGTAGTATAGGGAGAGTTCTAAGGGCCAGAAAGAAAGGTTTTGGGAGCCATATCTGGGTTCCAGGCTAAGGAACCCCAGCCATGATCTATTAGTAAGCTTGCAGTCTGTAGCTTGCAATCAATGAAAAATGAATTTTGTTTATTGATAGCCTTCAGCCATTGGAAGAGGCTTGGGGTTGCAATGCACAAGCTCCAAATATGTGCTCATTTTAAGCATACATTTGTACTTATTATTTTCATTAGTGTGTTCCATCTTGTCTATCTGTTTTTGTTTTTATTTTACTGGTTTTATGTTTTATTTTAAAAAAAATTCCTTGTGCTGGACATAAGTTAGGCTTTTTCCTAAATAAAAATTTAAAAGAGCTATAAGGCAAACCACACACCTATTTATGGCCATCTATTTTCTACTGACCACATCTTTCCTTTCTTCCCACATTTGGAATGATGAGTTTCCACCTTTCACTAGGAAAAAGAGAGAAAAGAGCAGTCGCTCACCATGCACTGTTAATTCATAATACATGAAACCTTTAAACGAGAATGAATAACCATTAAACCACAAAAGCAGACTGGTGAGTTCAGCTTAAAACTTACCAGATGGCATTCAAAGTGACATATTGCCATATCAGACATCACAATTAAGTCCCAAAAGGTGTCAATTTCACATTGTCTCTCTGGCCCCTGGGGATTTTCCTGTTTAGGGCATAATATGCCTATAATAGAAAATGATAGACTTCTTGGCCATGAAACAGATTCTTTAGCCCATGGAGAGTGAGAGAAAAGCAGCCATTCATGTGAGTCCAGCATGTGAATCATTACAGTTGAATGAAAATGAACTTTGTTGAACCCGGGACACTGTATTTTTCACAGTTAAAATTCAATCCAGCCTATTGCAACTGATCAGACCCCTTGCTTATTATATTTCCACCAGCCTTTATCTTTATTTATCCATTTCCTTGTGATAATTGTGGTACTTCTTTTATTCAAGGTAACTTTCCCTTCTCACCCACTTCCAAGCAAAATGAGTCCAGATTATTTGTAGATTAGTTTGCAGGTAATGCACACTATTCTTACAGAGTATCAGAAAACGCATCAGTAAACAATTAAGGCTGAAATCCTATGCCTTGAGTCCCATTGAACTATAACGGGATTTACGTCTGAGTCAGTATGCCTAGGATTGTAATGAAAGATGCGGGAGGGAAATCAAAAGGCTCTTGAATCACAGAAGGTGTTATGTAACACTTGGTAACATCAAGTGTTGTTCGACTCTTTCTTGGAATGCTGAAAACCACCGGCCAATGTTTTCTGTTTCTCAGGGGACTTGTTCCATCCTTTTGAGGCTTCAAATAGGCCCAGCTAAACAGTTATGCCCTTTCATTCTGGACACTACTATGGGTGAATGCCAACGACAGCTGTTGCAACTCTGATAGAGTTGCCAACTTTGGGTTGGCAAAAGTTAAAAAATGCTAGCCTCCTAGAATAGGCTAGCAGCCTAAGTGGAGTTGTGTCAGAGGAAGATGTTGGTGATAGAACAAATGGGATCAGTGTGAGGTGGGATTACAATGGCAAAAATCTTTTGTCAGCCTTCCTCTGGTGTTTACTGTCTTTTTGGACCCTCATGTAAACCAGGGTCAGGAAAATGCAGTAGCTGTATTTGGATATAACAATAAACTCTGGTTTATCATTATGGAATGAGTCCAGGTAAGTTTTTGGCTCACAAACTTATCCCTCACTTCCTCTGTGCCAGAACTAGGAATATTAGACCCTTTCACTACAATTGTTGACTATTGTTTAGTGTTATATCCAAACTGAGACCAACTGTGGTTAATCTTAACCATGTTTTACTGAGATTTCAAACCATGATTTACGAAGCGGACTTGTATCAATAAGCCACAGTTCAGATTAAGGAAAGCTGCAGTTAGGTAGAAATGAAAGCAAAGGTTTCCAGTTACCTTCTCACACTCATGCCAGAGGCGAGAGGACATGATTGTGTATGAGGCAAAGGCTCACCTAGACTAATTCCTGTCATGATCTTTTTTTTTTAAAACAGCCACAATGCAATGTCACAATACAAGGTAAGCAGTAATAATGTGACCTAAGGATGTTGTTTTCAGAGGCATACCTAGGGTTCCTTGTGCCCTTGGCAAGGAGCTGCATTGATGCTCCCCCCCGGCGGAAAAAATCTGAGAAGTAGAAGTAGAGACAGGAAGAACATGCTGCTCTCTGCCCGGAAGCTGCTCTAAAGACCCCTTTCCATCCCCTCCTGCATCATCACCAGCTTTTCCTGCTGGAGATGATCCCAGTGGATTCCTTCTTCAGGGAAAGCAGGTGCTGGAGCCCAGAGGTGGGGGTTGCATTCCAGCTGTCACAGGAGGACTACAAACACCTACTAGGTGCTTTTTATGGCCTCCGGAGCCCAAGTGCTAGGTATGACTCTGGTTGTTTTAGTACTAGTATAACATATAGTGCAACTCTGTAACAGAGCAGAAAGCTGAAAACATTCCTCTAGAATACTGTTGTTGTTGTTGTTGTTTTGCTTACCCTTTGGAGCAGTATATATCTACCAGATTATCTCAGTGCTGTTCCTCCTTCTTCCAACACTGATGTTCAAAAACGAGAGAAAAGATTCCAGCATTGTACTAATAGGGAAGGAAAGGTAGGAGGGTTGGCATTCTGCCTCCTGGCCCAATCAAAACACACAATGGGAGGTAGGGTGTCAATTGGCTTCCTATATTGCATTGATTGGGAACTGTTGGCTTTCTGACCATGTGCCCAATTAAGGCTTAGTCTCCAGACCTGTAAGGCCAAGGAAGCAATGTATTGTGTTTATACCATTCTTCAGGCTTGCTCTTGTGGTGAAAGGGAAGAGCATGGAAATCAAAGAGCAGATTTTAGCCGTGTTGTGGAGGTAGTAGGAGCAGGAACTGGTGAGCAGACAAGGAGCAAGAGCAGAGAAATATAAGGCTGAGAAATTGCGCCTTGGTAGCGTTCTGTGAATATTCTGTGCACTGAAAGCATTTAAATTGCCTGTGAACACCTTTCTTTTTAAATCAACTCCCACAGCATTTCCAAACAAATTTATTTTGGGTCTGGCCTGTTTAGGAGAAACATAAAATGTATTTTACAAGGGGAGCCCTTTAAGACATGGGATCGGTGGACTTTGGAGAGCGTGGCCTTGTAATTTGCAATTGACGGGTTTCGTACCTTTAGAGCTTCCCTGCCAAATCAAGAGATTGTTCTCCAAAGACAGTCAGCTGGGTAAATGTCAGGAGCTCAAAAAGTAAATTATAGTGCAAACAGCTTTGATATTTCTATGAAATGAAAGTAAAGCACATTTATTTCTAAAATACAGAATTTTATTTAAAACAAGTGAAGGGGAGAAAAAAAACCCCTCTTGTGACCTTTATGAGATTCCAAACAGTGACGAATTTGGTCATTACAAATAACCTTTTCCGAGCAAGTGCTTTACCAAGTGGGACCTTCCTTAGAGTAATATGTGGATTAATTTCCTTTCAGCAAAACAGCTCCAAAAATATAGGACCCTTATAAGTTATTTAATCTTCAGGAGAGTTTTAACAAGAACAAAAATAAAACAAAAGGAGTATCTACTAAGAGCTTCCTCCTTTTAACGTAGCTTTTAGAAAGAAATATTTCATGCCTCACCTGTGAATATCACAGGCATGTGGTAGCAATTCTGCTCCAGTGAGACAGTTGTAGTTATATTTTTGAGCAACAGTGACAGCATCTCTGTTTCTCAATTCCATATGTTTATTTATAGGCTACCCTTGTGGGCACAGCCCACTCAAGGCGGCTTACACAGCATAAACACACACACAATGCAAGAAGCTTATGATAGCAGCAGCACCATAAATCACTTAAAACAGACCACTAGAAAAAATAAAAATAAAACAGCAATAGAATATTCCCATAGCAATCCATCGTAAAATAGCTCTCTAACAGTGAAACATTTATTTAGGCAAAAATGCACTTAGGATTTTGTAGTGTGGGGCCAGGCATACCTCTGAAGGTGTGTATTCAGAAATCCAAGGGCCATCTTGCACACACAATGTGAGAGATCATGGCATGTAACCCCCTCCAAATAAACACAGTGGAACCCCATCCTCTTCCATGCAGCTAGTAAAACAGGTTAGGCCCCTTTAAGAGTAGAGGTTCCACTCATCAGAGGAAGATTAGCTGCTTAAAGAAAGCTACTGCTCAGAGAAACTGCAATCCTAGTTAATGCTCAGTCTGGGTTTGGTGGATATTAGAGCAACATTCAAGCCTTTCTTGTCTGACTTCCAGCCTAGGCTCTACTTGGAGCTATCCATGGTGCTGCCCACCCATCTTGTTTGCCTTTTACACCTTGTTCTGTTTGCTTGGTCTTGTTTAATGGGATCTCCCCGCTGCTTTGTCTGACCTTGCCTTGCCGGCATATAACCCCACTTGGGCTAAAACCCTCTGACATGGGCGGCCACTTGGAATGAGCACTACGTCTCCTTGGACCCCTGGCTCTATCCTGCCTGTCTCCCCTGCTTGAACCCAGAGTGCAGCTTGAATCGTTTACCCTGTTCAGCACAGAGATGACCAGTGTATTTAGTTTAAACTTTGGATTTGCACAGCCTGGTCTCATACATATTTACTGAGAAAAAAGTTCACTGGGGGATGTTCCTATTCCTAATAAGTGTGTATAAGATTGCAGCCTCACTTTCAGAGCTCTCATGCATTTGAACTCTCCTTATCTTTCCTTCTGGGGATGCGGGTGGTGCTGTGGTCTAAACCAGAGAGTCTAGGGCTTGCTGATCAGAAAGTTGGCGGTTTGAATCCCTGCGACGGGGTGAGCTCCCGTTGCTCGGTCCCAGCTCCTGCCCACCTAGCAGTTTGAAAGCATGCCAAGTGCAAGTAGATAAATAGGTACCGCTCTGGCGGGAAGGTAAACAACGTTTCCATGCGCTGCTCTGGTTTCACCAGAAGCAGCTTAGTCATGCTAGCCACATGACCCAGAAGCTGCCAGCTCCCTCGGCCTATAGAGCGAGATGAGTGCCGCAACCCCAGAGTCGTCCGCGACTGGACCTAATGGTCAGGGGTCCCTTTACCTTTACTATCTTTCCTGCTGCTTCTTGTTCCATTGCATTCTGAATTGTTTTCTCTCTTTTAACTCTTATCAAGTCTTGGAATCCTTTCCAAATATCAACCATATTCATCTCCTCCATTTCTGAAATGTTTTTCCTGTAAATATTGGCACACATCCTTGTTCTCCTACAATAATTAGTGTGTTCTTTAGCACTCCTTATGTGTTCAAAGCTTTTCACACACAGGAACTTATTGATCCCTACAGGAGTCTGGAAGGTACATAGCAACAAAGGAAGCTGCCTTATTATTTTTATTTTTATTTTTATATATATAATGAGGCAGAGCATTGGCCCATCATGCTCAGTCTTCTCTACACCAAGTGGCAGCAGCTCTCCAGTATTTCAGGCAGAGGTCTCTTCCAGCCCTACCTGCAGATGTTGAGGATTGGACCTGAGAACCTTCTGCACGCACAGTGGCTGCTCTGTCACTGATCAGCATGTTCCAACTCCATCCTTGCCATTCCTTTGCTAGCTAAATAGCTGATGAATTGTCCAGGATGGTCAGTGGAAGTCTCATTCATGGAAATGAATTATCAAATGAATGGTGGTTTTGTGTGCTTCAGTAGTCGGGAGGTAACCTGACCACACTCCCCTGTAGTGAGATGCCACATTCAAGAAGAGAGGGAGAGCTGAAAAAACAGCACATGGCAAATACTTTGTGGAAAGGGAGAGAAAGAATTGTCTAAGGGCATACCTTTGGGTTCAGGATCTATCTCTCTAGAATGTGATGTATAGTATTGGTCAGCTGTCTTGCAGAAGTGTATTTTTCTTTCCACTTACATTCTACTTGCATATTACAAACAAATATGCAAATATCAGGGCTTCTATTTGTTTGGCAGCAAATTAAAAATCAAAGCAAATTGGGAGGAACCATTCCTTCAATTTTCATTCATTGCAAAGAATATCTTATCATTAGGAAATGGGTGTGAATAGGATTTGTTTCATTAGCCCATCTGTAACCACTCAACACTCATTCAGCATCAGTGTAGGGTGGGGCTTACTCCATTCGTAGGAGTGGTGGCCCTCTTGGTGGATACAGTGTTAATTTCCCTTGTTATTATTTAATGATTTATGGTGGGAAACTGCTGCCACTGCAAAAAAGTTGGCAGCCAGTGGAAAGGGCTGAGATATGCCCAGAACTTGCCCCAGAAAGTCATAACATCCAACACACTGGGAGAATAAAATGATAGCTATGGGGGGGGGGAGCAAAAAACTACACCAGTTAAAAGAATTTTAAGGGTGGGGGAACTAGACACAAAACAGAATGTGAGTGATAAAATGACAAATGACTTGAACAAATTCATAATGAGCCAAATGTAGCTTTAATGGATGAGTAACAAAACAAATTAATAATAATAATAATAATAATAACAACAACAATAATAATAATAATAATAATTTTTTTATTTGTACCCTGCCCTTCTGAATGGGTTGTCCCAGCCACTGGGCAGCTTCCAGCATATATAAAAACATAATAAAACATAAAAAACTTCCCTATACAGGGCTGCCTTCAGATTGTATAGTTATTATTATTAGGTCTTTATTGGTAAAAATGAACGTAGCTACAAAATGGGGGTGGTGGATTTTTGCATACAGTGAAGCCCCTGCCCCTGCCCTTCCTCACCCTTTGGGGAAGTGAGAAATGTGTAACAATGTGATCATATCATTAGGGGAGAGAAGCGATGAGATGGCAGATCGCATAAAGCCATCTTGCGAACCGATTTGAGGTGAGATATGAGCTTAAACAATGCGAGCTGGTAGTTTATACTTCTTAACAACACCAGCTCTACTCCATCCTTTCTCTAAGGAAGGATTCAATAGTAATTTGAACATGGGATAAATCAACATTGCAGACTGCTAGTAAATGACCCTGCATCAAAAACATCAAAGCTGAATACGCATTTTTGGGAATCAAAATTCCTTCTTGAACATTTGCCTGAACACATGAGAGTTTAAAACATAGGTGGGCCAATGGCGCACATTTAAGTCCTACTTGCCATATCTTGATCTCCCCTTTGTACATTGAATGTAGAGGTCTGTAGCAGTCTGAACCATGGTAGGACAGGGTTGTTGACCCCAGGATAGTTTCTAGTTGCATTGAGCAGAACAGGTTTATAAACCCTCTCCAGACTTTTGCACGGAACACATAAAACTCTCAATGGGAGTCTGTCTTCTTGGAGATGTTTTAAACCTTTGTTTAATGCGAATGCTAGAATAGGGCTATAATCTTTGTAATCTGACACACTCTTCTTGGGAGTGACACCCATTGACCTTGAGGAGACTTAGACTGCAGTCTTATACCCACTTGAACTGGGACTAAGCCCCATTGCACTCAGCAGGACTTACTTCTGAGTAGGCATGTATAGGGTTCTGCTGTTACTTCTGGACAACTGTGTGTAGAATCATCCTGCTAAAATTATTCAACAGCAAAAAGATAGATATACAGACAGGTCACATCTATGGCATACATTTAAAGCACTATTATACAACATTTAACTGTCACAGATTGCCCCCAAGAATATTTAGAGCCGTAGTTTGTTAAGGGAACTGTAGCTTTCAACACCTTTAATAAATTTCAGTTCTCAGGATACTTTGGAGGAAGCCATGCTTGTCAAAGTGTGGATGTGGCCAGAGAATACAAATAACAGGATCCTGACCCAGCAGTAGTACGGGGTGGTGTGAGCACTGATTATGGGGTATGCTCCTTTTGAATTTCTCCAGAAGCAGCTGAAAAATTCCCTGTATTTTGTGCATGAAATCTATCAACATGGGTTGCAATGGGAAGCTGGGAAGCTGCTGTACATTTGGAATCTGCATTTGGAGTTCCACCTCCAGTAATACCCACATAAACAGCCTGCTACCCATCTAGTTGGCAGTTGGGGGTTGGAGAGAAAGGATCTCTCGAGACTGCTAAAATGTCACATCAGCCATACCTTTCCTATTCTAGTTAGTATTGCCTAGCTAAATCCAAAAGCTGGCTAGGGAAATTTCAAGCTGAATGGAGAAAATAGACCGAATTAGCGTGATTGAGCTGACAAAAATGGTTACTGGCATAGCTCAGGTTTTTGTCTGAAATGCATTGTGGGAAACCAGGCTTCTAGAAAACAACCCCTAGTGGTCGCCTCTCAGGCCTTTGACAGGAGAGTCAATCAATTTATTGTATCTTATAAATCTAAGTTATTTTAAATTAAAAAAGGGTAGCTGTACTTAATAGACTTGCCTTTTTTCAGTGTTGAAATGTCACCTTTTCATGCTACAGTAATCAAAAAAATCTCTCCCCCCTCTCTTTTTTCCTGGTGTCAAATACATGCAAACTAAAATCCATCACTTTCACCCATTGTTAGTTGTCAGGTACAATTTCAGTTTTAATCGCTACATTCAAAATCACTATGCACTTCACACCGTCATTTTAATTTAAATGTCATTTATCCGCTAAAGTAGAAAAAAAGAATAAATAGGAAATAAGTGAATTCATTCTTGGGTGTAAACCTTTTCCCCTTAATGTGCCACTGTTAGAGCTTTTAAACAATCTGGCAATCAGACTGATTTTATGTTGCATTAACGTGCAATTATTAATAATCCATGGGTGGTTCCTCATGGCAGAATACACATCATCTCTGATGTACAGCTGCAGGGTTGGGCTAGCAAATCCTCATCTTCATAATAACTTGGCACTCTTACAACTCAAAGCAACACTCCCTTTTGTGCTATGGCAAAACGAGTGATTCACCTGAGCAGGGTAGATATTCACAACCTTGACGGTACTTCTCAATCTTATCCTGTGTGGGACTTTACCTGTGCAGGTTGCAAGCATATGCTAGCTACGTGACGCAACTGGAGTAAAGACTGCCTCGCTCACCTCACTTGATATCTAAATTCCCTTCAACCAGTGGTGTCTTCTGGTCCATTAGAGTGAATGCCCAACAAATCTCAGCCTGCCCTCAGCCAGGCCTCACCTGCCCGCTTTCTTACTTACAACCAGGCAAGGGATATGGCTGCTTGTCACTGGATCAGTCTTGACCTGTGTCTTCTGCCTTTCACCCCCAATGGACACCAACCACCACTACTTTCAACACTCAATATTACAGCCTATACAATTTCCTGGATAGGTTACTCCTAGGAGGCAGGACTCCTGCTATTTAGGGTGTTACATTATGATCTCCAGATGGCTTGACCTCTTCACCAAAGTTTCAGTGTGATATTGGGATTTCACCTTAGCACCAGCAATGGTTGCTGCTAGGATGACTGCCATTTGTGTAGTCCCAGAGGGCCATATGCCCCCTGCTGCCACCACTGGGCATCTCTGGGACGCTTGCGGTCAATTCCATGCTCTTTTCCCCACTGCACAACACAGTTAGTACACATTAAGTTTCTGTCTTTCTAATAATTCTTTTTCTCCTCACCATTTAAAAGAGCTGCAGGTATCACAGCTTTGTTTCAATTAACTATTGGTTTTCTACAAATCACCCCCATGTTTCCTACATGCTGATGCTGTTCTTAATTTAGTAGTTTTGTTTGTTCGTGTTTCATTGGTTTAACTCTCACTGGAAACATCACTTATTTTAATTGCCTTCTAAGCAGAGAATTCCGTGGCATGAAATTGGAATCTCCAAGGTGTGATTCTCATGCTAGTGGGGAGTGCATGTGCCCATCACAGTGACATGGGTGGGCTGATTGGCTAGCAGGGTGGGTGCCATTTGGGTGGACAGGGCCAGAGCCATCCTTACCATGAGACTGCATTATGCACATGCTTTTCCCCATGGGATGGAACTAGATGATGGAGACAAAACTTCTAATGTGTGCATATGTGAAGGGTGTTATCTAGACTCCATCTGCACTGTGTATTTAAAGCAGTATCATGCCACTTTAAACCGTCGTGGATTTCCTCACAGAATCCTGGGAACTGTGGTTTGTTGGGAGAGTTGCTAGGAGACTCCTATTTCCCCACACAGAACTTAAATTCCCACAGTGGCTTAACAACCAGTCTGTCTTCCCAGGGAACTCTGAGAATTGTAGCTCCATGAGGGGAATAAGGATCACCTAACAACTCTCAGCGCCCTTCGCAAACTACAGTTACCAGTACTCTTGGGGGAAAGCTGTTATTGTTTAACGTGGTATAATACTGCTTTAAACATATAGCGCAGATGGGCCCTGGTGCTACCTTGATAATATTTTCTAAGGATATGATAGCAAGGAAGCAAGTTTCTTCAGGCACTTAAAATCATTTCTTCCCTCCCCCCTTACTTTTTGATAGGCATCTCATAGAATATGCATATCTTTTATGATTCAGTAATAACTGTAAACTTGCATAGCAGTGCATCTTCTTCTTCTTCTTTTTGGTCATTATCCTGCCTATATCATCCAGAGGAATATTTGCAGCAATTGATCTGAGCATTGCTTGTTATATAACCAGAAGGGGCTGACACACTTTCATGTAGATTAGAGTCCCTGTGCTTGTCCATCTGGGTTGCAGAAGTGACTTTTAAGTTTCCCACACTAATCTTTAAAAACCCAGAAGATAAATTTTGACAGTGATATCTTTCAGATCTAAGTCAGGCTGCTATGCCGATTTATTATTATTATTATTATTATTATTATTATTATTATTATTATTATTATTATTATTATTATTATTATTTAGAAAAAAGGGAGGTGAAAGCCTTCAAAGAGAACCAAGAAAAAGTTGGGTGAAATTACCTTTCTGGTATTGGACCTATCTTGACTCTCCATTCTGAAGATGGTGAAGATGGTGGGTAGCAAGTTTATTTCAAAAAGCCAGGCTTTGCGCCTCCTGGATCATACTTCCCAATTTATGTGCTAAACTGATATTGATTGTAACTTTGTTTTCAAAGGTGAGGACCATTATTTATATATTATTGATTTGTTTGTACTTCTAGAGCTCCTCTTTCCCATCTCCTGCCAAATATTCAGAGCAGGTAGCTTCCCCCCCCCCCTTGGATAGCGAACAGGTTTACAACCATAAGTCTGTGGCTGAGAAGAGATTTGAATTTCTATCAGTCAGATCCTTGGTCTATCACTGTTCAACAGTGCCGTTTAAGCAAAGAGGGGATTATTCCTCCCTCTGGTGTTTCAGTCCATATGTAATTATTTTCAAGAGCACCCAGTATAAAAAATAACCACATCAGATGCTCTCACTATACTCTTTCTTTCTTTCTTTCTTTCTTTCTTTCTTTCTTTCTTTCTTTCTTTCTTTCTTTCTTATTTTTCAGTGAAGTCTATGTAAGTCTTCTGAGAGGGGCTTACACCCAGGCAGTAGCTGCACTCCCTGACCTCCTGTCACCCATCACTGCTGTTTATCAGGAAGAAAGTGGGAGGGACAATGTGGCAGTGAAATCACCATGGTGCAAAACCACTGCTGGAGCTAATTCAGTGCTCCTGATGGTTTGTTGAGTCCCCCGCAAAGAAGGTGGCACTTTCTGGCCCAGTGCACAGGCAGGAGAAGAAGATCCGTGAGTGGCCCAAGCAGATGCCCAGGAAGCAACCGCGGGGGAAATGCAGCCAGGCGGAGACACGCTTTGAGCACCTGGTGGAGCAATACAAATGCAAGATCCTGGGCAGCAGCAACTGCAAGGCTGTGACGTCAGCCAGGAGAAACAAATAGTTTGAGGGCTGAGGGAGGCCCTGGAGGAGACTGGGGGGGGGATGACAGCTGGCTGGGCCTGAGCGTCCACCCTCCCTACCCCCTGTCTCTGCCATCTTGAATTCCTGGACTGTGCAAGGAAGCAGCAAAGAGCCTCCTGAGTTCTCTTTGTAGGGGTGCATGGGTGCAGGGTCTGGTCCCCAAGGTGCCCCCCTCTGCTGCCCCAGGCTAGTCGGCAGAGGTTTTGGGAAACGCTCATAGGACCCAGGATTGGAGAGAGACACACACACCAGCGGGACAGGAAACAGGATGGCATTGCGGGTGACAATTCGCTCCATATGTTTTACAATCTCTGACCAAGAGAGGCCTTTGTTGTTATCACCGCAAACATTTTTTTAATAAAAGGGTTTTATTGAGAGAGACTGCATTGACCTCAGCTTACCTCTCCCCTTCTCCCTTCCCAATAAGCAGGAGCTGTGTGGGTGATGGGAGGTCGGGTGAGCACCACCAATTGCTACTGCTCCCACATAAGTGAGTCCTATAGTGGTAAGCCCCACTGAACTTTATGAGATTTACTTCCGATTAACCATTTAATAGGCTAAGTAGATATTTAATATTTTCAAGAGCAGGTCTCTGAAACTTGCTGCATATCTTTCTTCCTCTACCCCCAGATATTTCTCTACTCCTTCAACCATGGTCTTGAGCACTGGTTCTTTTATGGGCTTCCTGGAAGTATCTTGTTGGTCACTGTAGGAAGCAGTAAGGAGGACCTTTCTTGTGCTCTTGTGAGTAATCCCTCTTCTACAAAGTCACATACCAGGTGCCAGCCACAGAGTTCTAAATAGTATGGGTCTGTGCCAGTGAAATTCTACATCCACAACAGAACTTCAATTTCTTTTCTGCCCCTCACCCCACCAATCTGCTTCAGAGCATCTCCTGACCCTTTAGAGCTGATTCTGAAGGCATGTGGGAGGCTGGAAGGGAAAGGAGAAGAATAAGAAACTCAACGGCACACATGGAAATTTGTTGCACTAATATAGCATAGAGCATTGTATGCAGCAGAGATAGCCCACAGACGTGTGTGCACACACTCACTCTCTCTTAAGATGATGATGATGATAATCCATCATCATTACCTGCCTGATTAATTGGGGACTCCTTTTAATTGACCAAAAGATTTGCAATTTATTTATCAATTAAACTTTAAATCCTCAATTGCTACTTTAGGAGTTTGCCGCTGTATAGTGGGATTAAGATGCAAAACCAATCCAAAAGTGGATTCAGGGATGGGCCACACCATCTTACATGTCCTACTGCAGCACCCTTAATTGTTTAACTACCAGCTTTCCTCTAGCTCATTCAAAGTGTGTTCACTACCCATGGTGCTGGCTAGTAGACACGATCTCCTGCAACCCCTCTTGTTAGAGCAAGTCCACCCTGTAACATGGACAACTCTTTCCCTCTGTTAATACTGCCCTATTTATATGGCTAATATTTGGAGCCACCTTGATGAAATTCATAAACCCCACTGATAAAACAATGTAGAGTAGGCAAAAGAGTGCCTTCCCTCGGGATGGACAGGAAGGAGAGACCTACTTGGTCACAACAAGCAGACAGCTAATATTGCACTATTTTTTAATTTTATTTTTAGGTCTCCAAAAGCTGGTCTCCAAAAGGAGGGTGCATCCGCCTTTAATGTCTGTGACCTCACTGCCTTGTGGTTGTCTGGGCTGCATGAGGCCTAACTAGCTACTCAGATCCAACGTGTCTTGCATTTGAATCAACCCCGCCCTCAGCTAGTTGGGGAACCATATTGTATTAGTCTAGCTTTACTTTACTCGTTTTTGCTTTCGGGATGTAGGGAAGGTCTTAAATGTAATATTCTAAACAGTGCTAGAATAAAAAATACAACATAAAGACAATGTTTTTGTTTGTCTTATATAAGTTTTTCATTCGTAAATTGTAACTTAAGGGTTCAGCATAGACACTACTCATAATAGTAACAACTACTGTGTAATTGAAGAATAATGTCTTTCGATAAATTAAATTGAGAGAGTTAATCATTTTTCATCAACCTGCAATTTTTTGGATTTGATGCTTGCGTATTCATTCAACAAGATGGTAGGCCATGAATGACATTAAATTTAAAATTGGGTTTCCAGGTCTTTGCAAAATTCTGCAAGCCTTCCTCAGACTTCCCTTCTTTATTGCAAAAAAAAGGGGGGCATTGAAATATTGGGAAAGATTAAGAAATGGGCCTTCTTTGTTTATAAACGTAAGCGGAAGTAAGCCTAGAAATATGTGTGAGGATTTCTTATGGTGGCATCTTGTGGAATTATTCCGCAAATGAGATCTGTCACAACCACTGAATGTCCCTCTCCTTACCTTAGTATATCAGGGTATTAAATGGATGTCTAGTTTGCCCTTTAATATTGTGAGTAAGTCCACCTTGCAGTAGGGCCTTTCTACCAACAACAACTGAGATAACAGAACAGAAGAACTTGTGGGAGGAGAGAACTAACAAGGGTTCTGTGTCATGTCAGCTCCTCTTCCAATACCCAATCAATCCACTAGAAGTTTAGCCTACACTTCTTAAACAATAACATGGCTAAGAAAACCAAGGCAATAATGTAGCATGAGATGCAATGGTTCAGAATCTGCCCAGATCAGACCAGCTTACTTGAAAAAGAAAAAGAAATTAATGCATAGGTTTATTAATCAGAACACAAAATTGCTGTCAGTTAAGCAAATAAAATGTTTGTTTTAACTCCTAAATTTGCCCTAGATTGTAAAACAGGAAGGCAATTCGTTGCTTACACAGATACATCTCTAACCTCCCAAGAAAGTGTACTAGGGCACATGGACTATGAGAGTTGTAGTTCTTTCAAAGGCTCCTGGAATTGCAACACCTCTTGAAAAAAACTACAACCACCATTGCACTCTTCACCTGAATAAATGCAATCGTAGGGAGGGAGAAGTGGAGAGAAAAAACTGTCTCCTTTTGGGAAGGGCCATAGTTCAGTGGTAGAGCAACTGCTTTGAATGGTTCAATCCCCAACATCTTGAGAAAGGCCTGGAAAAGTCAAAAGTGCCAAAACCCTGGACAGTCTTGCTTGTCAGTGTAGACAATATCAAGTTAGGTGGACCAATGGGGTTAGGGCACACACTAACTAATCAAGCAGAGAATCTGCCTTCCACTCTATTTTGTTGTAGTACCTGCTTTTTTGCCTCCATTTGAACATTGTCGTCCAAATATTTCTGGATGCTGCCAATCAATAGAGCTTTTCCTGTATTAGCAATTATCAAAACAGTTAGTTGGAACTGGCCCAATATGAAAATATAACATCTTGTCCGTTTAGAAAGTTTTTCCCTTTTCCCATAATGGAATTTGGGTTTGTTTAAAAAATGCAAAGAAAATATTGGGTAAGCTCAGTCAGTAGTTACTCCCTATGCATATGGCATCATGTCTTCTACTGCCTGATACAGTGAATGAACATTTGGCAAATAGCTTCACGTTTCATTTTTCTCCATACAGCTGCCCAGCTATCCTGGGCATAGATGAGGCTGCTCCTGTAGCAGATGGAAATCTATGAGCAAGTGGGGTGTTTTCCTCAAGTTTTGTTGATAATATGAGAGCCCAGTGGCCACATATGGAGATATGATACTGGATAACCACCACAGATAAAATAAACAAGTCCTAAATTCTAACATATCTTTTGCCAATGAAAGGCCCTTTCAACCTCCAGAATAATGCCATCAAATGCCAACAGTGTCCTTCAGCTCTCTATATTGGACAAACAGGCCAAATCTTACGCCAAAGAATAAACGGATATAAATCTGACATCAAGAATCACAAAACAGAGAAACCAGTAGGAGAACACTTCAATCTCCCAGGACATTCTATACAAGATCTCAAAGTAGCTGTTTTACTACAAAGGAATTTCAGAAATAGACTGGAAAGAGAAGCTGCTGAATTGCAACTCATTACCAAACTCAAAACCATGGAGAGACCTGGTTTGAACAAAGACATTGGATTCTTATCTCATTATACATGACTAAGCCATTTTTCACCTTCTCACCCCTTGCCTTTTCCTGGAAGACCTATTACAGTCGTTAAGAGTCGTCAACAGGCTCATCTCAGCTATCTGCCAATCTCCCATTCCCACCACCCTTCTGAGTAATACCCCTCCCCACCTTCTCACTATATAGAAGGATCTGGCAACTTCTGTTTCAGTGTATCTGAAGAAGTGTGCATGCACACGGAAGCTCATACCAAGAACTAACTTAGTTGGTCTTTAAGGTGCTACTGGAAGGAATTTTTTTATTGAGAATAATAGAGATATCTTGATTCCGATAAAAATGATGACATTAACGAAAACACTTTTTGTTGTAGGGTAGACATATGGATGCCTTGGATAGCTTTAAAAGAGAGTTAGATAATGGAGCAAGAGACTAACAATGGCTACTGACTAATAATAATAATAATAATAATAATAATAATAATAATAATGGCTTATTTATACCCCGCCCATCTGGCTGGGTTTCCCCAGCCACTTTGGGTGGCTTCCAATAAAATATTAAAAATACAATAAAACATCAAACATTAAAAACTTCCCGAAACAGAGCTGCCTTCAGGTGTCTTCTAAAAGTCAGATAGCTGTTTATTTCCTTGACATCTGATGGGAGGGCATTCCACAGGGCGGGTGCCACTACTGAGAAGTCCCTCTGCCTGGTTCCCTGTAACTTCGCTTCTTGCAGTGAGGGAGCCGCCAGAAGGCCCTTGGAGTTGGACCTTGGTGTCCGGGCTGAACGATGGGGGTGGATATGCTCCTTCAGGTATACTCCACGGCCTAGCTGTGGCTATGTTCTGCCTCCACGGTTGCAGGCAGCAATTCTTCTGAATATCATTTGCTGGAAACCACAATGCTCTTGTGCTCAGATCCTGATGAGCGTTTCCCACAGGCATCTAGGAGGCCACTGTGAGAGCAGCACGCTGGACAAGGTGGGCCATTGGCCTGATCCAGCAGGTCCTCAATATGTTCTTAATATCACACTTGCCTTCAAAGAGGCACACAGGCTTTGCATGCAAGAGATTCCAGTTTCAACTCATTGTACCTCCAGGCAGGGTTGGGACAGAAGTCACCAGCCTGAAGCCCTGGAGAACTATTGCTAATCAGTCACTTCCTGTACTAGTATTTGAACTGAAGTGTAGCCATCTTTCAAAATTTGCATTCCTCTGAATTTTATGCTGCAGAAATGCAACAACAGCAACAAAAAGCATTGTATTAGGAGAAAGGGTGCACAACAATGCACACATTTGTGAAAACAATGTACAAAATGCATTATAATTGGGAATGTTGCCCACAAAAAAGGTATATGTATGTACAGTGGAACCTCAGGTTAAGTACTTAATTCGTTCCAGAGGTCTGTACTTAACCTGAAACTCTTCTTAACCTGAAGCACCACTTTAGCTAATGGGGCCTCCTGCTGCTGCCGCACCGCCAGAACACGATTTCTGTTCTCATCCTGAAGCAAATTTCTTAACCTGAAGCACTGTTTCTGGGTTAGCGGAGTCTGTAACCTGAAGCATATGTAACCTGAAGCGTATGTAACCAGAGGTAGCACTGTATATTAGAAGATATGCCCACAAAAAATTTAATTTAAAATTTAATTTTTGTTTAAATTGGCAAACTGTTGTGCCCATGAACTGTCTGGGTAAGTATGTAATGAAGAGAAAATAAATCACAGGTTTGTCCAACCCTAGTTGCAGAAAATGCTGAGTAAAATGGACCAATGATCTGTTTCGGTATGAGACAGCTTCCTAGACAAATAAGTAACATTTGCCTTGGTACTAAATAGCTGTGAGGTGACTGAGGAAAAACCCTGGGCTGTTCTAAAATGTTGATGACAACACCTTAATGTTAAGTACAGAGCATTTTACAATTTGCACTGTGTACAGCTCCGTCAAGAGACCTCAAAGATAAAATATACTGTTCTAGTAAGAGGAAGTAAAGTAAGGCACAAACAATGCATAAATCTCTTCACTCTGCGACATTATAGAATATTTATTAAATAGTAATACAATTTTCTGACTACAGCTGACGCATATTCTACAAAAGAAATAACCGAGATTAACATTTCAGCAACATCTGCAAAAGCAGTGTGATCACCATCAATCTGTATTTCAGAAGAATAAGCAAAGCTCCTATAGCCAGGTGCTGCAGTTAATAAGAATCCCCTTCCACAAGGCGTTCTGTTAAAAATAAAATGTTGGGACATTTTATGTTCAAACTTCTGTCAGGCTGGATAAGCAGAAAAAAGAGAGAGAGCCAGGCAGAGCTGTGTATTATCAGCAAAGCGATGAAAATTGAGCCCGGACTGTCAGAAAACCGAAGCCATTGGGGTCATATAAATAGTAAAGCACTGAGCTAAGAACAAAGCTTTGGGGAACTACATTAACTTGAGCTGAATACTTCAATGCATAAGATACAAATTGAGACCGTTAAGTAAATAAGACGAAAACTAGGTAAACACCGAACTAGGCATGTTTCAATTGATCTGGAAGGACCTCATGATCTATCGTATTAAGCACAGCTGACAAGGCAGAGAGCTTGATTCTCATCTCAGATATGCAGGCACACATTGCTACACAAAGATGCATTCGGATTTGTGAAGATATTAAGTTTGTCAAAATGGGAAAAAAATTGGTTCCTATTTTACAGGGGCTATCTTATTTCAGCGACCCTACTTAACCTGAGCCTCAGAACTGTTTCCTGCCGTGGTAATTACTCTTTACTGATGTTTTAACTTTGCTCTTAAATTCATATCATAGGGCTAGGACTGGTCCTTATCCTAAAGCAGCAGCCTATGGTTTCTGATTGCTTACAGAAAGGACGGTGCACCAACTTGGATCATTCCTGGACACAGATTGCCTAACCGCAGCGACTCATTTGTTGGTAAGCTCAAGGCTGGCTTATTGTAATGTGCTATATAGGGGCCACACTTAAAGACGGTCCAGAATCTAAAACTGGTGCAGAAAGCTGCAACTAGGTTGCTAAGTAGAACTAGAATTTCACAAGCATGAAACCTACACTGCCAATTTGCTACCAGCTCAGGTGTACATTTTTACTGATGACTTATAAATCCCGCAAGAGCTTGGGACTGGGCTGTCTGAGGGAATGGCTTTTCCTGTATAGAGCAGTTCAATCACTAGGGCTTGCAGGTGAAGACCAGTGGCGTAGGAAGGGGGGTACGGTGGGTGAGGTCTGCCCCGGGTGTCATCACTGAGGGAGGGTGCCAAAATGGCAAAAATATGTGTTTTTAAAATAAATAAATAAATAATGGGCTCATGACACTTTTTTTGGGAAAACAAAACAAAACTCCTGCACCCACCACACTCCATTCCTATGCTACTGATAGCTAGGTGAGGTGGGGGCACTGGACGCCACACCATGGGGCCTACAGTGTACCTGAGCCACATGTCTCTTCTGAGAGGGAGGTGGTGGGTGGATTGCCTGCAAGCTCCGCGCTGCTTTTTCGAGTAGTGCGGGGCTTGTGTCTGCCCACTGCCTCAGCCGCCCTACAGCTGAGGGGGAGACTGCAGAGAGGCTCCACGCAGTGCGCCCTGTCTTGGTCCGCCCCACCCCCATAGGTAGCTTGCCCCGCCCCCAGCTGCAGGACACACGGGCCACACCGGGCACCCGAGAGGCTAGCTACACTGCTGGTGATGCCCTCCTAGTTATATGACAGTCTTCTGCAGCCTGTCTTGTGGTAACTAGTGGGGAGACCCTCAGTTGAGGCACCCACCCTACAGAACCAGCTCCCCTTTGAAATAAGAGAAGCTCCAGTGGTGGCACACTGTTGGTACTTGTTGAAAACCCATCTGCTCTTTTGAGCATCTTTAGTATTTTAGGCTTCTGAGCATCTTTAGTATTAGCCTGCATTATTTTGGTTTGGTTCTTTAGATGCTGCTGTATTTTTTGTTTTGTTTTAATGCACTGATTTTAATTAATTGGCACTTTATGTTGTGAAATGCCCAGTGCTTTTTTTCTGGGGGGATGCAGGGGTACACATACCCCTAAAGATTTTGTGGATCTTTGTACTTTTGTCCATTTACTGTATTCTCTCCCCCTCCTCCGATTAGAACTATAAAATGGTGATTTTCTTGAGTTTAAATGAGAGCACCCCATAACATTTTTTTTTAATAGAAAAAAGCACTGGAAACGCCTTCTAAGTTTTTGAGTGGAAGGTGGCATAGCAATATTTTAAATAAATAATTATATCCAATTTGGCATATATAGACATATACATATATATAGATATAGATAGATATATATATAGAAATTTTAAAAACAACAACAGCAGAATTTAAACACACACACAAGCACACACACTGGAGAAAATGGTATCAGAGAAAAGTAGTAATCAGATAATTGTCATGAAAGGGGAAAGTATATATTTCCTCTCTTTCCTGTGATATCCCTTGTGACTCACAGCACAATAATCTCACTGCTGCACATGGTTCTATGCTCCCATTGCACAGCAGTGCTCATAATAACTTAAGCAGAGATGGAAAACAGGAAGGGCCAAAACAGACAATTTGTAGAAACTAATGTAAGGTAAAGTTGGTATTTTGGAAAGTGACTGCTATTCATGTCTTTCAGCCAGCAGAATTCCTATGAAGATGGCAATCCTTTCAACCGAGCAGTTCCTTCATTCACATATTCCTGGATCACTGTAATTGCACCACAGGGAAGCAGCTCCATGCTCTTCCCCTCCTCTCTGTGTTTGTATAGTGATGAAGCTTGCATTTCATTTTATTTAACATGGAAACCAAGCAATGGAATGGGGAGGCTCTGATTTGATTGTTTCTTTATTTAATTTCTATACCACTTTATATACTACTAAGCAGTGTACAGAAAACTGAAGCAACAACAGACAACTTAAAATATTACAAAAAATATACTTCTATATAAAAATACTACATTAGCACAGTTACTAATACAGTGGTACCTCGGGTTAAGTACTTAATTTGTTCCGGAGGTCCATTCTTAACCTGAAACTGTTCTTAACCTGAAGCACCACTTTAGCTAATGGGGCCTCCTGCTGCTGCCGCACTGCCGGAGCACGATTTCTGTTCTAATCCTGAAGCAAAGTTCTTAACCTGAAGCACTATTTCTGGGTTAGCAGAGTCTGTAACCTGAAGCGTATGTAACCTGAAGCGTATGTAACCCGAGGTACCACTGTATATATAAATCAATATCAATTCATTTCCCTTCTGACACATCTTCTTTCTCAGCCTCTGAGTTCTCATCCAGAGTCCAAACAACTCTCACAATGAGAAGAGTTCCTGGAAACAGCAGACATAACCCTAGTCTCTCACTCTAGGTTTGCTTTTTAATGAGCAGGCCCAAGGTGGCTGCTTTCTCAGGCTGCCCACAACTAATAAATTATAAATAATAATTTGTTGTTGTTGTTCAGTTGCACTTTCCACACACAGTTCCAGGTACAGCAAGTTTGTTGAGTTTCAAAGGCAGTCCGAAGGATTGCACCCTCCACTCATAGCTCCTTCCTCACCCTCTGTCCTCTTCACTTCCTCCAGCTGTTCAGGGGAGTTTGGGTAGGAAGCACAGCAGATGGTTCTAGCAGAAAACCAGGCCCTGTTTTCACTAGGGGATAATATTTTCTGGACACTGGAGTGGTAATTTTGGCCTAGCCTTAAACTGTTCTAAGGATCTTAAAGAGAATGGAGGTGCTGCTTAGCTTCTAAAATAAGTGGTCCATGAGGAACATACTGTGCAGAAGTGGCTGTGCAAAAGTGTCCAAATTCTTCAGTTCTGTGCATTGAAGTCAGACTTGGCATTATTCTTCTGTAGCCCCATATTAATTGCATATTCACATTCTAGTTGGGTGGCCTGGTGCAGAAGTGGGACTGGACTCCTACACCTTTAACAGTTTATTTGTTTAGGAAATGTATATGCCATGCATCATCAAAAGGCTGCAGGGTTGCTTACAGCACAGTAACAACCCTCCCCCTCCCAATTTTAATGTACATACATAATGAATCAACTAAAAATAAAACAGTTATACAATTCGTAAGTGATACATAATAGCACGTAATACACAATACGCAATGCATATTAAGCAGCAGTGTCAAATTATTCAGTGTCAACCCAGCAATAAACTCCCCTATTCAACTCCTGCAAAATACAATAACCTAATAACATAAGTTGTGATCTGTGCACCTCAGGTGCAACTGCAAAATGTAATATATATAGTTAACAATAGCAGCAGTACGAAAAATAAGGGAGGGAATCAGCAGCAGTGGCGTAGCGTGGGGGGTGCAAGGGGGGCAGGCCGCACCGGGCGCAACATCTGGGGGGGCGCGCTCGCTGCCTCCGGAGTCGCCGAAGAGCCTCGGGCGCAGGCTGTAGCAGAGCCGCATGTCTCACGGCACCCGGCTGAAGGCGCCCGGCAGGCAGCGGCTCTCAGCACTTGCAGCGGAGGACGCGCCAGGCAGCCCCTCCTCACAGCCCCGCCTCCGCCACTGCTGCTGCAGCTGCTGGGCCATTGCATTTTCCTCGCCTCTCTGCCCCCCTCCTCCTCCGGGCAAGCGGCGTTGTTTGGGCAGCAGCGCCAGCGACAACTCGCAGGTTAGGGGTTAGGGGGGGCGCAAATTACGTGCCTTGCCCCGGGTTAGGGGGCGCAAATTACTTGCGTTGCCCCGGGTGCTGACAACTCACGCTACGCCGCTGATCAGCAGTGGTGTACTGATGCAGAAACAGGGTATTAAGTACATATATTTCTCCCTGTGTAAAAGTAGCTCTTACTACCCTTGCTGCAGAGAAAACGACAAACCCTTCCAACTTTCACCTGGGAGTTTTCTGGTCCTGCCTGTCTCTCACCCAGGGAGATCTCCAATTTCCTGCCTGTAACTTACGGCTCTTCCATATCTACCTACTGCTCTTAGGGGATGCTACCCATGGTTCCTAATGCCCTCCAGGATAGACAAAAAAGGGAAGGTCCTCTTTGGAGTTTCCCTTGAGTCTTTCCCACTGGGGTGTTCCACCGCCTGCAGCCTGCCTGTCTTGATCTCTCCTTGTCCCAAAACACACCCTCTGAGCAGGTGCAGCCCAGCCGGCCAGCCTTTAAGCAGTGGTGGCTAATTAACAGTGTCCTGTGCACCAGATTGCTGATAACAGCCTTGGAGAGTAGCTACAGTTGTTAAAGCTAGCAAGCTAGATGTTTCAAGTTCAGCTCCCTTTATTTGATAACCTGGCTGTCAGCAGTGGCAATGCCACTGCCAAAATGCTGCTTCTTCCTTTCCTCCAGTCTTACACAGGAGAGGGAATTTCAGGAAGTGTAACTTGCACCTAAGGGGATTATTCACAGACTGCATTAAAATTGTGGGTTGTTTTTTATTTATTTTTAAAAAGTCCACATAAATTAGATGCAATTTTTACTTTGCCTAGAATGCACGTTTGGTTTCCAAAGCAGTCTTTTTTATATTCTGTTCAACATTAGACACATTCATGTGTCCATAATAGTGCAATAAATTATTTTGTTTTGATGTGTTTAATTCTATGTATTTTAATTTATAATGCATTGTTTAATAACCTACTTAAAACCGGGGCTACCTTTGAAGGTGACTTGGAAACTACAACTAATCCAGAATGTGGCAGACTGATGGCCGGGAGTGGCCACCAGGACCATATAACACTGCTCCAAAAGGATCTTCACCGGCTTCCAGTACGTTTCCGAGGACTGAACTCAAAATTATCTGAAAATAGGTTAAGGCGAAAAATTCAGGGGATGCAGCAGCCAGACTGGTGACTGGGAGTGGCTGCCAAGGCCACATAACACCGGTCTTCAAAGACCTACATTGGCTCCCAGTACATTTCCAAGCACAATTCAAAGTGTTGGTGCTGACCTTTAAAGCCCTAAATGGCCTTTGCCCAGTATAGCTGAAGGAGCATCTCCACCCCCATCATTTAGCCCAGACACTGAGGTCCTCCTCTGAGGGTCTTCTGCTGGTTCCTTCACTGCGAAAAGTGAATCAAACCTGCTAGTAGACACCCTCCCTTCAGATGTCAAGAAGATAAAGAATTACACAACTTTTAGAAGACATCTGAAGGCAGCCCTGTACTGGGAGGTTTTTAATGTTTGATGTTTTTATTATGTTTTTAAGATATGTTGTAAGGGGGAAACCCAGTCAGATGGGTAGGGTATAAAAATTATTATTATTATTATTATTATTATTATTATTATTATTTTGTTTATTACATGTGTCAATGGGCAAAGACAGTAGCTTCCTATTCCTATGTCCCTAAACTCTCAAACCTACACTTCTATTTTATAGCATTAGCAATGAAACATTTGCAGAAGCAGAATTACACGTGACAATAAGAAGTTAAACTCAGGCCTGTAAAATCATGAAATATGGAACAGATACAATCTAAAAGGCAAAATAGGAAGCTAAGCTTGTCTCCCCCACATGAGTTACAACTGTACTAAATTCTGCGGGTGGCAAAATCCCTTTGGGAATATAAAAATCTTCTACAAAGAAATTAATTATATATTGTTAACACAGATACCAAGGAAGCGAGAGACAGACAGACAGACAGAAAGAAAGAAAGAAAGAAAGAAAGAAAGAAAGAAAGAAAGAAAGAAGGTAGCAGTTTAGAACTTGGCAATGGTGAGCATTAAAATGTGTTTTAGTAGCAAGGAACTGTTATCCAGAAATGTTCAGCTAATGGTTCAATGTAATTACGTCATCGTATCAATAGATTCAGAAAACATACTTGGCAATAATTGTATCCCTCTATCTATCTGAGGCCTCCTCAGGAACCATCTAGGTTCCAACTTTTAAAAATAATTTGCTTCAGATAACTATTTAGTAAGTGCTAACACAAAAAAGTAAAAATGATACTTGAAATGCAGTCTGTGTACTAAGGCAATACCTCCCCAAATGGCACAAGTAAGCTCTTCAGTTGCTCATAACACCCATATTAATTAAACTTACTGGCAAGTAAACTGAAAGAGATTTATTTATTTATGAAACATTTCCATGCCGTGCTTTGGCTTCAAAACAAGACCCCAAGGTGATGACATCAGTGCAAAGTATGTGATGTTCACCTTTGGTGGCTGGTCTTTCCTGTGTTTGCAACTCCTTTTGGAAACCAGGAACAAAGCTTTGCATGCATGGTAGGCGATGGGTGCTGGCTGAGGACCCAGGCACTCAGAAGGGCCTAACCAGGTTTATCCAACCCAGTCTTGGCACCCAGGACATTGTATGTCAAGTTATTTACGCAGAGCATGAGAGCGGATTTGCTCCTTTTCAAAAGCACTGGGCCTTCCCAATGCACCCTCTTCTGAGCAAACAGGCCTTGTGTGTCTGGCTGCTGCAAATCAAAGAGGACAAACATCACAGGCATGAAAACTAGAAACCACCACCACCAGCAGCAGCAGCAGCAGCAGTAAGATAGTTCAGTTGGTGGTGCTGATGATGCCAGAATTGCAGGTTTGATCACTGTATGGGGGAGCTGAGTATTTCAGGGGGTTGAACTAGCAGCGGTTCTTAACCTGTGGGTTCCCAGATGTTGTTGGACTACAACTCCCATCATCCCTGAGCTCTGGCCTTGCTAGATAGGGGTGATGGGTGTTGTAGTTCAACAGAATTTGGGGACCCGCAGGTTGAGAAAGGCTGAATGGTCTTCAGGGTCCCTTCCAACTCTACAGTTTTCATGATGTGATTTCGTGATGTGGGTGGACCAGAGTCACTCCTGCAAAGCAGAGAAGAAAATTTTATCTTATTTTAAATATGCACCCTTTCTGATGCTACTGCATTGTCTTGCTATTTGTTTAGGAATAAAGGTTGAACTTGAGGGAGGGGTGAACAGCTTGGAAACAGAGACAAAAAGCATGTGAGAGAGAAGAGTACAAGAGGGGAGAGAGTAAGAAAGAAGAAACAGATGGGAAAAGAAAAATTGCTAGTGGTTTCTGCTGCTTAGGTTATTTACTGCCCTTTTCGGGGACATTTTTAGAAATTATCTTAGCAAAGCTGAATGAAACTTGTATCGTTTACTGATGTTATTCTTTTGTATGGGAGTTTGTGCCACCCCAACTGAGAGAAAAGGATTTCCACAACAAATTGCCCAAAGCTTTGCACAACAGAGAAGCTGCATGACCTAATGATCTGGCTTCAAAGGAAACACTCCCCAAATAAAGACAGCAAATGTGAGTATTGATTTCTAAGTTAATAATATGCATTTGACAATCTCCCACCCCCACTGATGATAGATGAAAGAGATTATATTAAAATATAATTCTCCACAAGGTCACCCTTTATGATTCTCCCCCCTCCCTCAGTCTAACCGCTTAGTGAAGTTACTTCCTCCATTGTTTAATAATTACCTTCTGCATTAACTTTGCTGGTGCCAAGAAAACAATTTCTCAATAGAGACTTTAAAAAAAATGAAGTTGTGTTTGGATTCTGGTAGCGTTCAGATTCTGGCTGTCCTGGTGAGCAACTGATATATTACAGGCTTTAATATGGAATTTTAACCTAGAAATGATTAAAATATTTGCACCTTATTCTTTGTTTTAAGAATGTTGTGGTGTTCCTTCTTCTGGAAAAATCTATCTTCAGACTCAAGAGCATGCTTTTCATTTTCTGATAAAAGATGCCTCTTAACAAGTCACGGGTGCATCATTTCACTGGCTCTCTCAATGTGGTTTTGTGGACATAAATAACTGCAGGTTACAAGTGACTTGCGTGGCTGAGTCAGGCATTTGAGATGAATGTCCTTTAAAATATATATGGTTTGACTCCTGAGAGAATTTGTGGGGTGGGGGTACTAATCACTTTGCTCATGTGAGATTGAAACACGAGGAAATGAAATGTTTGATCCACAAACCAGTTAAACTTCCCTGCTGGGATTTTAGCCTATGAGAGTGAAGGCTTAAAGTGCATAGCCCAGAATAATCCCATGGAATGTAAAAGATACTGCTCCATTTGAAACTTCCTGACTTCCAATAGTGCAACAATAAGATAAACAAAATGCCTCTCCCTCCAGTCCAAAATTATACTGCTGAAATGAAGAGATCCATGGCATTTTTGTGTGCAGAAAGACTATGAACCACTCAGTACCAGAACCACAGGCATGACCGGTATGGAATGGTTGGGTAACAACCCACTGGGTACCTCTCCAGATCAGATTCCTCTCCTGAAACATCTCTTTTGGCCAGTTCTCATGTTTCACAGGACCCTGACATGGCCTGAACCAGCTTGCTGGGACCATCCCTGGGGGCATCAGCTACCCTGGGTAGCTCCTACTCTTTTTTTAAAAAAAAATAAAAATTATTAACCAACCAATCAAATCAAATCAAATCACATCACATCACATCACATCACATAAATTCCGAATAACAAAGCCGAATTTTAAATTTTTGTTGAGGGGACCCATATTTCAAGTTCCGAAGGGGGATTCCGATCATCTTCTTGCTAATGCGTTAATATCCACAAAGCAGTCCAAATAATGTTCATAATTCTATCCAGTCTTATCTTGCTGTTTCCACATCTCATCTTATTCGTATATTTTTTCTTCTTTTCTTTATGATCTCTTCTGATAATCTCCTTAAGCAGACAAACACCAATTATAATCCTGTGTGAATTTTCCATTCGTCCAGTCCTCATATCAAGATGGTTTTCAATATAGCATCGCTTTCATAAATAACATCACTCTTTCCATCGTTAATCTCGCAGATCTGTCGCTCTTAAGTCCCTCTGAGGAGTCTCACCCACAATATAAAAACAGCTCTGTTCCTCCTCCCAGACTTAAGTCCTCTGACAGAACTTGCCAACATGGCGACGGTATTTTTTACTGCGTCATTCCAAAGCTCTTATAGTTTCCACGATCTTCTTGAAACATGCTTTGGTTAGTAAATTATCTCCACACAGTCATAAATCCACAGCTTAAGTCATTTAAACGGCATTACTAACTTGTGACTTGTGTGTGTGGGGGGGGATTCTTGGTTAATCACATAGAGAAAAGAAAGGAAAGTTTTTTCCTCCTCCCCCATCCAGTCCCTTTGCCATACCGAGCCTTGGTGGGTCTTCTCATGATTTATTCTTGTTCCTCCGACCCGTCTTGTTTATCAGGGATCTCTTCAGTTAGCAGTCTTTACTCCCCCTTCTTCCTTGAAATATGTGCATTCGCTTCCACCTAATTGTTTCTTTTGAAGTTGCTGCAAATTAGAGGTGCGGATCAGAGACAGCGTCCAGGAGCACCGAGATCCACAGGAGGGCTTTCTGCCTAGTGCCCCCATCCCCACAAATTCGGGGGGTGGTATCGGCCACAGCAGGCAAGGGCAGTCCCCCCACCCTTGGGGGGGGTAGGGAGACTATTTACTCCCATCAAAGCCTCCTAATTACCTCGTGTGGGTCGGAGAGATGTTATTGTCAGCCATCTTCCGATGCGCCCCTAGCGGCCCCTCTGGGTAGCTCCTACTCCTCATCCTGACCAGCCCCACCAAGATGTCTCTTTGGGGCTCATGACATCAACAGGAAAATCACCAGCCTGCTGAACAACCACCAAGAAGATGAGTGCTGGTTGAAGGCAGCTGAGGAAGGGCAAACCAGGTGAGCATGAGCCAATTACATCACTAGCCCCAGCTTGTGAGTTGCAGGCAATTCACAAACAGCAGAGTCAGCAAACGAGTGCGTGCTGATAAGGATGCTTATGTGAATATAGAACAGTATTTCCTGGTACCTGAAATAAAGTGTAAAAGTCCCAGCTTCTCAGAAAAAACAACAACAACAGAGGCACACACTCCTAATTGCCTTGAGGATTTAACGACACAGCACTAATAACCATTGTCTGGTGGCGGCCCAGTCCATCTCTGTGTGACATCTCTTAATAGCTAAAAGTCTGTCAAATAGTTTTGGCTGGAAGATAACTGGAGTGGTATGGAGAAATGCAGGCCTTTCCCAAGTTTTTCTCTTACTTTTCTTCCCTCACTTCTCACCCTCTGTTTCACTACTGAGTTCAAGAGTACAAAAAATTATATTATACAATTACAGACCTAGTAAATTATAGCCCAAGAGCAGGGTGGTGGTGGTGGTGCCTGTTTCCCCAAACTTGTCACCCATTCCCCCCGCCAAGCAAACATGATCTCCCTGTCCTGAACTAAGGAATGTTTCTTCACCATGGGCAACATTTGCGCAGGGGCTAAAGCAACTCAGTGCCCCAGGCGATTCTCATGTATGAAGTAAAAAAAAAACCTAGGCATCGTTATAAGTGTGTCCTAGATTGTGAATGCAATCTTTTCTTGACTTTCCTCAGGATTGTCTCGAAGGACGAGTATGGAAGCAGACTCAAAGGCAATTAAACTAAATAAACAATTTATAGTATCCATCAATATAGCAGTTTAATCGAGGGCCTGGTGTAGGAGTACACAATGGGAATAGCACAATGAAAATAACTCAGTATTATTAAAAATTTCCAGAAGTCTCAATACTCAGTTACCACGACTCCTTTCAATATCAGCAGCAAGGTGCATTTGCTGCAGCTACAGTCCAGAGGAACTCTCCATCCATATATTGTCCAGTGAAGCTCTAGGAACACAGTTCTGTCCCCTATGCTCAAAGAAGTGGTGTCATCAGAACAACACCTTGGGGAAGAGGACCTGGGTCTCAGATTGCACAGGAGGACCCCCAATTGCAGCAGCAGGATGGGTGCACCAGGTTTTATAGTACACAAAATAATTTATACATATTACAATCTGAAGAGACCCCCGTCATAAGATTATTAACATCTAAAATACCTAACTACATCAGTAGTTGCACAAAGAGAAGTACATGTGAAAGGAAATGATGAAGGAAAATCCCTAAAATATATATATATATACATTTACAAACCCACACAAGCACGTGACAGAATGTGTCCACTTAACAAACCCATCATGGCCCCCATAATTAGGAAAGTTTCGTTTACTCAAGCCAAACTATTCAGGGTTTAAGATTAAAATCTCCCCAGCAGGACCTGATCTCCACAGCAACCACTCTATGAAGACATTCAGAAGCAGAAAACAGAACTGAGTGTGTGGAACTCGGAGCGCTGTTGCCATACCCCCGGGTTTCACAGTGAACATGATGGAAAACAACTGAACTTCTGCCTGCATAATTCTACCTTGTGCTTTACTTCTTGGTCCTGCTAGAATTTGATGTTAAGGTTAAGAGAGTAGGGCAGAATGATTATTTATTTGCTCATTTTTGAAGCCTCCCCTTTTCAACAAGGGAACAATAAAAAGTTCAGCAAAGCATTAAAAATATAGAAGGATTCCACTGAAAAGTACCACTAAAGTACAGCAGAAAGAAACACTGCTCCACTGACTTTCATCACCTCAATCTGTTCCAAAGGCCTGAGTCAATGAGTTTTCAAACACCACCAATAGCGCAGGATGACATGTGCATCTCCCAGGGGAGGGAATTCTACAGGGTGCCAGTACTGACAAGGCCCTATTAAGGATCATGGCATAGCAAGCTATATGTGCATTGGTGGGACCACCAACAGGGATGGCAAATATCGGGAGATACGCTCCTTCAAGTATTTTAGTTCCAACATTGTGAAATTTCTCATTCATATATATTTGTGTGTGTGTGTGTGTGTGTGTGTGTGTGTGTGCATGCATAGAAACTGTTGTACAAAGACAACTTCTTTAATAGGATAAAATGTTCTAGCTAAAAAAAATACCACTGTAAGCATCAGATAAAAGTTTAAAACACAATTGCTCTTAACCATTTATTCAGGAAATTTTAAAATAAATAGATTAATGTTTTTCTTTCTTTTTCCTTTTTGGTATTTCTTTGACAAATAGTGAGATCAGAGCCACACTTCTTTGTTGATAAATCTTTCTGATTTGCATTCTAAATTCTTAGGCATTTTATATCAATTTGGTTTTCTAGCCATGTTATCGTTAAATCAAAGTATTACCCAATCACACATTGTATTAACCTTGCTGATAGAAGTGCACAGCACAATTATATCCCCTGTCAGCCTCCCTTTTTTTGCTAGATTAAAACACAGAGCACCTCATTCAATCTTATTTAAGGTGACTGTGCTGTAATTTTCCAGCATTTTTGCATCAAGGACTACATGAGCTAGCCACATGATGTTCCCCCAACACATGAAAAACTTCTGTGTGTGCATGTGTGGACCTACGGAGAAGATCCCTGTAGGCTCCTAGTGAGATGCTTGCCTACTGTGGCATAATGCACTGCACCCAAGTCATTTCACTGCCACATTGATGCCGTATCCTGTGGGTTTGGAAAAAATATTGGCTAGTATATGACATACAGGAAGGTCTTAGCACAACATACCCAGCTGAGGACCAGTGGGGAAGAAGAAGAGGAAGCATCAGAAAGCCAGAAGGGTATCATCTAAACTAGGGATGTCTGTGAAAGTCAATATTTGCAAATTTCAATACAAACTGACCTTACCTGACCTTCCCTACCCAGAAGACTAATGTGATGTTCAGAACCTAGTTATATACCAATTCTCACATTTCCCAAATGTTCTTAGGCAGTTCTCGGCTCAAAATGGGCTTCAAAACATTTTTTGAAATGCATAGTGGAACTGAGAAAAGACAGGTAAACACTTACAAAAGGGGATTGCTTGAACCATCTTTATTCTGAACTCACAAAGCCAGTTGTGCGCAGGCAGGAGACGGGTCATGCTACACTCTTTATTATAATATTGGTATATACAAGTTGGAAATATTCACTAAGCTTTGGATAGTCTGCAAGCCAGATTGTTAGCTGCCGTAAATAGGTAAAGTATGTTTGAAGTTAGAAGAAGCACACACATAACAGCACCTTCACTTTCCAAGGGACTCCATTCCACTGTTAAACAGCTCTTACCGTCAATAAGTTCTTCTACATGTTTAGTCAGTATCTCCTTTATTGTCATCTGCATTGGTTCAGGTCCTACCCTCTGGAGCAGGAGAAAAGGAGCTTGCTCCAATACTTCCATGTGATAACAGCCCTTTAGATATTTGATGATATTAGATATGGTCTGGGATAACACCACTAAGGTGACAGCCATCTGCACTCCTGGTATTTTGGCAGGGGAATGAGCATGTGGTTCAGCCACATGGTTCCTGTCTTTACAAGTAACTAGAGCAGTGGTTCTCAACCTGTGGGTCCCCAGATGTTGTTGGACTACAACTCCCATCACCCCTGAGCTCTGGCCTTGCTAGCTAGGGGTGATGGGAGTTGTAGTTCAACAACATCTGGGGACCCACAGGTTGAGAAAGGCTGAACTATAGCAATACAACGCTATATCATGGAAAAGTGGCTCCCATGTAGTTCTGGCAGTGACATTGATTGGGCCTCTTGCATATTTGTGATGACCATGCTTAAAGACCCCCTTGACTGTTCCACTGTCACTAACTACTGGCCAGTGTTGCTCGCTCCTACTACAAACCAGTTTAAACCCGATAGTTTACTGTCCAAAGTCCTTCACCAAAGTAAGTCAAAGTATATACTTGGTTTTAAGCTGATTTTAGGATGTGTACACACTTCCTTTTACTGTGTATCCAGTGCACTCCCACTGCTGGTTTGGTAAGCTGTGTACACACAGCGTTAGCCACAATCTACATCTATCCTGCATATAATATCCTGTTGTTCCTTAGGAAATGCTGCATTTTGATCCATTTGTTCCCAAACCAGGCTAGAATCTACACACATATTTAAAAAGTTGTGAAAATGCTTTAAAAAACCATTTTGAAAAATATATTGAATTTGCCATAGCCCACCATCGCCATTTAGTGTCACATTTGTATAATGCACTTCACAACACTCTTCAAATGTTTTATTTGCAGCTGTATAGCTGAGTCACAGCTTCAATCTGAATTGAGAAAAAGAATGATCCAGTTGCATTTTAAGCCAGTTAAGTATACATAGCTTTAGTTTCACGGACAGATATTTGTGACTGTGAATCTGATAGTAGTTGGCACTTCAGTGGTAATGCTACATTATGTTATACACGTGGTATTTAAAAAAAAAAAGCTGAACACCCTAAGAGTAAATGGCTTACAAAACATCATTTAAGCATGGTTTGAGAGATATGTGGTGGCTGAGCATACAGTGTCTTTGATAATTGGATCACATCCTAATCACTCCCATGAGCTTGGATGCTGAATACATAAACATACGCGCTGACGCGGTTGGAAATAAATGGGACTCCAATTCAAGTAAAAAGCAATCTTCCCCAACAACAGACCCACATCTCAGAAACAGGCTCTTGGCAGCCGTTTGCACCAAACATGTACCTCACAGGAATTTGAGAGCGCATATGGCAGAACGTGTGATAAATGTAAATAAGCAGACTCCTCCAACAGGAGCCCCCTAATTAGCACACTTTCGTGGGGGCCCCAGCCAAGATGGTCTCGTTGCACCCTTAAAGGAAATCCTGGTTGCATGCCAGAGCCAAGAACGCCTTGGTGCAGATCTACAGATGCCCAGAGGATTTTGTATTTTTCATTGGAATAAAGAAGTGGAAATAACGCAGGGTACTTGACACTGCACCTGCAATTTTACATCTGAGTGATTTTAATACTTTGAATAACAGATATCTAGCATCATCATTCAATTTTAAGAAAAGAACGGCTTGTAGTGCTGCGATTTTTGTCTGCAATTTAGATTCATGAACAAGCAATTTATCCTTTGCAATGGTTGGAATCCAGGCGAGCTGTTGTCTGAATATTTGAATGTGCAGCCTAGCTTTCAAGATGACAAGAGTGTAAACAGTTCTCCTGGCTCCGACCAGTGGTCCAACTTTGCCAGTTTCCTTCTATCAACAGTAGTCATACCTAGATTCTTGAGAAAGTTTATATGGTGCAAAGTGTCATGTCATTCTTATTTTAGCTCTCATAATTAAAAGGTTTTGGGGGGTTATTATAAAAAAACCACCCTAGAAATAACTATGCATTTCCTATCAAATGTTGATATTTCTGTTTTGTATCTAATAATTGGAAGCTGTGATAATTAGGTGTCTCAGCAGATGAGGATATCAACCTATAAAATAATTGCAAATTATGCTGAATTTGAGTGAGACTCTTTGCCTATGTCTCATTTGAATAGTGAAACTCCCCACTTTGCCTTCTGTGCAATTAATTTACATTACAGTGTGACACCAGAGACAGATCAGATGAGAGGAGCCTGTGGATAAGCCTAGAATTGGGGGGGACAAAGTTCTTCCATGAGCTCAAGGTTTTCTCCTTGGGCAATGGAACTTCCCTTCCTCTCCCTCTCTTCACACTCTGCCTGCAGTCTCCCCAGATCTGCTCTGGAGGGTTGAGAGAAAATGCAGAACAGATTTTTATTTGGGGTGGTGGTATTTCCGGGTCAGCTGGAGAGAAGACAAGGTGGGGAAGTTGCATAGCCATCGTTCAGACAAAAGCCATTGTGCTAACAGAAGGATTTCATTGGACACTGCCCATGGAGTTCAGCCTCACACTGCTACTGTTTCATAGTGGATAAGAGGTGGGAACATCTGTAGTTCAAATCTCTACTACAAACTCGCTAAGCAGACTCAGATAAAACCATTCTCTTAGCACTCATCTAAGGGGACAAGTCTCACCTTCATTATGGCATTGCCCCAGGATTATTTGTGAGGAAAGAGGTTTGGAAGTTCTAAAGCACCTTCACCAACTTGGTGCCCTCCAGACATTTTGGACCTCAGCTCCCACCTACCCCCGCCAGTGAACTTGAAGAGCACCAGGCTGATGAAGTCTGGTTTAAAATGCTTGTGGTTGAAGTATGGCTGGACATTTTCTGTCAACTTTAGATTTTTTTTCTTCTTATAGCACTCGTTAATGGTAAGAACTGGCAAATCAGGAACTGAAAGTGGCATCCTGCTCTCTTTGTAAGAGCAAACTTAATATTCAATGATCAGCTGTCACAATATAGAAGTTTTTGGTTTTTTAAAAAAAGGGGTGTATTCAATAAAATACGGTAATTGCACAAGTGGAACAACTTCCTCTTGCGCAATGTAACTTATCCTCGTTCTCCTCCCCCTCCCCAACTCTCTGGAGCAGTTTAGGGGATGGCACAGCAGGAGCAGAAGTCCCTTCACACAGGCAGAGGTTGTTCCACTCATGCAATGAGTTTGCTGTGTTTTTGCAAGTTTGTATAAAGATATAAAGTCTCTTACTCTTCTTGGGCAAGGTATTTGTGTAACTGGTTGCCTCTCAACTCCAGGCTCTTTTGGATGATATGGAGCATTGAGAGCTATTTCAGGAATGGTTTTTGGCTGGGGGCAGCTTGGGTCACCTTGTTTGATGACCTACACTGTGAACCGGATAACGCAAATGTGTGCCTGCACACACATAAGTCGGATGGACTTATTGGGGGCTTTTAGTATCCTTGACCATTGTATACTTCTGGATTGCCTGTCAGGCATGGAGAGTCCTCTCTTCCTCCAGTAACTTCATAGACAAGAATCACAAACATCTTTGTATTTTATAGTCCCTTTTATTCAGTCATCTGGTTGCAAAGCAAGAATCCATATCTCTCTACATAGAGAGTTGTTGACTACTCTGAGCCCTTCCCTTCTGTATTCAGCAACATCCTGAGTGCCAACGGGACGTTCCAGCCCTCTGCAGCCTCTGTTCTCTAATATGGGGAGACAGTGGCGTAGCGTGGGGGGTGCAGGGGGGCCGGCTGCACCGGGCGCAACATCTGGGGGTTAGGGTTAGGGGGCGCAAATCCACGGGTTAGGGGGCGCAAATTACTTGCCTTGCCCCGGGTGCTGACAACCCACGCTACGCCACTGTGGGGAGACCTACGAGCCCGAGGAGAGTGGGGGAGTTACCCAGGCTCTCTAGGGATGTCTCTGCTGGCTGTTCCCTCCCTTCCCCCTCTTCTTCCACTATCTCGTAGCTAGGTAACTCCTACAGAGCATTCTCCTCTCTTTCCCCTACTGAAACTGCTGGGAAGAAGTGGGATGACTCTTTCCCCTCCTCATCTTTGGAGAGAAGCCGATCTGACTGAGGATACACTTCTCAGTCCTCCTGTTCAGACCATTCCCTGACACTGGATCAGGTATTTGTCTGGTGCATGAGTAGCTGCATGCACATTGCCCCATGACTGCTTTTTCGGGGTAAGAATGTAGGGTCAGTTGCCCTGAGGGAAAACTTTTATGGACATATGACAGATGTGTTCTGTCTAGCAAAAACTGAACTCACTATCTGAAATATAGGCCAGTGCATCTGTTTCTTGGGATGGTTTTGGAAATAGGATGTAGCTTAGCAAATTTAGCTCCACTCTTACTGGAAACAAAGACTAATTTTGGTGACAACGCTCTATTCAGTTCTTTGGCCAGCAAACCAAAAAAACCCCACAGAAACAAAAAGCTCAGTTCTGTCATATTTTCGAGGCACTCTGAGAAATATCATCAATATCTTTTCACACATTTTCACACTTGTCTGCCCCCCCCATTGGCTGGGTAAGTGGGAAAAGATGCACAATATTTAAAGTGCTCTGTAATTCTCAAGAGCACTCTATTATTCTTGATGGTGTGACAGAATATTGGTCCCCACAATGCTACCTTCTGGTTGTAAACAAGACAATAGTTAATAGATTTGGAGCTGATCCATAACAGTTTGATGCAAAAAAGTATCAAGCTTGCTATGAATGACCACAAAGTCACCATCGTGTTCCTTATCATTCCTTAACAAAATCAGAGCTGGCTCTGCCATTAGGCAGAGTGAAGCAGCTGCCTCAGGCAGCTATTTATGAGTGCCAGGAAAGGGTAAGATACCAATATTTGCATGGGCCAGGTGCCCCACCCACTCCTTCGTGCCTGACTCCCAGATAAAAGACAGGACAACATTGCTTTTGGTCAAGTCAGGCCACAACTTTATTGATTACAGATATAGAGGTTTAGCATAGGCGTTGGGTATATCCATTGAACCTCCAGTCCACCTGTTGAGGTATACCTAATTGGTATCAACCTGAGGTGAGGAGGTCCTATGGCACACACTATGGAGATGCCACCTTGAGGTGTGCTATGGCCCTAGCGCCTGCCTGGGCTTCTGGACAGAAGTAACTCCTTCTCCTTTAATGGGATATCCACAAAGACTGGAGGGAAAGGCAGAGGCTACAACCTCCCCTCCACCATAGAGTAAGGCTTACCCAATGCCTAAACTGTCAAAGTTGTGACAATTGCTATGAGGAAGAGATAACCAAAGGATAGAGCCAATTAGTTGGATGGACAAATTCCTGCCCGGCCCCAAATACAATAACCATCCAATAGTCCATAGTAAGTTCAAGCATAAATTAGGGAGGGTGGGAGGAAGATCCGATGAGCAAGCTATGCAAGGAGGTGGAGACTGGCTGCAGTTTTAACCCTCAAAGGCAGACTGGGTGAAGCCCACCAGCTCAGTCCAGCCCACCTCCCAGGAAGAACCAGCCCTGTAACCTGCCAATTTGTAGGCAGACTACAATCCACTTTTCCAGCTAGCGGGAGGAACGTTTTGGGGTTGCAGTGCCTGGGAGACTGCAAGACACTGCACCTTGCTGGATCCTGGCAGGGGAGAAGCGCTGTCCTGCAATGCTACCTGACCAGTGAGGATAATGAGGTTCCATGTTTCTGGGTCAAACCGCATGGCTGAAGATCCACATTCACTGCTGGCCAAGCCTCTTGAATGTGCCATGGGTGAACACACACACACACACACACACACACACACACACACACACACACAGCAACACCCCTCTTCAGCTAAGCCATGCATATCAGCTAAAGAGAAGATTACATTCCGACTCTCGGCAATGCCCCTCCTTCAGCTCTGTGTCCTTTTACATTTTGCCCCTGCTACCAAAATCCTCTTAGGTGGGCAAGAAATTTGCTTGCAGAGGGTGCCCAAACTGGGAGTTAACTATCCCTGTAACACATTGTGCTTCCCAGTGGAATCTCAATTTCCCCTTATTTCTGTGACTGGCAGCCATAAGGACATAAGAGAAGTTCTGCTGGTCCAGGCCAATGACCCATCTAGTTTAGCATCCTGTTCTCACAAGCAGAGGCTTGTGGGGGAAGCCCAAAGCTGGACACGAGCACAACTATACTATGCACAAATTTGAAAGCTGCCTCCAATTGTCTTGGCTAAGGTGGAGGCATGAAATCTTATTTGGCAATGGCCTTAGAAGCATCATTTTCCCCTTGCTGTTCACGCTTGTCCACAGCTCCTCCTTTCCCCTCTGCTCCAGGGTCAGTGTCATTTCTCCTTTGGCTTTTTTCCTCCCCGAGTGATCTCAGCCAATCACAGTTCATGCAGGGAGCACAATCCTGGTGTCACATAGACAAGCAGATCTGGCTATGTGGTGATAATGTCGCTGAGGGCGAACAAAGTGTTGGCATCTGTTTAAATTGATGTAAGAGGAGAAGGAATATCCCTGTTGCTGAAACATCCTGCAGTTTGCTGCCAAGATTGAGAGCATCAGTCTGGTTGTATCAGCAATGTCCTCTGAATAGTTTTTCCTCCCCTGAAATAAAAGATGACCCAAACAGTGAAAATATTTGATGTGTCATAAAGATATTGGTAAAAATGGGCAACCCATTCACCCCTCTTTGGCTTCAGCTTTGATAATTCCATTTTAACTGTAGAAGAAGTCATGGGACGTGCAACCCAGTCTTGAATCAAAACAACACCAAACAGAAAAACAAAAAACACCCACCCGCCATGCCAGTGCACTGGAATAACATAGTCTCAATTTGACATTCAACTAGCGATGATGCTACAATAGAGAGATGAAGGAATGGGGCATGGCTGTCCTCTCCACAGCAACACTTGCCTGCACAGAGGCCTGTGGCACACAATCTTCTCTTACATTTTATTGAGTAAAAAAAATGAAGCAAATGTCTTCCTGACCTGGCTGTCACAGTCATGGCCTAGTCTGCTGCAGGTTCTCTGAGACACTATCATAACAGTGCTTTCAATTGGATTATAAGCTGGTGGGCATGGGGTGGGGCAAGGCCACCCAAACTTCTCCACCCTATTTTCGAGCAGTAAAATGGGAGGTATTATATTGTCAAGTAGTCTTGAGGTGGGGGCATTAGTCAACAGTCAATTGGGGTGGAGCTGCCTATGAACAGTAATTCGTTCTGGAGGTCCGTTCTTAACCTGAAACTGTTCTTAACCCGAGGTAGTATTTCTGGGTTAGCGGAGTCTGTAACCTGAAGCATCTGTAACCTGAAGCATCTGTAACCTGAAGTGTCTGTAACCCGAGGTACCACTGTAGTCTGGATTCTGGGTTGTATCCAACTCTGCAGGGGGGGGGTGTTCACTCACAGGGACATTTCCTTCCTTCCTTCCTTCCTTCCTTCCTTCCTTCCTTCCTTCCTTCCTTCCTTCCTTCCAACTGATTAGTCTGAAAAACCACAATTGTTAGCCTCATCCCAGGTCCATTTAAAAATACCAGTTGCAATTATAATTTTTATTATGTTCCATTCCTCTGTGCACTGAAAACAACAACTTTTTCAGTGTACAGAGTACTGGCGTGCAAGTATTGGCATAGGCTCATCATTTTATTTCAGTTCTCGGCTATAGGCTAATTACATAGGCCAGAAGGTTTTGGTGTAAGTAATATACTCCAGGCAGACTTAGAAATGAGCTCTGGAAGGACAACAGGGTGAATAATGGTCTGTATGAAACGGCGAACAATTAGAACGTCTCAGAAAAGCTGGAGGAAACATCCGACATTACAAATTTTAACTGGACTCTAGTGTAGAATAAATATACCGCACCGAAAAATGAGTGCAGAGGCATTTATTTTCTAGGTACATTTACAATAAATCAATAGGTAAAAAATAAAGTTGTCTTTAAGAAGCCAATATCCTCAACATTTAGGTTATGAGGCTATAACATTGTCAAAGAGACACTTATCTATGAAAGTACCATAATGTATTATTAAAGAGCATCATAATTTGTATGAAGCAGAACAAAGCATTAGTTGCAACTCTATCTCAAAGGATGAGCGTGCATACGTTTTACAAGCAGCTGGGGAGTCATAAAGAATCCAAGAAGAAAGTCTAATTTACAGATGTGAATAACCACAAAATGGAGGGCGGGTTTCTGTAAAGAAAATGATGCTATGGGCTCAGGGCCATGGTTTTCTCTGATTGTCATTTGAGCCTCACTCATTTTGTTTATGTTGTCTTTCTTTGTTTCTAATAATTTGCATTTAGAAATAAGGGAATTTAAAAGGCTCAACTATGTCATTAACAAAAGACAAAACTGATATGTTGTTTGAACTAGATAAAATTGTGCATTGACTTCCAGCTCCCTATATAATGCATTAACTGAATCCTATATTTTGTCTACCAGTTTCTGCACCAACTGGTGGTAGGCAAATTCATACTAGACCCACCTGAGAAGTCCTAAGATTATTTATAGAATTTCTTTCCTTTGTGATTTAATATGGGTCATATTCCAACTAAGTCCTTGCTGAGTGACTTCTACTCATTCCATGACACTTCCTCTCTTTCTGTTTTGCAGCCCCCTCATTGGCTCCTCATTGCCCATCCACCCCCAGTTTTGGTATGGAGAGTTGTGCAGAAACGTCCGGGAGGTTCCTGGGGAGAGAAGAGGGAGGGGAAATTTTGGTTGAGTGAATGGATGTTGTCCTGCTTGCTCAGTGACTCAGTTCACTACAACGCGATGTGGTCCTGCCACTGCCATTGCTGGCAGGACCTAAGATGTGCAATGAACACACAGGGATGCTAAGGACCTAGGGTAGTCTGGATGGCCAGGGCTAAATCAGTGAGTCCCTTACTCAGAAGTAAACAAAGAAATTCTACCACTCTTTGCAGTGGCCAGAAGTGATCAGAGATCTTTGTGTCTTCTGTGTGCCTGCTCTTCAGTCCAAAAGGATACCCCATAACCAGCTCGAGGGTTGTCATACGTGTGAAGGAAAACCTTAAAATATGTAGCAGTTCCCAAAAATAGACCAGAGGCAAAAGTACAGTGGTATCTCGGTTTAAGAACAGTCCTGTTTACGAACGATTCGGTTTATGAACTCTGCAAAACCAGAAGTAGTGTCCCAGTTTGCGAACTTTACCTCGGTCTAAGAACCGAATCCGAACAGTGGAAGGGCACCGGTGGTGGGAGGCCTCATTAGTGAAAGTGCGCATCGGTTTAAGAACAGTTTTGGTTTAAGAACAGACTTCCGGAATTAAGTTCCTAAACCAAGGTACCACTGTACTTCATCTACCAGAGCTTTACTTGTGCTGAAGGCAGATGAGTGCAATGGTCACAAATCCAAATACATTCAGGATTGGCACAGTCCATAAAAATTACAGAAACTTAGAAACTTATAACAATACTAAACCTTAACACTAAGGATACTAAGTACAGAACACCACACCAGAAGGAAGAGAGATAAAAAGAGAAAGTAAAACCCGGGCTCCTTCTGGCCTATATTTATAGTCAGCATGACCTTAATTGGAAGAGAGAAGAGAACTAGTTCAAACCAGCTTCCCAGAAGGTATAACCCAAACAATCGACCCTTCTGTCTGCTTCTCTCACACAGAGAAGCTTCTAGTAGCTTCTAGAATCCTCTTGTATTAATCAGAATAGGAAAGAACTTCACATATTTCAGCACTAAGAAATGCAAACTGACACATAGTACTAAAGGAGCCACTGCTCCAGACCGAAGATTAGGGAAAAGAACAAAGAAAAATCCCTATTAGTTTCATGCTGTTGTGGGGAGGTGGGCATCAGGATTTGACGTTTGTTCTTTCTTACTAAAATATTTAAGATGTGGCCAACTGGTAATGTATTATTGCTTGTACTTTCCTTGGAAAGTATTAGAAGCTTCATGTCAGCCAGCTTAGCTTTGTTACATTTATTTGCATTGGGAGACTGCATCCTTCAACTGGAATAATTACACAGTGAGCATATCCCTGAACACTGCCTGTAGAGCGCTGAAGATCTCTGAAGGTTCCTATCCCCACCCCACCCGCCGAAGCAGAGCAGCAGATGATTATTTTTTTACAAACTTAAATGAAGCTTTTAACTTAAAAAAAATAATCCTTCAACAATAGCAACAAAAAACCCACCCAGAGCTCTTAGTGCCCCAAGAGGCAGCATTATAGACAGGCTTGCTTCTTGCAAAGCCCATGGACATAGGGTAGAGAAGCATAGAGACTTAGAAAGATATTGAGATAGAGTAGGCAGAAGAGTAGAGGCTGCAGAAGAAAAACAGAGCTTCACAAGGCTTTGTGGGGACCCTGACTTGACTTGGGGTGCTTTACTGACATCTCTGTTCAACTTGGGGATGGGTAAAATGACCCCAGTTCATCACATTATTTGTGCCCAGCAAGGGGCAGCTACACACCCCTATTGCATATACAATAGGTTGAGCAGGGAGAAATCTAGGGTTAACCTAAAATAATTCACTGGTGCCACCTGAATGTCCTCTGTAGAATATCATTTGGGAAGCTTCTTCAAGACTGATTCCGAATACTGAAGTGATAAGGTGACAGCTTGTGAAGGATAATTAGTAGAGTTGCATGAGGCTGGGGGGAAATGGTTAATCTCTCTATTTCAGAGGGGAAAGACTTCACTTTCTTTCAAGACTCATAAACAGTTCCTGATGCAAGTCGCTAAGGAACTCATATCTGCTTTTCACCAGGGTCATGGGTTGGGCTCACACATGGTGGTTTGGATTTCCATTAGCACTTCAAACACTTCCTGCTGAATTAATGGGGCTCATTTTCCCTATTTTATTTTTTAAGAGATGCTCACCGCTGAAATAGCAAGGTTGTTTCAAATTAACTCTGAGGTATGTTGGCAGAGGTATGGGCAGGGGGCAAAGTTCGCACGGTTCCTGGCAAATCCATCCCTAGCATTAGCCAATACTTCCATTGTCTCTTTTCACAGTTCTTGAAACCCCTGTCAATTCAAACCAAATTGAAAAATAAAAGGCCACAGCTCTTGCAGCTCCTGACTGTATAATTAGCCTTTCTGAAGGCTAGGCATATTCCTTAATACCAGCGACACGTCTGCAAAAACATGTATTCAGTTAAAAAATCCATCCACCTACCCATTCTAGCAGTTGTAAAAAAAAGAAAGAAGAAGGCTTTATGGCTTGCATTATTCAAGCATTCCCCTTCTGGGGCTGGGGGCTGGGGGTGGACGGGAAATGCAATCAAAACTTAGGCCATGTGGAACAATTGCACGGCTTGGTTCTGGTCCTCAAGCTGCAGTATTGTAGCACCCTGCTTGTGGTTAACGCTTAGCTGGAATGAAATATTCAACGCAGCAACAGAGAAATTAAAATAATAATTTATTTGTCAGACAAATAAATAAGAGGCACAGTGGTATATGGTTACCAAGCTCTGGCCTGCCCTCCTGCCATTATGGCCAGCCCTTATATTTCCTTAATCCACCCCCCTTTGCTCCTCCTGTGGCTGCCTCTGTTCAATCAGCCTGCTTGAATTTCCTATTGGCTGATTGCTATAACCAATTTTAAGATACACTCATATCCTCCTGTCCTTATATGGAACACAAAGAGCTATATTTTGTTACATCTATAAATGACAAATAAGTAGTAATATATCTTACATGTGTCTCAACAAGGAATCTTAATTACCAGCTCACCTCTTGCCCTCCCTGCCCTATTGCCTTCTAAAACAAATGGTTAATCTTAAATTTTTATCTTAAACATATGTCAAGGATCTTGAGTTTCACATCAACATTGAAAGATATCCTTCATTTGAAGGTTTCCAAACAAATGTCTGACAGCCATATATCAGGACAGCTCTGATGGCGTCTTGCCGTCTAGGAGGAAAACACTGTCAAGGTTCTCTAAAAACAGCTGGCCTGCCTGGCATGAAACTTTTGAAAATCTAAGCCCATTTAATTTAGGAACCTGATCAAGATATAAGCCAATATATGCCTTGATTAAAAATGCAGTCTATATTCAGATGCCACATTCCCCCCTTTCAAGCTCAAGGACCTTGGTACCAAGTGTCCTTGATAGCTTGATCTGCATTATATTCCTGAGTTAAAGCTCTGTATAGGGCCATGATATGAGGTAGAGTTTCATTCGAAATCATCTTGCTAATTGTACTTCTAAAACATGAAATGATACATGGCATCATACATAAAACCATTACCACTACTGTCAAGAAAAACAAGCAAGACAATAGTATCCCTTTGAGTCCTGTGACATTAGGTAACCATCCCATATCCCATCCTTCCCATGTTTGTACTGGGACATGTGCTATATTCTCCATCTTTGTGGCCAACACACGGATTGCCTCACCATTATCAGAAATGTTAAAGCAACAGGCATTCCCTGTCAAGTTCATGACTCCACATAGGCCTCCCTGCTTGGCAAGTACATAATCCATTCCCATTTTCAGCTGCAAAATGCGGCTCTACTTTCATCCAACTGTTGTGCAATAAGTCTCAAACTCTGGGCCGTTACATTGGTTACAAGTTCCACTACTGCTTGCAATCGAATTATTCTGTTTAGATTATAAATAGGATCCCGTGCCCCTTGTATGAGCTCACCAGGATTCCAGGAGGCAGGATCATAATAGGCTATAATGCGCTCTGGTGGCCAATCATCAGTACCGCTCCAACTTTGGGTACTTCCTCCTGCTATATGAGAAATATCAGCGTTTCTTCGTGTTCGCTTAGCTGAACTAGTGGGCATAATCCACATTGGTGGTAATACCCATCCCAGGAAACAAGTCCCACTCCATTTGGAAGGGAGTTTCTTGTATGCCCATTCTCCACATATCCACCACAACCATCGGGTCTGAGGTCTTTGGTACGTGGAGTACAGAAGGCGAAATAGCAAAAGAGGTAGAGAGTTCACAGTGCAGTATGTTAGATTGCCTTTTTCTGTCACAGTTATGTTCCATACCACTTTCCATGCATGAATAAAAGGGGTTGCACAGGGCAAGGTATTCCGAGTTCGATAGGTAGTACCGTTTGCCCAGGTATGACTATTCTTAATATAATCCCAAGTATAGTGGCAATGAGAAGAGCCTATCATGGTAGAATCAGCTGCATCTGATGATTTATGTACACAGAATTCCCCTTGTACAGGTATAACTCGTAATGTTTAGTTGAGTTCCATCCGGGGAAATTCTGTACTTCTGTTTGGTGTGGCATTTCGCTTACCATACCAATGGCATTTAATGGTATCGGTAATAAGGGCATACCTCCCTCTGAATCATCTGGCCCAAGAGAGCAAACAAGGCAATTGGTCCTATTTGCAACATTGCCTACCATTTCAGCTAAACCTACCCACATATTGTGGTCATAGCGGAATCCATATTTAGCAAATTTGGTCAGATTCAAGGACCCTTCCTCTTCTCAAGGGATCAGGATTAATAATAAAATCATGTTGATGTCTAGCATATGCATTCCTTCCACAAAAGATTACCTTATTGTGATAGCATAAATATTAGTCCCAATATAATTCCCCCAGTGACAGGAATGGGGAACCACCAAGACCAAAACATATATCCCAAGGATCCCCAATGTGTAATATCCCTGATAATTGTTCCACAAGGGGGCAGTCAATCAATTGTATAAGAGAATCTTCCCGCTCACAGTCTCTGGTTCAGACGCTCCTCAAGCTTCAGGCGTGCGCAGGTCAGCCAGCTTCCAGGTGGTGGCTGCAGCAGGCCGGTCGTCTAATGTTGCCCGTGACCTAGCCCGTTCCCCGTAGGGCTAGATACAGGGGTTTTTGGAGAGAGTCAGTTTAAGAGGATTAGAGGGGTCACCTTTGCACGTCCAACTGCCTTCGGACTTCTTCAAACGGGAGTGATGAATCCAGGGGGGTCACCTCAGCTACCTTCACCGCTGTTGGAGTAGAGAGCAAGACGGTGTAAGGTCCACGCCACTTAGGTGCAAGTGGATCACGTTTCCACTCTTTCACCCATATGCTATGCCAGCCTGAAGCTGATGAATCGGCACGGCAATGCTGCACTGCGTGCGCTCGAGGGCCCACCTGTTAAGATAAAAAACAAACAAACAAACACGGGAGAGAGACAAAAACACGGGAGAGAGATTGCACTTGTCCCTGTGTCACATGGTCTCTTATTTGTTTGAGGTCAGTTGGACTATCCTGAACAAAGGAGGGCGGCCTCCCATACAGGAGCTCAAAAGGTGACAACTTAAGTCTTTTTTTTTTTTGTGGGTGTGCACCGAACACGAAACAGTGTTATGGGTAACACGTCTACCCTCCTGAGACTTTAGACATATTAGTGGGCTTCTGGCATGCCCTGCAGATACCTTGCACAAGCGTCTGGCGGTAGGTGGTAAGCCTGGCCAGGTGAATTGCATTGTTTGGATCCCAATTAGGATCTTCCAAGGGAAAGTTTTCCTGGAGATGACGATCAATATTATAAATATTTCCCACTCTGGCCTGCTCACGCAAATATATCTGTGCCTTTTCAATTATGTCTCTCCTTTCCTCAGTGGTGAAGAGAGTATTCAGGAGCTGGCGACAATCTGTCCAAGTAGGACTATGAGTATTTACTATTGAAGTCACCAAGTCCATCATAGCCTGAGGTTTTTCTGCGAAATATGGGGTGTTTTCCAATTCATCAGACCTGTAGTCGTGAATGGAATATATTACAGGGTCGAAGTTCGAGGTGGCCGTGGTCTGGTTGCCCGTTAACCAGCACAGGCTCCTCAAGTGCATCAAATACTCTTCTGAGAGGGGCTACTACGTGATCTTTCTCTTCGCTTTGCTCTAGGGGCCTCAAATCATAGGGGATGGTATTTGTCCCAAGGCGTTCTTTTAGCAGCTTTATACGCCTGGCTGTATTGCTTGCTGACCGATTAAGGTCTCCCTGTAACTTCTGTAATAATTCTCTAGGACTTGGATGTACAGGGGTTTGGGGTGGGCAATTAGTTGTTCCACTAAAGGAGACTGTAGATGGAGTTCTACTGGGACTCACAGGTGGAATAACCACTTCTGCTTGGGCTTCATTATAGAACTCCAATGCCTCTGAGAAGGCTTTCTTAAAATTATTTAACATACATTCAAAAGGTGTATTTCCCCCCTTTGAACCCCCAACTCCCATTGTATGGCCCTGTGAAGTATCCACTCAGTCACTCACACACACACCTTACTGGGAAACGAAGTAGTACTCACTCCACACTTAGGTCAGCTACACATTGTACTTTCTCACACATGCAATGCGCCAGATACTTCAACCATACTCTACCTCCCAATCTTCCCTTTTCCCTACACCAGATCACCATCTGATGTACCCAGCCACCTAGCGTACTCAGTTCCCCTTTACTGAGACGCAGAAGTTTGATCAGGACTTCTCTTCCTCCCAATTAATTGGAGGGCCAAAACCCCTTAGTGCACTTACCCTTAGCTGGTTCCCTGTTTATTTCTCTGGTCCCCCCCGGTCCGTCGCCGTCGGTGGGCAGGGTATCAGACAGACGAGACTGCTGCGTTCCCCTGGAAAAATTTTTCCCAGTGCGCGCTTGGGTAGGCAATCAGTTGTCTTCTCTCTTGTACCCCGCCCAGTGAGGCGAAGGAGCTGCGTTCCAGCAGACCACTGATCCGAGTCGCAGGCACCATAAAATGTAGCACCCTGCTTGTGGTTAACGCTTAGCTGGAATGAAATATTCAACGCAGCAACAGAGAAATTAAAATAATAATTTATTTGTCAGACAAATAAATAAGAGGCACAGTGGTATATGGTTACCAAGCTCTGGCCTGCCCTCCTGCCATTATGGCCAGCCCTTATATTTCCTTAATCCACCCCCCTTTGCTCCTCCTGTGGCTGCCTCTGTTCAATCAGCCTGCTTGAATTTCCTATTGGCTGATTGCTATAACCAATTTTAAGATACACTCATATCCTCCTGTCCTTATATGGAACACAAAGAGCTATATTTTGTTACATCTATAAATGACAAATAAGTAGTAATATATCTTACATGTGTCTCAACAAGGAATCTTAATTACCAGCTCACCTCTTGCCCTCCCTGCCCTATTGCCTTCTAAAACAAATGGTTAATCTTAAATTTTTATCTTAAACATATGTCAAGGATCTTGAGTTTCACATCAACATTGAAAGATATCCTTCATTTGAAGGTTTCCAAACAAATGTCTGACAGCCATATATCAGGACAGCTCTGATGGCGTCTTGCCGTCTAGGAGGAAAACACTGTCAAGGTTCTCTAAAAACAGCTGGCCTGCCTGGCATGAAACTTTTGAAAATCTAAGCCCATTTAATTTAGGAACCTGATCAAGATATAAGCCAATATATGCCTTGATTAAAAATGCAGTCTATATTCAGATGCCACAGTATCTCCCCATCCGTAGCCTGAAGGTGTGGCTCTTGGAGCAGATTTTCTTTTCCTTTGTACTTTTCCACCTCCATCCTTGCTCCTCTGCTTGGTGGGGGTGGGGGGTGGGGAAAGCTTCATCATTTCATAACCGTTTCTCCTCCTTTGTGTAATGACTTATTAGGCACACTAGAAACTCTCAGATTGACACAGTGAAAATATTTACAGGGAAATCGAATCATCAGTTGTTGTCACTGTCTTTTGTGTATAGTTGGAAAATAATTGCTACAGTGTCTCCTGCAATGATTTAACTATATAACAAACAGGGAGCCTCAGGCAGACGTCAGATGACAGGGTACTATACATATTCATATTTAATATGTATGTATTAAATGGCAAAACATTTTCTTCTCTACTATTTATTCCACTTTACTTCTTTCTAGTTGCTGGAGAGGTAGACATATTAAAATATTAATTTTCCGCTTTACTGGAATGAGTTCAGCGTCAAGTGCCATTAAAATTCTGAATGTAAATATGAGAAAGGAAGATATGACTTGCACTAATACTCCTCATTGAGTTTTCTTCTTTAAAAAGAAAAACCTATTTATTTACACAGGGATTTTTTTTAAAGGAATAAACTACCCACATTGCTATTCTAGTTTTTAAAAAAACGTTTTTCTCAGGGCACTGCAGTTCCATAAAGTGTCCCCCCTCCATCTTTCTGAATATAGTAGAAGAAAGACATTTTGGGTTCAAGAGGGAGAGAGAGGTTTTGTTTTGTTTTTTGCTGTTGCTTAGAAATGGCAAGTTCATTAATGTAGTCTAGATACATATTTTATGACAATATCTTATAACCATGTAGGCTAGGTAAGATTTTGTGGCTTTGTTGTCCTCCGGGATTTGTACTGTTAGAGTTTTAATGTAAGAAAAGAAAGCAAGCTGTGCATGTGTAATTGCTCAAAATAAAATAAATATGGATAAAGTTAAATGTTCCATAGTGATTGACTATAAAAGCTGAACTTTCAGTTACAGGTGTATTGGGAATGAAGATTGTTCATCTCTGCAAAATGTGAAACATTTAATACCAATCTGTACCAAACTTTCCACCATTTATCCGTGGCTGTTTTGAGATACTTTTTTAGCTTGGATGCAGTAGCACTTTGCCCCCACCTTGACCATATTCTTGTTTGCTGAAAATCAAAATAAAATGACCATCCAACTAAGCATAGGATTATAGAGGGTTGTTGTTGTTCTTTTTTACCATGAAGAAGTAAAAGTGCATTCCTATAACATTTCTACAATGAAGTTAAATGGTGTATGGCAGAACTGGTTTTAATCATATGCATGCCACGTTTAACTCACCGAGACTAATTTCCACATAGATATAGGCAAAGCTGGGTGGGATTTACACACATGTAAAAACCATTCTGAAAATGCTTTTTTAAAGAAAGCGTTTTAAAAAATACATTGAATTTTCCATAAGGCTCACCATCGCCATCTAATTTCACATTGTATATTGCACTTAAAACACACTTAAAACGTTATATTTCCAGCTGCATAGCTGAGTCCCTGAAAAAGCCAGCAGACATCAAAGCTTGTCTTCACTACAAGACTGCATCCTTATATGATTAATTAATCCAGGATAGCTATTGCAGGGGTACCAACTTGAATGAAATGTGTGTGTGGGGGGGTAAGCCCTGCCCCACATAATCAATCACTTGATGTGGTGCATGCACACCATTTGAATGTCAATGCTCATCAACTTGGGTGGGCAGTCCCCTCAAATATTTTTTTTTTGGGGGGGCAAAGACCCCTCAGTCCCTAGAAATTGGCTCCTATGAGATATTGTAACCCTACAACCCATACACAAGATCAAATCCCTGTAATCAAGAATAAATACCATACTCTTGCTTTGCATTCACCATTGCTAGAGTGAGAATCCCCATATCAGAGGAGGCTCCATTATGCTGCACTTATCGCAGCACACTGTCCTTTTACTTTTCAGTTCTCTCTCTCTCCCTCTGTGTGTGTGATTTTTATTTCATCATGTGTAGGGTGTTGCCCCATGTACCACAGATTTAATGTTTTGCAGTGTGCACAATGTAGGGCTGCACTTGATGCTTTAGAATCTTGCGGTCTACCCTTTATCTGGAGCACTTCCTAGCAATCAGATTACACCTGTTGTTGCTCATCTGCATTGGCTGTCATTCAGCTTACAGGCTCAATGACTTGCATACATGGAGGAGTGCCTTCCCCCTGTTATTCCTCCTTCTCTTGCCATGATAGTAGGAGATGATCTCCAAGATTTGAACCAGGAGCTGGGCCTTCCTGGTAGTTGCACAAACACTTTGGAACTCTCTGCCTTGAGGGATTTTAATTAAAGCTTGCTTGTTTCAGCATTTATTTTTTCTTTGCCAGCTTCTCTTTGATATAAGTAACTATACAACATTTAGAAGACATCTGAAGGCAGCCCCGTATAGGGAAGTTTTTAATGTTTTTAAATAATAATACACTTTGCAAGGGGGGGGGTTGCAGCCCGCTCCAGGTGTCATGCTGGGTGTGTGTGACAAAATCCCCCCAGGCGGATCGGCGTGGCAGCGTTCGCACCCCTGGCAAGTGGATTTTCACGATTGGCACAGTCGCCGTCGTGAAAATCTGCCCACTGATCGTGCAAATATGCCATGTTCACACCCCTGGTGGATGGCGCTCGCATCCCCGGTGAGGGTTGGGCACCGCTGATGGCACCTCTGGGAGGATTGATGCCCCCCCCGTGGGCGGATCGCCCCGCCTCTGTGGGCAGATCACCCCGCCCCCCAGGTGCACATCATGTTTGCTGCTCTGGGTGTGCAAGTGGCTTCCTCCGCCACTGTAGCTAGCTAGTGTTATTTTTTCTTCCTAATGCATGACTCTAGTCCTGAAGCTGCCTTGAAACCATAGGAATACTAAACCTTGGGGCAGGCATTCAACAATTCAAGTACAGTACTTCAAAGACCTGAGGTAGAGAACAAAAGATAAATTAATGTTAATGTGTTCTCAGGAATACAAATCATGGGCTGTATGGAATATCTCTGGTTATAATTAACTTTTTAATTGTTTTGGGTATGTTGGCATCACTGATGTTTCCTAGTCTCCTTGCTTGCTTGTTTTCCTAGCAAGTCATTAAGAACAGACAATACTAATATAACATTTACAAATTTAAGAGTTGTCATTTGCCTTCATATTTATTGCACTTTATAAGAGCATTAAATCCTTTGAAATACAGGGAACATCAAGTTTCACAAATGATGGTGGATGCATCTTGTAAGTCAAGATGGATTTTAAACAGAATCAAAATTGAAAGGAGTGTGCGACCTTCGATCAATGCAGTGAATACTTTATTAATATTTGTAATGACTTCATTGGTTCGGTACAATGTACAATTGACAGTTCAAATTGGTTTTGGAATTGCAAGAGGTATCTTGGGATTTCCAAAAAGATAGTGCCGGGTGTGTGTGTGTGTGTGTGTGTGTGTACCGTGTTGCATGAATTGTGAAGAGCATAAAGAACTATATAGTGTAAATCACATTTTCTGTTAGGAAAAAAATATTAACATTTGCACAATGAATTTAAAATGCTGACAAAAGTCTTCCTTATTCGTAGAAGAAGAAATCTACAGCACTGCAAGAGAAGAACTCTGTTTGGCATAAAACTTTACACACAATCCAGCTGTTCCTATTATTGTCTCCCTCCACCCTAACACATTTTGGGTGTTTTGTTAACATGTATAGTACAAATTGCTAGAGTATCTTTTGGGTTCAGCTACTTCCGCCAGGATCTCTAGAAGTTAAATATTGAGGGCAGGGTACCTGAGGCCCATGGGCCAAAGGCAGTCCATCAGGTCTCTCTGTCTGGCCCTTGAGACTCTCCTGGCAACACTCCTTCCCCAGCCACACCATTCTTGAGTGTTTTTATGCAGCTGGAAACTGCCCTTGAACTTTGATAATGCCTCTTGCCTTGATGAAGGATAGAGTGTGTTTGAAAGTGTGTAGAAACAAGCTTACCATAACAAAGAGTAACAACTGGATCAATTGCTCCACCTACTATTGACTCAGGCCCCATGAACCATTGGCATGTGGCCCCCAGAAGCGAAAGTGAAAATGCTTCCCCGCCACTGTGATCAATCACCCTTTGTGATATGGACATTAAGGCTCCTTAGGATGCAAGCTCTGCATTATTATTCATCACTGTTGCTGATAATCTGCTGTGAGGTGTCTCTATTTTTCTAGTATACACAGTTCTGACTTTTAGCATTGTTGGAAATGCAGAATAAATTATAAAGTAAATGAATACTCTGGGTATAAAGCAAGGGTAAATAACCTTTTTGGTGCAAAGATATGCCATACAGCCAAATTTGACAAGTGAGTGGCGACACCTACCTATCAATGACCTGATGTCACCCAAAAATATCAGGAGATTTTGTCCTTTGACCTCCCAAAGCAGAAGGTTATGCTACCCTGATGAGGAGAAACCTCTGGATATTATAGACACCGAAGCCAAGCATATGACATTCTTTCACACAACGCAGTGCCACATACTGGTCCTCCTCCAAAGAGTCCACAAATTCAGATAATTTCCCAATGCTTTCTTAGCTACTGTCCCCAACCTGCTTTGTCAATAAACACATCACTGTTCCAAGTATTTGTTTCTTCCATCTCTGTCTGGTTAGATCAGGCTTCCTCAACCTCGGCCCTCCAGATGTTTTGAGACTACAATTCCCATCATCCCTGACCTGACCTGTCCTGCTAGCTAGGGATCATGGGAGTTGTAGGCCAAAAACATCTGGCGGGCCAAGGTTGAGGAAGCCTGGGTTAGATTTTAGACTCGCATGCAGGGGCGTAGCAGAGGGGGGAAGCTGCCTCCCTAAATCAATACAAATCTGAAGTTCTGCACACCCTAACAAAAGCCTGACCCCCTAACAGAAATCCTAGCTATGCCCATGACATGGAGACCCATGGGAGAAGCTTATAGAAGATATAAAGTACAGGTATTATTAGTGTGTTATCGGAAGCTAGGAACAAAGTTTCCTGGTTGTCACAAACCACTTTCCTTTCCTATAGGCTCAGTAATCGAATGGTTATGATATCTTGAACTTATGTTAGATTGCTCACTTTTCACATATCTTGAGCATTTCCCCCCTAATATATAGGTTTTTTTACTTATCAAATATAGAGAAGATAAAATGGAAAACAACAGCCAGAGAGTGGGAGAATATACAAATTGTAATATTTCTTGCAAACCACTTAGATTTTTTTAGTTCAATCAAGCAGTATATAAATTCTGTTAAATAAATGTCATTCATGAAACCATCATAACAAATAACTAATCAATCACTGCAATCACCACTGTATTGGCTTTCTGAAGGGCTTCCTTGTGGTCACTCTCCTTTTCTTTCTTTTCCGAATGTTCAATGAACCTTGCCAGAGTTCTCTCTTACAACCCATCTGTTGAGCTAAAAGCTTTCCTTATACTTTGTAGGAGAGCAAAGGAGAAGCTTTCCATTAAGACATGTGAAACGGAAAGCAATTTACTATTGAAATGGAGAGAGAACAGTGGCAATGACTACAGTGCCATGAGAACAGAAGAATGGAAGAGCCAAGATGTCTGAAAGCAGACACAGAAGGTGAAGAAATAGAGAAAGGAAGAGGCTAGGAATGAGATAATTCACTGGTGCGAGGCTCAGGCAATGCAAAAGAGGAAGAAAGCTTTGGAAGCAGCTGAATGTCAGGGGCAAGCCAGGTGGCATAACAGGTTAAGGATGAGAAAATAAAGGATAGACAAATCAGAAACAGGTAACCAGACCAGGTGGGATGCAGATAAGGGATGGGAACTGAACTTGAAAAGAAAGGACACAAGACAGAGCATGGGAATGAACTGTTGACCAGTCTGTGAGCCGTCTCTTCCAGCGTCCTTTTTTTGAGTATGAAACAGGGAAACTCAACTGGCCTCAGGTGTGGAGCAGTTTCTGACAGTGAGATCAAGGAGAGTAATGATGTCAGATTGGTGAATGGCTGGGGCCGCAAGAAGACAGGCAGAAATCATATATTTAGTCTCTGTATGATCCTTGGAGTGATTGACACACTAAGGAAAGTAGTGGTGTCAGATGAATGAAAGGACAGCAAGGAGACAGGCAGAAATATTTCGTTTAGCCCACCTATGATCACTAAAGTAATGGATACTTCATGTAATCAACATATATTATTGGCTGAAATATTTTGGGAAATTAAGCTGAAAGAAGTGTGGATTTCAAACGGAGTTGTCTCATGCTCTACCGGAGTTTCCTGAGTGTTACATGGAAAATTAAAATGGCAGCACTCATCTCCTGCTCTTGTCCAACATCATAGGGCAGAACGGATTGTCATTTATTTATCGCACAAGAAATTTGCTAGCTTGGGGGCATCAGACATTGTCTGGCCTCATTACCTTCTGAAGCTGGATTTTGGCCCCTTGGATGCATGTAAGAAAGTCAGCACTTATCGCTAGGCTACTGACACACACACAAAGTTATCTTTCTTAAACTTAGCAGTTTTGTTTTGCATTTCCTTTTCATGCCCAAACAAAATTAATCATAAAGGGTATATGTTCTGGCTACTGCAAGATTAGACAAATCAATACAAAAGAGACTATTGCTTTTTTATATCTGATTGTTGCAGTTTTCTATAACTGATCAAAGAAAAAAAGGTCATCATGACTTCATTTCCTTATTTCTACTATGATCAATGAGTTTTTGTGGTTTCGCTTTTGCATGTGGAAAATCCCCCCTCCCCCATTTTGGAATGAATAGCAAACTGTTCATTGGCTTGAGAGCAGTGTGGTGTAGTGGTTAAGAGCGGTAGTCTTGTAATCTGGGGAACCGGGTTCGCGTCTCCGCTCCTCCACATGCAGCTGCTGGGTGACCTTGGGCTAGTCACACTTCTTTGAAGTCTCTCAGCCCCACTCACCTCACAGAGTGTTTGTTGTTGGGGAGGAAGGGAAAGGAGAATGTTAGCCGCTTTGAGACTCCTGAAGGGGAGTGATAAAGCGGGATATCAAATCCAAACTCTTCTTCTTCTTCTTCAGTTGCAGTTTAGTGTCAAACATGTAGCAGGATAAAGAAACAAAGTGACTCTAAATGCTTTGGGCCTTCAATATATTTGTGCCTAGGTGTACAAGCACTGTTAGACTTTTCTGTTCCATGATATTGTATAATACCAGCTAAGAGTCACATTGAAATAGAGCAGTACAGTTTGGGTTTCAAAGCACTCTTCTGAATACTGAATGTTTGGAGGTAAAGGTAACGGGACCCCTGACCATTAGATCCAGTCGTGACCAACTCTGGGGTTGCGGTGCTCATCTCACTTTAGTGGCCGAGGGAGCCAGCGTACAGCTTCTGGGTCATGTGGCGAACCAGAGCAGCACACGGAAACACCGTTTACCTTCCTGCCGGAGCGGTACCTATTTATCTACTTGCACTTTGACGTGCTTTCGAACTGCTAGGTTGGCAGGAGCAGGGAACGGACAACAGGAGCTCACCCCGTCGCGGGGATTCGAACGGCCGACCTTCTGATCGGCAAGTCCTAGGCTCTGGGGTTTAACGCACAGTGCCACCCGCATCCCAATACATGGGTAGACAAGTCTAAATAGCCTGGGATACAAATTTTCATTGCCCTCTAGTGGCCATGATGGCTCATTTACCGGAAGTAATGTATTTAGCGTTAACCCTAGAAATGTATACTTGATTCTGACCAGACTATGCCTCCTGGAGATTAGTGCATGGGGAAGTGTTTTTTCAGGGGGAAATCATGGTGCAAAATCACATAAGATGATAGGGCCCAAAATGGCTGCTGTCCTCTCGTGAGAAAAAAACGGGAAGTTGGCATCCTGGTTGGTGGCATTCTGGTTTTTGCCTTCAATATAAAGGCACTTGCTAAGCTAAGGCAACAATGACACAGCTATGCCCTTAGTCTGATTTATGTAGCACCTCACTTCTAAAACTGCACAAAAAAGATTAGCTCTGGGATTATTAGTATTTGATTCATTTTCCAACACTATCATTATTTCATGATAGGCATCCATCATAAAATTTCCCCCTCTGGTACACAAACTAAAAACCTGAAGGCAGTGTGTTAAATCTTTAATTTGCTCCATATCGCTAGCACATAATATCATTTCTAAATGACTGTTTTGGTATTTGCCTTCCAATATTTTTGAATGCATAGACTGGAAATGTATTTATAAGAGAAAGCAGTCTAACAGTGCAATCCAGTGTATTTCTACTCAAAAGGAAGCAGTATTAGTTTAATGTAACTTGGTTTGGATAAGGCTCTGTACATACCATGCATATAAAGCATATTTCCTGTCAAAAAGTCCTGGGAACTGTAGTTTGTTACGGATGCTGGGAACTATCTCTGTGAGGGCTAAATTACATTTTTCAGCTTTCTTGGAGTGTGAGTGTGTACTTTAAATGTGCATGCAGTCAGAGACAAAGGCTGATAAGTCTGATAGACACTCTTCAAAAACATGGCAAGTTTTAAAAGGTGTATATCATGTGGCTCAGCTTTTAACCTCAACCACAATAAGAACAAGGAAACAGAGTTTGTGCTTAAGGCGGGAGAATATGAGAAGCCAGTGTAGGAGTTTGAGGAGAGCATCTGATCACATGGTGTAAATAGGAAAAGTGGCGAATGACTTTGGTTGTAGTGTTGTATACAAAGGTGAGAAAATTGCACTGAAAACTTGAGGGTCTGGGCGAAAAATGTTGCAGTAATAAAAGGAGGACACAACCGAAACACGAACCAAAGTGTTAGCAAAGGGAATAGAGAGGAAGGGGGAGGTTTTTGAAATATTGCATTAGGAGCAACAATGTGAATTAGTGACAAATTGGATGTGAGGAGTGAAGGAAAGGAGGGGGAACCAAAGATAAAGCTAAGGTTTTGCGCTTGGTTGATAGGATGGATGGTGCAGAAGAGCAAAAGCAGGAGATTATTGATGATATTTTCTAACTTCAAAAAGGGAGAAGTGTTGAGTCTCTGTACCTTTTCATAAGCAATAGTGCTATTATGAGTTCAAGCAGCCACCATGTTTACTTTGTCCGTTTTTGCTACGGAAAGCTAAAAGCGTATTAAAAACCAAATACTGGGAGTTCATGCACTTGGATATTGTAGAATTATCCTCCCCAGTAAAACACATGTGACAGTATTTTTCTAGAAACACCCTCACTGTTTTCTGAAGATAAAATCCAGATTTTAGTATATTTTAGTACCCACAAAGTCTCAGGGTGGGTAACAACAGTACAACATACAGCTATAAAAACATACAGTTATTATTATTATTTTCAAAAAACTCCAAGTAAATTAATAAAAAAATCCAAACAAATATAGAATAATGTAGATTCAAAAAGAAGAAGAAACAGGGCCACACAAAGCAAAATATTTTAACTGTCAGAGACCAGGGTAAGAGGCAGTGGCGTAGCGTGGGGGGTGCCAGGGGTGCCGACCACACCGGGCGCAACATCTGGGGGGGGGCGCGAGTCCAGAGGGAAGGGACAAGTTCCTTCCTCCGCCGGGCTCCCCGCCGCCACCGCCAGCCTTGCGCCCTAGCGCGCGCGCCCCCCGCCGTCGCTGTGGCTGCGCTCCGCTCACTGCTCGCAGGAGGAGCAGCCGCTGCAGCAGCGCCGACGCCGCCACCGACGCCTGGCCGGGCACGGGCAGCCTCTGCACCCTGCCGCCGCCGCCATCCCCTCGGCCCAGCCACAGGCGGCGGCTGCTTCTGCCTCCATCCTCCTCCAGGCAAGCAGCGTTGTTTGCGCGGCAGCGCCAGCGGCAACTCGCAGGTTAGGGGTTGGGGGGGCGCAAATTACTTGCCTTGCCCCGGGTTAGGGGGCGCAAATTACTTGCGTTGCCCCGGGTGCTGACAACTCACGCTACGCCGCTGGTAAGAGGTGCAGCTTCAGCAAACGATGGAAGCTGTACAGTGAAGATGCTTAGATACATCTCTGTGGGGAAGGAGTTCCACAATTTAAGGGCTCCCAGCAGCAGTAGATAGCAGGATGGAATGGTGGTGCTCAGTTGAACAGCCAGCAGTGGAGTCACTGCTGCTTACCCAGAGGGAGAGGGGCAGACAAGGTGGCAGGGAGGTCAGTGTGGTTCAAATGCACCAGCAGGAGCACCATATTGGCCTAGCGGGTGTGTTTGCAGAGCGCTGACCTTCCCGCTGCCTTGCCTGTGCCACTCTGTCTCAGTAAGCAACAGAGACTCTTCTGCCAAGAGGTCAACTGAGTGCCTCTGCCCCACCCTGCTGTCCATTACAAGCTGCTATGGAGTAAGCCCCCTCCCAGGGCATTTGAGAGTTGCAGAATTTAATCTTGTATTTTAAAACTTAAAATATTCATTCCTCCTCAGTCGAATTCCATCTAATATTCAGCTACAGCTGATTACTTGCTGCTATGCATTCCCCTTCTGCTGGCACACACATATATATTAAAATATTTGTGATTTTGTTTGTTTATGCTCTTGGCCCCTAACTTCCTAACAGCGAAGTGGATTAGCATTGGAATGTAGTACTTAAAAGTTTTAACAAACTATAGCAGCATCATGAATCAGATGGTTGGCTTCAAGGTGCACCTATTTTCCAGTGAACTCTCAGCATTAAATTTACACACATAGTTCAGAAAATCCAAATACACACACACACACACACACACACACACACACACACACACACACTTAAAACCCAGGCATAAATGACAAGGAAATTGCATTGCTGAGAAGGATCTGGGGATTATGGTGAAGAAGATTCAGAGCACAATAACATAGATGATAAAGGGTTTAGCAAGGGTTTACAATACAAGGCATATAAGAGGGACTGAAGGAAGTGGGCATGTCTGGCTCAGAGAAAAGAAGATTAAGAACACAATCCACCAAGTCCTGCTCCTGTACAAGCCCTATTGAAATGAACTGTGCTTTGGAGATTGAACTGGGAGGGAGAAACCTGATAACAGTTTTTGAGATGGTAGGAAGGTTGCTGAAGGCAGATCATCTTGGAGGGCCAGAGACAGTGCTGTCAAACAGCACCATAAAAACACTTAGATTTTTTTAAAAAAAGAATCAATGAATTCCTAATTTAAAAAAAAAAGCCCTCGACCCCACCCCATAAGCATCTTGCAAACTGGAGTTTTTCAAATTAGTGTTCTGTCTGTGAAAAGCTGTCCTTTGAAAGTTATCATTAAAAAAGTATCCCATGAAGCAAGAACTACAAAAGAGCATGCTTATTTTTCAGGTGGTTTTTTTTTTTTAAAGGCTCAGAAAACAAGCATTTTCTGAAGCAAAGGTAGATGCAGGAAATGAATTTAGTTTCTTCATACCAATTTATCTGCTGTCTATTAGTGCTCCTATGTTCCTTAAATGGCCTCTCTCTGATTGGCTTCCTGTCTTTTGATTCAATTTAAAGAAATATGTATTAACTCATTTCTAGGGAAATGATGCATTAACTCATTTTTAAATTGTTAGCAATTCCATTGCTCTTCAGGTTCTTTCTACCTTATTAGATATCTGCAGAGTCTGTGCTCCTGTCTGTTTCCTTTATACGACCAAATGTTCAAAGGAAGTCATTTCTTCTGGCCTCCTGAACTGTGTTAAGCCTGCTAGCATCTTTTTGATCATAGCTGATCACACAGTCTGTCGCAAACTTTTTTTGGTCACATTTTATGGCTACATACATACTTCCTTTAAAATAACACCTTTCAATCACATTTCAGCCATGGCTGCCCCGGTCATGATATAAGCAAAGCAGCCATTTCAACCACAGCAGGTGAAGTGGTGGAGTGGCTGGGTGAAATTGACTTCCCAACAGCTGAGCCACTACTCAGGGGAGGTGGAGGTGGAATGAAGGTCAGAATGGTGCAAACACACTATCAGGAACACCATATTGGCTTTATCAGTGCATTTGCACCATGCTGACCTCTCCACCATCTCACCTCTCAGCAGGGGACTCAGTTCTCATAAGGTAAGAGGAGCACTATTATGTCACCTTAACCATCCACTACTGCATTTCAAGTGGCAGATTTGGGTGTGTTAGTGGCTAGGTCACTGTCAGTCTAGTAGCAGATCTAAAACAGCTAGCTGGGAACTGACACTGGCTGCCAACACCTGTCAGGCTACTCTACAATACTTGATATATAAGCCATAATGTGAAAATATAGGGGAAGGGGTGTCTGGATGCAGCATGAGGTAAGATTGCCCATCTAGCCTACCGATGGTCTATTCCAGGTGGCAGGGGCTCTCCTGGGTCTCATCCAGACCCAGATAGTACTTGATTCTTCTTCTACTTTAGCAGGAGATAACAGGAAATTAGCTCCCACTGAGCGAGGAAGAAAGAAGGGAAGGAAATAAAGTGGAAGAACGGCAAAGCTGGCTAAAGAATAGAACGTTGTAGCAGGCAGCATGGTGCAACAGAGGCAAATGTTACCTGATTTCCCAAAAGGCAAGTCACTGCTGCCTGCCAGGATTGGAGGTGAGGTGGTGAAAAATGCAGCAACCCCCCCCCCCAGAACACCAGATTTCCTTTGCCAGTGAGCTTTCACTACACCAATATCACTGCCACTCCATCCTTCCCAATTAGCAGCAGTGACTCGCCTGCTGGGAGGTTAGGTAACAGCCTCTGCCCCACTCCACTCCACGCTACTAATTTAATGGTTTCCATGCAATATTACGCAATACCTGAAAAAATGATAGATAGTATTCAATGGCCATCTCTCCCATCCCACTGTCTGCTACTGATTTAAAGGTTCCCATGCAGTATTATGTAACACCTGAAAAAATTGATAGATTGCATTCAACAGCATTTAATATTTGACAATTTGTGAAATCTCATTTTGAACCCTGCTGAAAAGTCTGTATATAAACACATTTGAATTTGGAAAAATGCGGATGTGAGAATTTTCAATTTAGAAAATGATGCAAAATGGAGAGAAGCAATTATTCCATGCAGCTTTAGAAAGCTGCTACAGTGATTCAACTGACTGGCACTCTAAATCCTATCAGGGAATGTGATCAGACACTGCTGTTCATGTTTACTCAGAAGTCCAGCTTAGTTCAACAGGAGTTAGCTTCAAAGTAAGTGTGCATGGGATTGTTGCCTTTCAGTGCAACTGTATACAATACGTCTCACAATGTTCAGTGCTGCTCTCTCAGTAGTAAACATGTTTAGGATTGGTGCTTAAAGCTGCAGTCCTATATCCACTTGCTTGGGAGTAAGTCCTATAGAACTTACTGAGATTTTTCTTCTGAATAGACATGCCTAGGGGCACACTGTGAATCTGCTTGGCTGCTACCCCAAGGAATATGTAAGGAGTTTATGACCAGATTATGTGAAGGACAGAGTACACCTGTATGGTCTTGCCAATGTGTTCAGATTAGTAAATTAAGCTTGACTCGGTGACCACTTACAAGAGTAGCTGGGGCAACCCACTCAGATGGGCGGGGGAAAGATAATAAAATTATTATTATAAGAGCTGGTTTCAGGAACAGGTCCATTTCAGTAGTGACTCCATCACTGCTGGTTTTAAAACCCTGAAGATGTTTTTATCCCCTTCTGCAATTCAGAGATATTGTGCTGTGCTTAAAGAATTTTTACTGCTGGTGTTTTTCAATTAATGTGTTGGTTTATTTGGGGGGGGGGAAATGCTGGTTCTATTCATTCATTCATTGCATTTATATCCTACCATGTTCTCCAAGTTGCTCAAGGGGCTGTATGTTATCCTCCCCTCCTCAGTTAACCCCCCACAACAAACCTGTGAGGTAGTTTAGGCCAAGAGGCAGTGGTTGGCCCAAGGTCACCCTGTGAGCCTCATGGCCCAGTGGGGATCTGTTGCTGGAGGTGGGGAGGTGGGGTTGTGTGTTTTAAAAGCACTTTGCAAGGGCAGCATGCCTTGAATGAATTTTTAAAAATGAACTTTGCATTGCTGGAGTGGGAAAAGGTTGAATAAGAGGAACTGAGAAGCAGTCTAACTGGGGCATCTTAACATGTCATTTCAAGCCCAGAATGAATTGGCTGGAATCTGTGGTCAAATGCTGAGAAAATTATATTGTGGAAGCAGCAAATGCATCAGTAGGATTTTCAATTTTAGCTGATGAGACTGCATATTGTCGGGAGAGAACAAATGTCGCTGGGAGTGAAGTTTGGTGAACTGAAGCATGGAAGCGTCTGAATTTACGAGGAGTTTTTGGGTTGTGTCCCAGTATTCTCACTGAGTGCAGGAGCCATAGCCAATAAAATATTCCTGAACATAGCCTTGGCCTCCAAAATTAGTCAGCCAGGGAGTATGCTGGTTTCTGTGATGCAGGAGGTTTTATAATGTAGGTGTCAAGAATGACTTCTGCTTTAGCTTAAACTTCATTGTTAATGAATTGAACTGTCTAGGGGAAATCAGTAATACAAGTGGAACTGTTGAGTTCTTATTTTAAAAGGGTGCTCATAGATTTGTTTCCTTCCAATGTAGCTGTTGAGCCTAAGGTGCACATACCCAGCCATGAATAGAAAAGGTATCTATATTGGCCTGTGGTTAGGGCACTGAAACCTCTAATGCTGATTGGGTGAGGTGATGGGACACCTCAGAATGTTCAGTTGCTCAGAGGGAAAAAGCAGTTTGTAGTCCAGCTTGTGTGAGGGAAAAGAATGTTGTTACTTTGGCTAGGATAAAGGCCTCTCAAGTGGGGATGGCTAAGGATTTGGAGGTAGGATTTGGAGGTAGCCTGGGGCAAGCAGGCTGAACAAAGGGAAGGGGAGAGAGAGAGAGAGAGAGAGAGAGAGAGAGAGAGAGAGAGAGAGAGAGAGAGAGACAGACCTTAAAGAAGGGTGCCTGGAAAAAAAAGCTACAGGAAGAGTGCATGAGACAGGGAAGTGAGGCAAAAAGATGATGCATGGGAGAGGAATACGAGATGAAGGGTAGAAAGGTTAGGTGTGCAGAACCTCAGCCTAGCAGCGGATTCTGTCAACTGTTGGCTTCTGCGGTCGTTGCTGCTTTGAACCAACCATTCCTCTTTGGCTACAGATTTCTCGTTGTTTATGTATTTTGGAACATTTTGTAGAGAAAGCAATTAACACTGGAAGCCAGCAGCCAAATAATTGGCTGATTAGTTCAAATAAATATGTAACATTTAGCCCCACTCACCCACAGCTTCTTGGCCCTGTTTGCCCCCTGTGGGTTGCCAGGCGACAGTTTTGCAGTAACAGCAGAAGCCACAGTTAGTTTAAAAAATTTCAAAAATCCCCTGTGCTCCTTGGTTGCCTTCCTCCACTTCTCACATGCAAGTGGTACATGCAAGCTATTTCTCTTTCTAGTGACTCTCCAGGGTTCTCTTCTAGGCCTACCTGGAGATGCCAGAGACTGAACCCATTTAAATCAGATGCCCCACAGCTGAGCTGTTGCCTTTCTCGTGAAAAAAGATAGTCAGCTTCATGCCAACTGCTGGAGGTGAACACCCTAATCCAGACATAGGCAAACTCAGCCCTCCAGATGTTTTGGAACTACAACTCCCATCATCCCTAGCTGACAGGACCAGTGGTCAGGGATGATGGGAGTTGTAGTCCCAAAACATCTGGAGGGCCGAGTTTGCCTATGCCTGTCCTAATCCTAAAATTAAAATCGCAACTCCAACAAGTTATCCCCATATACAGAAGAGCATGGCAGAGTGATACCAGTACACTCAAAACAGTCTCCCTTCTTTCTGCCTAGCTTATGTTTTGACATGAAAATCCGCTCCTCAAGCTTTTAACCATGGGATTGGTTTATTTTCCTAACAAAAACTAAGCAAAGGTCTTTGGAGTGCCGTCATATTCTAACTGCATAAAGTTCATTAAAAAAAAAGACTATAAAAATATTGGCACCATTTTTACACTTGAAATGGGTCTTTTGTACCAGTTCCAAATGAAAGGTTTGTGCTTCTGTTTACAGAATACAAGAAGCTTAGTTGTCAGGCAACTATCAACAACCCCATACCTTCCTAGTATTATCCTGCTATGCACACAGGTTATCACAAATTCTCTCTATTTTAGAATGCGTTTAACAATGTGTTTTACATATATGAGAAATGATTTGTGCATATGCAAATGAACAGTCCCAGGACACTGTTGAAATTCTATGACTCCCTTGGAAAGACACTTTTTGTGATACTGTAACTTCATGATAAACACATTTATCTGCAAACACAAACACAAAAAGCACTGATAAAATAAATCTAATTGTCTTGTTTTTCATAGGAGTTTGACTGATGTAAAACTATTTGAGTGGTTCTCGCCCCCCCCCCCAAGGAATCTCTGATCAAGCATATGATTGATCTTTAACTTGGGGTTTCAAAAAGTTGTTTTACTGTGTCACCATGGAAGAACAAAGCTCAATAAAATGTCTGAAAATATACTTGATTTTGACATGGTATGCACTTCTCCATATCTCACCCCACCCAACCATTCTATTTTCTTCCTTTTTCTCATTCTGTGCTATCTATTATTACGAAGTTTTCAATGTGTGCCTGGCTATTGAGAGTGCTCATCTCTTTCCTTAGCATCTAGATCAGCTTTCCTCAACCTAGGTAAAAGTAAAGGGACCCCTGACCATTAGGTCCAGTCGTGGCTGACTCTGGGGTTGCGGCGCTCATCTTGCTTTATTGGCTGAGGGAGCCGGCGTGCAGCTTCCAGGTCATGTGGCCAGCATGACTAAGCCACTTCTGGCGAACAAGAGCAGTGCATGGAAACGCCGTTTACCTTCCCGTCGGAGCGGTACCTATTTATCTACTTGCACTTTGACGTGTTTTCGAACCACCTTCTAAATATCTTGAGCTACAACTACTCTCATCCTTTAACCATTAGCCATGCTCACTGGAGCTGATGCGAGTGCAAAATTATCAGTGGGCGACTTGAAAATTTGTACAGTTCCTGAATGCAAATTGGGGCAGGTATCTTTTTGTCTTGCTTTGGGATTTCAGCCAAATTTGAGGGAGTGGAGGGGCACATTAGCAAAAGCCCTGAAACAAAAAAAGAAGAATGGAGTGATATCTTTATCCCTGAAACAGAACCCCCAAATTGCCACCTACAAATGGGATGGTGAACTGGGGACAGCATTTTCAGCCTGCCCTTAAACTGAATATGCCCATTGCCATAGGCTTCCATTGTATATGTGTAACCAAACGTTGGGCATTTCCATCATTCCTTGCTCCAATTTCGCCTGTCCCTCCATCTTACTACTTCTTGAATTACTCACAAATCTCAAAGCAACAAATTCAAGTGAAGTAGCCATGTTAGTCTATTGCAAATAAAAACAAAGAAACTCATACTATAACAGACTCTTTGTTATTCATCTCCAGCTATAATGTGCCCCCTGAATTTAGAATTCAGAAAATAAGTTGCTTTAGTAACGGATAGTTTTTATCCTTTTCAAGCATTGCACTTGCATCATGAGCTAGTCTGCAAAGTTAAGATGAGGCTGGGGTTGACATCAGTGGGTAATGAGCAATTGCATGAGATGCATTTGACAAGTACCTCTTATGAGAATACCAAGCCAAAAGGACACATTCACAGTGAAACTACTGAACCACTGCAGACTCCATACAAAGTGACATCATCTCCTCTGTAAGAAATCAGCTTCAACATAAGTTAACAACTGTGCTACAGTTTCATACGTCATTAGGCTAATGTTCTGTTTAACTACAGCTATCAATCATTTTGTGGTTAAACCATTTTGTGCCTTGCAGCAAATATGAGAATCTAAATCCTTACAACTGCATTCTAAGAGGATGGATAGATCTTGCCTGAAGATGAATTTTAGTTTATTTTTAATTTGTGTGTGTGTGTGTGCAAAAATCTGACTGTGTGAGTTACTTACCAAATGACTTGGAAATGTTTTTCATTTTGAGGGATTGTTGTGTACATGAAAATCTGGAAATGGATACAGCAAAGAAATTCATGCCATAAATATGTGTTTCAGTTGTTGGGTTAGAAGTCTAATGAAGTTCAGCATTCAGTAGTGCAGGAAAAGTACCAAAGCACACCATTCATTTTTGATCTGGTAAAGTCAACTGCTTGGGAAATCTTCAAAGGACTTCTCTAGGTATTTGGCTTTAATTCACAAAAGGCATAATACCAGAGGTTCTTGCCTGCTACCCTCTCTCCATTACCCAAGGAGAGAAAGCTTTTCCTTAGAAAGGTGGGAATAGGTAGCAGGTAGATGAAGGAAGTGCCCCTCACTTCCAGCAGGAAGTCAAGTGACTTTCCCCAACAGAGATTATTGCATTGTCGTTGGGTTCAGAGAGGAATGGGTCAGTTTAAGTCTGCTCTATATCAGTTTTGCAGGTGCTCAGTTGCAAATCCTTTCCATCCTGCTGTGTGTCTGTGTGTGCACTCTGCAGATTTTAAAAAATGTGCAAAAGTATTGCATTTAAATTATACACATTTTGTGTGCAATTCTTACAATGTAATATGCATCTGTGTTTGCTTTTCAATGCACTTCTTCTTAAAACATACATTTTTGTATGCATTTCATCCTATAAAATACATGTTTTGTTCACACACACACCAAACTGCATTGCAAAATTGTGTAATCCACTTGCTGAATTCCAATCTGCTTATACGTAGTCTGAGATAGGAGGATTTGACCAGTTTGCTTTAAAATGTGGACTGAACTAGTTCTGCCTCCTTCCTAGTAGAGCTTATATGTAGGTCCCACCTTCCCTAATAGCATCATTTCTAGCTAATGTGACATCTAGCAGGGCTCTCCTATAGGTACTAGAGTATCCTTCCTCTTGACACTCACTGCTGTCTTTCCAGTGCAAGGCTTTGTTTCCTTGTGGAAGGGAGAAGGGGTAGAAAACAGCACAATGGGTGTGAGTGGAAACAAAGTGGGGGCTGCTTAAGGTGATATGTGCTGGTTTTGATCCTGTTCAATGTAATTTGAGTAGATGAACTCACATTGTTTCAAAGGCTCACCCTCAAGCCTAGAGTGAAACCATGTGACTATGTCTTCATGAAAATGAAGACATTAATGAAATTGACATACAAAAATTACTTATGTTAGGGGAAATTGCTTGCAAAAATGTGTACATTAGTCAAAACAGCATTTAAAAGTGTTTTTATTAGGGGAAATTGTCACTAAAATATAAATTCCCATCACGATGATTAAAAAATTGCAAATCGCTGCAGAGTGTGAAGAATTGAATTTGAGACTGGAAAAATGAGAAACTGGGACAATTGAAACTGACAGATGCTTCTATCCTTACCACAGAGAAACGCTCAGAATGATGCACAAACACTGAAATATCTGCCTACATATACAGAGAGGAACTCCTAGGTGAATTCCCCCCCCCTTGCCTGCCCCCACTCCAATAGTTTCTAGTTAGCCTGCTCAGTCTGGCTGTAGCCTTGAGATGGGGATGATGCGTCCACTGGAGGAGAGCTCATCAACCAAACAGATATGAGCTGCACACTTCCTCTCCCTTTCAGAAGCCCTGCTTGACAACCTTGCAGTACTAGTCAGTGAAGTACTTCCTAGGTTTTAAAAAACAGCACACACACACACACACACACACACACACACAACAACAACAACAACAACAACCACCATGGGGACTTTAAAGTGAAGCCTTCTCACCTTGCAAACACACAATGGATTTTTCTGCAAACCATCAAAAGTGAGAGTCTTACGATATCCTTGAAATGTTGACATAATCTAAATTGGCAAAGGGAGAAAGTGAAGTCATGTTTCAAGTGAGCAGAAACACATTCAGAAATAAAGAAAATTTGTTCTTCTTTAAACTGCTGATAGCCATTCTTAACATATTTTTCTTCAGTTCGGTGAGACTGTGCCCCTTACGTGGTAGATTCATCATGCCAAATTTCAAATTGATGGTATGATATTTTTTATATTTTTGACACACACACACACACACACACACACACACACACACACACACAGAGAGAGAGAGAGAGAGAGAGAGAGAGAGAGAGAGAGAGAGAGAGAGAGATCTACAGTATAACAGTAGAATGGAAAAATCCATGAATCATTGCTATACATTTGCTCTTATGGGTGTATAATCAATTATATCCAAAGTTTCACTTGCTACAAACTGCAAATATTGTTAAATGCCTCAGTTTTATTTTCTAATAGAAAATATTTATGACTTATTTATTAACAGCACTGAATATATGACACCCAAAGAAGTGTACTCTTGACAGCTTAGAAACAAATAAAACTTTAAAATACACTAATAATTACAAAAGAAAAATAGTAAACAAATTCCAACATAAGCATTCAGCATAAGCATTTCAGCAGCAGAAAGCAAAACAGTATAGAAAAACAAAGAGGGGCATTTTAAACTATACACATGATCCAAAATTCAGTGAATTCAAGAATTCACTACTTGAAAGTCTTGGAAAATAAAAAAAAGAGGTCTTCACCTATCAGTGACAAGACCGCAATGAAACATCCAGTTTGTATTTTACATTCCCATTATAAAATAAAAATTAAAAATAACACCCCCACTCTCTACTATTGCAACTCATTTTTCTTTCAGTTTGTGGATGAAACTTCTGTTAATTTCAATGACAATACTTCTCTTTGTGGTGAATATTAAATGCATTTGTAAGTGCTTTTCATGATTAAGCACCCATGCCATTGTTAAAAACGATCATAGTTCGAGAGCTTGCATAAGAAATGCACACAGAATTAAGATCTTGCTTTGCAACATTCTAGCCACTGTTTCACTTCTCCTGTGTCCTCAATACCATCAGAACAGTCTGCTGGATCACACTAACAGCCCATCTAGTCCAGCATTTTGTTCCCGCAGCCAGTTGTCTATGGGAAGTCTGAAAGCAAGACACCATATAGGTCTTACCCTCTTCTGCTGCAGTCCTAACCTGGGAGTAAGCCCCATTGAATTCATTATCAATCAATAGATTTTTATTGTTTAAAGCCAATGGCCATCACAATACATTAAAAGCACAAATCACATAAAAAGATATTACATGTTCCAGACAAAGACAGATGTCCGGATTTTTTTTAAAAAAACAAACAAAAACATTTCTTCTGGTCAGCATTGAATTCAAGAAGACTTTGATTAAATCTGTTGATATCACTGTAATAATGCTCCTGGAGTATAAAGCAATCCATGAGTACTAGTCATAATGGATATGTTACCTATAGTTTCAGTTGATGTTGGCCTCAGAATGTCATTTACTGAGAATCACACATGGGAGGATAAAAAAATTCCTTCCAGTAGCACCTTAAAGACCAACTAAGTTAGTTCTTGGTATGAGCTTTCGTGTGCATGCACACTTCTTCAGATACACTGAAACAGAAGTTGCTTCTATATAGTGAGAAGGTGGGGAGCGGTATTACTCAGAAGGGTGGTGGGAATGGGAGATTGGCAGATAGCTGAGATGAGCCTGTTGACGACTCTTAACGACTGTAATAGGTCTTACAGGAAAAGGCAAGGGGTGAGAAGGTGAGAAATGGCTTAGTCATGTATAATGAGATAAGAATCCAATGTCTTTGTTCAGACCAGGTCTCTCCATGGTTTTAAGTTTGGTAATGAGTTGCAATTCAGCAGCTTCTCTTTCCAGTCTATTTCTGAAATTCCTTTGTAGTAAAACAGCTACTTTGAGATCTTGTATAGAATGTCCTGGGAGATTGAAGTGTTCTCCTACTGGTTTCTCTGTTTTGTGATTCTCAAAGTAGCTGTTTTCTTCTTCTTCTTCTTCTTCTTCTTCTTCTTCTTCTTCTTCTTCTTCTTCTTCTTCTTCTTCTCTTATAATAATTCCCACCAGCAGCTAGGAGAAGGTAATTTGGAACCTCCAAATCTGGGCTGAACTTTGAAGAGAGGGAATTTTGGAAGAATCCCTAGTTATATAACATTGGATGTTGTTGGCTAATTCCATTTTTTATCCGCTGACGAACTATTTTCAAGCACTTGCTCTTAAAAGTGAAGCCTCAAACGCAGTATGTACAGCTGCATCCACCCTCACAAGAGATAAGCTGGCAGAACATTACAGATTAACTATGGTGGATCACAACTGCTGTTTGAAAAGAATCCCATCTGGGTATAAAATTGGATGTTTCCTTATTCAGTGTATCTGGATAAAAATATAAACAGGAACAGGAAATTTAAGCTGCATTCTGAACAGCACCAATTCATCAATTATCTACAACTGTTTGGGGGCATTTAATTAGGGCTGAACAAAAAAAAAGGCATATTTTTATCCTGAACATTTCTGACGTTATCAAAAAGCACTATGCTTTGATAATTTGACTGCAAAGTGCTCAATGCAGCAGAAGATTCAGTGAGACCAAGTTAGGGCAACAGCAATGTTTTCCTTTATTTACTCAGTGGTTCAGCACATAACCAAATTTAATCATCTGTAATATATTATCATGATGTCAGCCCATTTGCTGTGTGACCTCCCTCCATTGGCTGCAGTCACGATTTTGACAGATTGCCATCATTCTCAATTGGTTCTGTTTTTTTGGGGGGGGGGCTATGATGTTAGCTATATTTTATTAAGTTTTATCAACAGAAAAGTTCAGAGAAATACAAAAACAGAAAAATACAAAATTACAAAATACAAAAATACAAACATTAAACACAAAAAAGAAAAAGAAAAAACACATATAAAAGAAAACAAAACTCCCTCTTTTTAATTTCTCATCTTTAGTTAACTTATTTTCTTGACTTCCTCACGCCTCCCTTTTTTGTATCCCTTTTAAGAATTGGTTCAGCAAATTCATATCCAATTTAGCTTATCTATTATCAATTCCATCTTACATTTTACCTTGTTGCTAGAACCCCTTCAGTTCATTTCAACGTCATCAGCATTCAAAAATTTTACAATATTTCTGTAAATAAATTTTAAATTTCCTCCAATCTTCTTCCACACGCTCTTCTCCCTGGTCTCGAATTCTGCCAGTCATTTCCGCCATTTCCATGTAGTCTATTAGTTGCATTTGCCATTCTTCCAGGGTGGGTAACTCTTGTGTCTTCCAGTGCTTTGCAATAAGAATTCTTGCTGCTGTGGTAGCATACATAAAGAAAGTTCTATCCTTCTTTAACACCGATTGGCCAACTATGCCCAGGAGAAAAGCCTCTGGTTTCTTCAGAAAGGTATATTTAAATACCTTTTTCAGTTCATTATATATCATTTCCCAGAAAGCCTTAATCCTTGGGCATGTCCACCAAAGGTGAAAGAATGTGCCTTCAGTTTCCTTACATTTCCAGCATTTATTATCGGGCAAATGATATATTTTTGCAAGCTTGACTGGAGTCATGTACCACCTATACATCATTTTCATAATATTCTCTCTTAAGGCATTACATGCCGTAAATTTAATCCTGGTGGTCCACAACTTCTCCCAGTCAGCAAACATAATGTTGTATCCTATATCCTGTGCCCATTTTATCATTGCAGACTTTACCGTTTCTTCCTCAGTATTCCATTTCAGCAGCAGCAGATTGTACATTCTTGATAATATCTTAGCATTGGGTTCTAACAATTCTGTTTCTAACTTTGATTTTTCCACCTGGAAACCATTTTTTTTATCCAAGTTGTAAGCCTCTCTTATTTGAAAATAATGTAACCAGTCTCGCACCTTTAAGTTTGTCATAACTCTGCAGTTTCAATTTGTCACCAATTGGTTCTGTTTGTTCTCTGTGGTTATCCTGTAGCCAGTTCACATTAAACCATGACATCATTGACCATGTGACTGAAGCAGGATGAAGAGATTTTTAAATATAAAAATGGTGTAGCAGCAGAGATGAATAACAATTTCAGTGGTTATCTATTTTAGTCCGAGGGTGTTTAAAAGAAGAATTCTAGATGAGAGCCAGCACATTATGATTGGCATATGGTATTATAGGTTGCATTTTGGTTAACAATCGCCCTCTATATATAATCACATGCATTACCTTAATAGCTATAAATAGCTAGTATATAAATGTTTTCGCCCCATCAGAGTATACATTCTTTAGTTATCTGCTGCCTAAGCAATCATTCCATAAGCCTTCTGTCTGGTAAAGTTGAATTGAAATATCTTTGATCATCCTCTCCTTTATATATGTAAGCATTCCTATGAAGTCTTACTTTCAAGTCCGAGACCCTATTCATTAGTAACCAGTGTTGCGTGCCTATTGCTATAAAGCCAACTCTGTATGGTCGGAGGTTAACACAGCAGAAATAATGTACGCACACCCCAGTTCCATGGGTTGCTCAGACCATGCCAGAAATGCACAGCTATGACAGTGGCAAGATCTGCTTCATCCAAGACAGGGGAATATTTGGCACACTAGTTGAAGCTGTTCAAAATCATTCCCAACTACTGCCACCATCTGGGAACCCAGGAATAAGTCTACATCCAGACACGTACCCAAGCTGCAGACTTGCAGTGGAATTCAACACCACACTGTTACAAACCTATCCACTTGCAGATGCAATTACTCCCTCTCCTTCCTCAAAGTGCTGTCCTGGGGGTTGCCCCAACACCATTCACGGCCAATTTTGTGTGTGTGTCCAGGGGGCACACAGGTGAGGAGGGGAAAAGACATATTGTAGAAGCATCACACACACACACACACACACACACACACACACACACTTTCAAATTTCAATAACTTGCTATTAAATATCGTATATGCTATCAAGGATGAAGCAGGTGTTAGGCAAAGCTCACATTGCCTCTAAGGTACTTTCTGGGAGGAGAGGCAGACACTTGTCTGCCCCACACCCCATTCTGCTTTATAGACCCCTTGCACCCCCTGCTCCTATCATTGTCCAGGTAGGATCACAGTTGGTGAAACAGCCTTGGTATTGAAAAGCCCTTTGTGCTCTGGTGAGAATGCCTGATCTATACACTTCTTGAAATTCTACATTTGATCCTTAAGCAGGAGTCCAATTCCATTTTAAACAAGAAGATTAACATCACCGTCCTGGTCAGGTGAATCACTCGCCACCGCTTCCTTCTTATGAGGATTGATTTTGAGAGATGATCTTCAAGTGCTCAAGTATAGTGTAATGTAGTACAGTGGTACTTCAGGTTACATACGCTTCAGGTTACATACGCTTCAGGTTACAGGCTCCGCTAACCCAGAAATAGTACCTCGGGTTAAGAACTTTGCTTCAGGATGAGAACAGAAATCATGCGACTGCAGCGTGGCGGCAGTGGGAGGCCCCATTAGCTAAAGTGGTGCTTCAGGTTAAGAACAGTTTCAGGTTAAGAACGGACCTCCGGAACGAATTAAGTACTTAACCCGAGGTACCACTGTATAATAAAATAGCAACATAAAAAATCCCAGTCACAGTTAATTCACAAGTTCCTTTGAACTTGGCCCTAAGCCTAAATGTTTACTTCAGGATCTCTGCACATGACATTGACCTAATATCCCCATAAGCTAGTATCCCCAGTTTCTGAAGTGTTTTGGCAGTAGCCCAGTTGCTTAATCCAAAGCAATTATTTTCTGTGCAACAAGTCTTTAGAGAAGACCCTTTGAGATCCTTCAGCAAGTACACACAAATGCACACTCAAGTACACACATGTTATTCATTTTTTTAAAAAGGGATACATTATGTGTCTTTGTTTCCAAAGTACAACCTCAAATTAGTTGCTTCATTTGAAAACTGTTCTGTCGTCATGGCAACTAAAGCCCTAACTAGGAATGCCCTGTAAACAGCTGTATTGAATTGTTATGTTAATAGAATTTTAGAAGTAATTAGCTCACAAAGATGTTTTGTTTTGTCTAGTTTGGAGCTCTGTGAAACTCCACTAAACAAATTATTGTGAAAAGAATAACTTGTTTATTTTAATAAGATATTGTCATACGAATCTTTTATCAGCTGTCTTACAATGTTCAATCATGTACACATGGCAGAACTGAATAATATGGCATTGTATAACTTGAGTCTTATCACAACATGGTTGTTCAGTTTTTGTCATGGTTAAAAATGGGCTAAAATTTCAGGTTCAGGGTGGCCTCATAGGCTTTATAAATGTGTTTGTTCCTAAGTCTTTCTGTTGTACTGTTTTTTTAAAAAAAAGAAAGAAAGATTTTATTAAAGCTTTTTCATAATACAGTAAGATAAAGATACTAATTTAAATAAAAACAAAAAGAGAAAAGAGAAATAAGGGGGGAACCAAATGGGGGAAAAAGAAGAGAAAAGAAAAGAAAAGAATAAAGAAGAGAGAAAAAATAAAAAGGACTTCTTACTTTCCATCTGTCTGTTGTTGTTGTTGTTTAGTCGTTTAGTCATGTCCGACTCTTCGTGACCCCATGGACCAGAGCATGCCAGGCACTCCTATCTTCCACTGCCTCCCACAGTTTGGTCAGACTCATGTTTGTGGCTTCGAGAGCACTGTCCAACCATCTCGTCCTCTGTCGTCCCCTTCTCCTTGTGCCCTCAATCTTTCCCAACATCAGGGTCTTTTCCAGGGAGTCTTATCTTCTCATGAGGTGGCCAAAGTATTGGAGCCTCAGCTTCATGATCTGTCCTTCCAGTGAGCACTTAGGGCTGATTTCCTTAAGAATGGATGCGTTTGATCTTCTTGCAGTCCATGGGACTCGCAAGAGTCTCCTCCAGCTTCATAATTCAAAAGCATCAATTCTTCGGCGATCAGCCTTCTTTATGGTCCAGCTCTCACTTCCATACATCACTACTGGGAAAACCGTGGCTTTAACTATACGGACCTTAACTCTGTCTGTTACATACAATAAATGAATCAAATTTTCACTCTAGAGTGACATCCAAGTGATCTACTTTCTGTTAGGCAATATTTTCCCAATTCTCCAACCCAATCAAACATATCAGCTTTGTCTCCAATAACTTCAACAACCATGTGAAAAATCCATGTGAAAAAATGCATTTATATATGTAATTTTTTTAAAAAAGCATCTTATTTCAACTTATGAATTCCTAAAAGTATTTTATCCTAAAGTCCAGCTTTTTCTGCATTTGTGGACCATATTGGGAAATTGGGAGAAGAGTGAAATCCAAAATATAATCGCATTCTGAATCATTAGTTAGACTGGGAATGTTCATTAGTTAAGTTCAGTTAAAAATGCAGACCAAATGGAATTTTTCACCATCCTTGACTAGAAGTCATTATAGATTATAAATCTTGATCTCAAAAAATTCCCCTGGAATCAGCTGCAAGATGTTCGAGTTTGAAAAAAACAATCCTGTACTTGCTAACCTTGTTTCTCTGTTGTATCCCAGTTGGCTCTGTTTTGCTGATGTCTACATGTTGGGGCTGACAGTCTGAAGAAGAGAGCCTACTCTTACAACCAAAGGTTCCTCGAGTGATTTAGAACCATGAACATAAAGGAGCATGCAGATATAGAGCAGATTCCTTTCTTCAGACTTATGGCTTCAATGCACGGGTGGCGGTGGGGCCAAGCTGATCAGATAATCAGTGGCGTAGCGTGGGTTGTCAGCACCCGGGGCAAGGCAAGTAATTTGCGCCCCCTAACCCGTGGATTTGCGCCCCCTAACCCTAACCCCCAGATGTTGTGCCCCCCCTGCTACGCCACTGCAGATAATATGAGTGTAATCATGTCATGGGGTTGACTGCTTTTATAGAGGTATTAAGAACCAGAGGAAGTCCTACTGAGGAAAAAAAAGTTAGTCCTGACTAATTTATCCCATCAATTTCAATGGGACTAAGGCATGGCTAACTGGATTCAGAAGAATATATATTTCTTTCATATCCGAGGGAGTATTTCTAATGCTATGAAGTTTTTCTTTTTTCTTTTTGTATTTGTGTAGAATTCATGTACATATAAAGCTCTTTTCTGTGTCTGAGAAAGGGGGTGAATCCACAAATCCTAGTACAAATCCTGACAGTCCTGTCGTCCCAAAGATTTGTGTTTCTACAGAGATATTTACTCTGGCAGTTTGCAAACAAGGTTGTTCTTTTTCTCTTTCTCAGGTGACAAGCTCTAAGTCAGAGGTCTTTTCTGTGGCAAAGGATTTTTGAGTAACTTAGCCTAAGAATCAGATGTACTTTGTCCAAAACTTCAAAATTATTCTCAAAAGTCACCCTGATTGGATCTTACTTCTAGTACAGCTTCACAAGAAAGTTATTTGTTTCTTTTTTCTTTTCTTTTTTAAAGGAATTTTATTTTGGCATAAAGTTAAAAATAACAAAAAAGTACAAACACAAAAAACAATACAACACTTATGAGGTAAAAAAGAACTGTCACTGATTATGGTACTTTGTTTATCATGGGTACGTTTGTGAGACAATTAGAGTAAATCATTCTAAGGAGAAGCTCATTAGGTATTGAAAGAGTTTAAATGTGTAAGTCATAGTTACTTTTTGCAGTTTTCAGAAAAGTTAGTCCTGGTTCATAACCCTGTTGTCTACTCAGTTAATCATAGTAACTGTTGAGATGCTCTTACAAAAAGCATAAATAAAAAGAGCAAGTTGAATCAGCAGAGCAGCTCTGTGAAAAAATGATTACACCATGAAGGGAAATTTAAATGTAACAACCCTGTTTTGTTAAAAGCAACATTCGTTTGGTAAAGAGTTAACTGTATGAAGAGATAAGCTGGCAGAACGCTTCTGACTGAAGCCAAAAATATACCATGGATGCTGTGTGTGTTAAGTTGGCATTCTGACAAGAAACAGCTAGGCTCTTACAGTTTCAAAAGAGGTGTTTACATACTTATAAGGTTTTCTATAATGGCAGTTATAGCAGAATCTGTCTTTTATATGGGACAGGAGAATGGAAAAGGGTCAAACTGGGACAATTCCTTCAGTGAATATTCTGTTCAAATTCATTGGTCTTTTTTATTGGCCAAAGAGGGTTTGGAATCCCTGATGATGGATCAGAAGTGTGTGTGTGTGTGTGTGTGTGTGTGAGTGAGAGAGAGAGAGAGAGAGAGAGAGAGAGAGAGAGATTCAGTCAGTCGTTGTTTAGATGTTGGAAACAGAGGGCCTAGGACTATGGAAAAGGTAAGCTGAGAATCACAGAAGGCAGAAGTAGAGGAAAGCCAACCAGGAGAGGGAGACTCCAGGATGCCTTTCAGCTAGACTGGCAACAGCTGATAGTTCAGCTAAGGAACCAGCAAGACTCTAGAGGAGGAAACTGTGACATCTTGAATGTTGAGTCCTGGTTTTCAAATACCTGACAAGAACAAAGACTTAAGTTGGAGAAAACCTGATAGAAGGTCAGCACCAGCATCACAAGGCAGAGTCCAGTGGGAGTGATAACTCTGAGTAACTCTGCTCTGCCTTGCTAGCTTTCCATCAAGTATGCTGCTGTCACTTACTGGGAAGGAGAAGGGAAATGGCAAATCTGCAGGGAGGTTGGCACAGTGGGGGGGGGGTGTATGTTCTTTCAGATAAGGCCACTCATCTTATAAGAACGTGATTACATAGGAAGCTGCTTTATGATGAGGGGGGTTCATCTAGTTGACATTAACTGGCAGTAAATCTTCAGGATTTCAAACAGGTTTCTCTTTTGCTCCTACCTAGAGATCCTGCATGCAGTAATTCTACAATGAGCTATGACCCATGGGTCTTCAGATCAGGGAGCACAGACAGCCTATGAGATTGCAGAGCTATGGAGAAAGGTTTGGTGGAAGGAAAAATATGCGCACCACTTACGATTACCGATCCCATGTGCACTAAAAATATACAGAAAAAAGCACCCTAAGAATGAGGCCAAACATGAAAACCTACTTCATAGGGGAAGGAAACTTGCAAGGAGATTGGAGGGCAACTTTCAGCACAGCCCTAGTTCCTTCCTGTTCTATTCTAGCATTTCAATATGTGTATTTGGCTGGTCACATAGTTCAAAGGCTTTTAAAGCTTTCTTTGTAATAAGATTAGATGTTAATAAATGAATCAATAGCAAGCTGCCTGTTTAACACAATAATTAATGATGTGCTTTGTTTTATTTATTTATTTTAGGTATGCAATTGGCTCATAAGCTTTTGAAAAGGCCATGTGCCCGCTAGCAACCAAGAGAGCATTTCAGCAGAATTGGACAATTCCAGGAGAGGCTGAAATTGCACAGGGTTTCATAATGTTTCACTCCTCAGAGTCCATTCATCTCTTGCTTCATGGAGAATTTATGCTGTTAACTCCTATTACTGCTAACGGGAGTTACGAGTGTAAATGTGACACATCACTGGGCGAATGGACTGCCTGTGCAAATGAAGCTAATTGTTCGGAGCGTTTGGAGCTCGAGATAATAGTAATGTCACATTTTACATTCCAGTCACTGGGCCAGTTTCTTAGAGATGATGAGCACCTGCAACTCCCTCCCTTTTTTAGCAGGTAGAAACAGAGGTGCTTAGCACAGCTCAGGATTAAGTCAATTGTCTTTTGCAGGACTCCCAATCAAATGTCAGTTCAGGGGTGTCTGGTTAACAGAAGGGAAGATGCGTCCACACAGGGCAGAGGTTTTGTCCTCTACAAAGTCAGGTGTGTAAAGAGTTTTCCCATCTACACCTGACTGTAGACCTTTCTTCAATCAACAACTTTTAAATGCTGGGAACTCTCCCCCCCCCACACACACTTCAAATAAATATGTTTGAAATATATGTGGCATATAATGAGACTGGGGGAAGGCAAATGGAAGACATGGGAAGAAGCCCAAATACAAGTTCCAAGTAAAGAACATAAGTACATAGAAAGTTATCTTATACTACATCAGGTTGCCGGTACATTTAGCTTGATATGGTCTGCACTGGTGTGGTGAACCTTTGACTCTCCAGATAATGGAGTTATAGTTCAACTCCCATGATCTCATGGGCATTGTAGTTCAACAACACGTGGACCACACAAAGTTTCACCCCACTTGGTCTATGTGTAATTTCTTTTGCTTTCCCCCCCTTTTCATGAAAGCTAAGGTAGAATTTGGGTGACGCATTTTAAATGCAAGGTACTCTTTCCTTTCTCTCTCTCACGCACATGGCCAGGAGCTTTGTACTGGCCAGAGTAATTTAACACGCTCATGGGGCTTGTATTTCAGAAGGAAACCATTTTCTGTAACTTCTCTTCTTAAATGGAGCCTACAGACAACAGCTTTCTTGTGTAGTTCAGGTGCCACATGCTTTCAAGTATAGTGCCAAGTTGTCTGCATCAGCCTGGATTAATTTATTTTTACATTCATTCATACTAATGTGCCCATTAGTATCCATAATGTTCCATAAGCAACATCAATTCAATATTGTGAAATAATCCTTCAGTAAGACCTGTTGATATTTATCACAGATTTATTAGTATTTCTTTTTTTAAAAAAAAGGTCACCATAAATCAACTGATGTCATTTGCTCAAAATGTTTCTACAGCCACAGAACCTATTAGAACTTGTATAAGAGAAGTTGCTCATTTCCCCCTTTTGCAAACAATAATCGAATAGTTGACCTCATTGTTGACGTATCCGTAGTTGTGTCTAGTTCGTGGTGAAACTATCATGCAGCATTCAGAAGAAAAGGGAAGGCATCTGTTAGTCTTGCCAAATGTTTGGAATTTCCTGGACATGTCCAGATTTCAATGGTGAAATCAACGTCCAGGGTGAATTTTGAAAAATCGGCAAAATGTCAGGGTTTTTTTGCCAACAGAACAAGGAATATGTGTTTGAGTATCACTCTTTGCCTTTTATGGGGGCCAATTTTTCCCCAAAAGCTCACCAAATATGGCAACCCTAACATCCATGCCCTATTTTGTTTTTGCTCATATGTGATTTTCCTTCAGGAGAATCGATATCTTTCATCAACTTACTGGACTCTACTTACCAAATGATAGTTCAAGACAACTGGATATGGCTTCACAAGTAGCTATGCATTAGTAAGGCATAATTTATTTATTTTTGCTACAAAAGGGGGACTGACTGTGGCTTAATGTTATCACTGAAGACTATAATTAAGAATATTGTTTTGTTTTTATTAAAAATAATAAATGTATAATAAATGTAAATGTATAATAAATGTAAGAAATAGACTGAATCTGAGAACAACCAATTGAACATGGATGTGAATCTTGTAATTTTGTGGTCTCCCTGCCCACCTGGAAACTCTCCCAGTCCTCCTAAATGTAATGGGAACTGAAGTGGAGCCTTGGTTTCATTCTAGTATCATTTTTTCCCATTCATTTGTTTCCTCCCCCCCCCCCCATATTGTTTGGTAAAACTCCCATGAGAACTGAATATTTTCAAAGTCTATAAAAAGGAGAATAAGTCTCCCATGGAGGATACGGTTATCAGCGGCTACTAGTCATGAAGGATATATTACCTCCAAGTAGCAGATGCAGTGTGCCTCCGAAGAACCAACTGCTGGATATCATGAGTGGAAGAGTACTGCTGTGCTCATGCCCAAGCTCATGGGCTTCTCATGGGCATCTGGTGAGAACAGGATGCTGGACTAGACAGGGTTCTTTTATTCTTAGATAATATTCCATCCCAGATTTGGCCTAACCAAATCAGTTACATTTGCCCTCTGAATTTTGTTGTTGAAATCTGGTGTATCTGTGGTCTCTGTGATGGCAATTAAGAGGTGTGAATGACTGGATGCAAAGATACAGCACACCTGAGTGTACAGGTGCCAATTCCCTTGCTCCAACTTTCAGCTGCCTCTGCCTTTTTGAACACAGGAATTAATCACAGGCACAAGGAAAAGGTCTGTTTACCCCTGTTTCCTTAGACGGACATGAATTCTCAGCAGAGCCTCTGATGTTTTATAGGCACAGTGACACAGGGTCAGTTTAATAAAACAACAGCAGCCAATTTAGGGGCAATTTTGGAAGTTGTCCCCACACATAGTAAATATTCAGCTTAACTTTATTAGCCACCCAAGATTTATGGAGAGACCTAGCAACCATTAGTATCCATAATGTTCTGAGAGCACCATCAATCCATTATTCTGAAAGTATTCTTCACCATGAAATGTTGATTGCTATCACACAGTTAATATTCATCTGAACATATCACTGTATTTTCAAAAGAGCAGTTGACTTCCCTTCATAAAAAGGTTAGTTTCTCCCCTCCTTGTGGCAGGTTTTAAACTTATTGCTACCTGTGTGTTGAGCGCCTCCTAATTATAGGAAGCTCCATCAATTATCTTCCTCCCAACCCCACCCACCAGGGTTACCAAGATATAAATTCTTCTGTGATGAAGTGCACAGGATGGTGAATTAACAAGCAGAGGGCCAGCTTGTTCCTCGTACATCTCAGGGACCACTCTCTTATTTTTGGCATGGTGCTTTGCTTCTGACTTCCAGCCAAGGTAATTAATAGCAGGCTTTCGGAACTTGGCACAGGGTGAAAAATACGGAAAGTCAGTCCACTGAGAAGTCGTACTTGCAAGTGGAAGAAGAGGAGAAAGCAATAGGGATGGATGTAGAATGACCTTGAACCTCTAGTCAAAACACACTGTTGGATCAATGGGCAGTGCATGCTGTTTTGTGATTTACCCAAAGCTACAATATCATCACAAACTGTCATGTGAAGTGCAATAACAATACCAGTGCAAAGGGAGAACTTTAGAGAGATCAAGATAAAGGGGTTAGAGAGGCAAGGGAAGAAGAGGGCAGGAATAAAGCCAAGTTATTGCTTTCCCTAGAGATTGGCTCCCTGGAGAAGAGATGCAAAGGCTTTACAAATAGTGACACAGCTGGAATCTGCATAAAAGTCCTCTCAAAACACTGAACTGCCAAGCCTCATTAGATGAGGTTATCAGCAAAGGTAACACTACATTTTTGTTTGATTCATTAGTTTTGAAAAGTATGACGTTCCCAATGCCTTGAGGAGTTGTTTTTTTAATTTTAATTTTTTTTTTTTTTTGCAAAGCCATCTAGAAAAGCATTTGAATCCTTCAGAAAGCCTTGAGTCAGATGATCAATATTCCAAGCTGCAAGACAGGAAGGAAAGCTAAGCAGAATGGAATCAAATGCACTGTTTTCTCCAACAGCAGCAGGTGCAAGGGATAAATCAAGGGTCTGACGCTTTTGCACTTTGAGGAAAGTAATCACTTTTTGGGAACATGTGGCAAATAAGAGCTTCAATTAATACTAACAAGAGTCAAGAAATTGCTGCATCTTAAATGACAAGATCCATCCTTCATGTCATTTTCATTTGGTTATAGGTGGTTTTTTTAAAAACAACAACAACAAAACAAAACAGTTTTCTATATTGGCTGCCTTATCAATAGCAAGATTGCTGCAACTTAAAAGATTTGCCAACACAGCCATCTGTAAACGCCCATGGCTGTGGCTACATGAATTAGCAATGGTGTACTGGCTAAGTTTTGTGAAGTGAAAATATGCCCCCAGTGACACACACACACAAATGGCACAAGCTGTGCAAGCTGGGAAGGAGGTTATGGGGCTTTACAGTCATTGCCTTTTAAGCATGCTCACTACATTGCAAGTGGCACATTATAAATGAACACCTTCATTACAATGGTTATAAACTCCACTTCATCACTGTTCCATGCTCTGCCCCATGATCCACAATACCTGCCTTCTGCTATAACTTGAAGAATTTCTAATAGTAATTTTGGAGGCACTACACATGCAGTTTGTCACAATTCACAAGTATTTTCTTGTCTTATAGATTACCCAAAGGGCAAGTGCAGAAATGAACATTGGTTGAATCACAGTATAAATAAAGCGTGCAGTCATGTAACCAAATATTTTGTTGTACCTAAGTGTTCATGCCAATTTGGTTCCCAGGAAGAAGAGGGAGGGGAGGGGAGAGAGGGAGAGAGGGAGAGAGGGAGAGAGAGAGAGGGAGAGAGAGAGATGGATGGACTGAAACCTGCAGGATTGTATATAGTCAAAGATCTCCACAAAGTCTGGAAATCAAAAACAGAAGAATGGTGAACTGTAAATGCATTTGCTACTCTGGAAGCAAGATTTCATAATGCATGAATATGCAATCCAGTACATGCCTACTCAGAAGTAACTCCTGCTGTGTTCAGTGGGCTTTATTCCCAGGGCGAAATGGGGTATAGGATTACAGCTTTTAAAAATTACATTTGCACATTTTTAAGGTGCCACAAAACTGCCTGTTGTTTTTGTTACAAAAGAACAACATGATAAGTCTTCTGGAATTTATCACTGGTGAACTGCTTTGATTAATATTCATTAATTTTAGTGTATTTGTTGAACTGTGAAATTTATCAGTACAAATAATAAATGTCAGACAGAAACCCTGCAGCGACAGTTCATCAAATGCAGAGGGGGAAATCTGGTGTTGATTTTCAGGAACAGTATTAGCAACTCAACATTATTTTAACCAATTCATTCTACTCCATACAGGTTAATGCTTCAGACTGTACTTCTTATGAAGAAAGGTGAAAATTCAGGAGTCTGTGTAGATTAATCCTATGCAAAAACTATTCTTTGTTGTTTAAAGAACCCCCTTTTATGCAGTCAAATGAAGATCTGAAGTAGAAGGTTGACGACCCCGGTTCAGTTAAAGTAAGTTGTATTATCAGCCTCACATTCATGAATAAGTACCACATTTTTGCTGTATAAGACTCACTTTTTCCCTCCTAAAAAGTAAGGGGAAATGTGTGTGTGTCTTATGGAGCGAATGCAGGCTGTGCAGCTATCCCAGAAGCCAGAACAGCAAGCGGGATTGCTGCTTTCACTGCACAGCGATCCCTCTTGTTGTTCTGGCTTCTGAGATTCAGAATTATTTTTTTCTTGTTTTCCTCCTCCAAAAACTAGGTGCGTCTTATAGTCTGGTGCGTCTTATGGGGTGAAAAATACGGTAGATCAAGCTGTTTCTGTACCACTTCAGGTGGAGACTAGTCATATGTTTGAATCCATAGGCATGGAATCTCTCCAACAGAAAAACAGCATGTCATGGAGAACAATCCTGGTCTAGCTAGTTTTCTGCAGGCTGTTATTTTCATTATACGTAATTTTTTGGTATGGTGAAACAGTGAGTCATGTAAACCTAATCCAGCGGCCTGGAGTGCCATATTCCAGAGACAAAAGTAAGCCTTCTTATCTGATGTTTGTGATAAGTAGTTCCCTTCAAAATGATGGAATCAGAGTTACAGCTATCCTGCTTCATTAATCTCAATGGAATTTGCAGCACAGTCATACTTGAAGTACAGTCCTATCTCTAGTATTCAATAGGACATAGTCGAAGCTGAGTATGCATAAGACTGCAATGATAGTTACAACTAGCTTTAGTGCTGTTGAAACCATTAAATACTGAAATGGCATTGTCTGGTTTTTGTTTTGTTTTGTAGAAAAAAATATTCACGCATGAGAACATACATGTTGGTAAATTGTGGTAGACAATCAATATTTTTATGTTGATGTTCTCCTAAACCTCCTTGGGAGTGGGGCTAGATAAGCTAAAAGGTGGCTTTAAAATCTATTAAATAAGATTTATTAAATTAAATAAGAAAATAGTATCAAGTGGTATCTGCCATTCTGATCCTTGTGGCAGATAGGCAAAGAGGGTTGTATAGCATAAAGCAAGACATATATGAGCTTCATATACAATGAACGCAACAGAGCAAAACGAATGTTCAAATGCTGTGTGCTGTGGTTTCAATCTACAAAAAGGTGAAAGCTATTATGCCTTAGATTGACGCTGATGGCTCTTCCAGAGACACATTTTTTACATGGGAGATAATGTATCACAATGCACAATGATTATGTTCAGTAATAGAATGAAAATGGATTACCCTCTGCTGCTATCTGTTTGCAAGGGGAGAAGGAAGAGAGCTAATAATAAAAATGATCAATGTATAGTTTGAAAAGTCACAATTATTTATAGAGTAGATATTATTCAAATGTCTTCCGCCTTTGAATTTCTTTGGCTGTCAGTACCCCAACTACCTAAGAAAGTCATGCAAAAAGAATTGTACCATTTAATTTCATCCATATTTAAGTTCCCATTACCACCAGCATAGAGAGCAGTGAAATTGCTGTTTTTCCAGTTCTAGTTACAGGTGGGTAGCCGTGTTGGTCTGCTGTAGTCGAAACAAAATAAAATAAAAAAACAAAACAAAAAAATTCCTTCCAGTAGCACCTTAGAGACCAGCTAAGTTAGTTATTGATATGAGCTTTCGTGTGCATGCACACTTCTTCAGATACACTGAAACACAAGTCACCAGACCCTTATATGGTGAGAAGGTGGGGAGGGGTATTACTAAGAAGGGTGGTTGGGAATGGGTGATTGGCTGATAGGTGTGGTAAACCTGTTGACGACTGTTAATGACTGCAGTTTTTCCAGTGTGTTTCACATCACTTTCTTCCCAGCTGTTCACATCGACACAGCTTAATTAATGTCAGACTCCTTTGTTTCTGTACACACCAGGGGCCACTGATGGGGTGGGGATGTTTTCACTCCATACTCAGCTGTTCAAACCTTGGCAGGAGATGAATTAGCAAAGGATTTAGGACTCCAATTGGTGTGAAGCTAGTTTGAGAAACAATGCAGAAGAAGAAGAGTTTGGATTTGATATCCCACTTTATCACTACCTGAAGGAGTCTCAAAGCGGCTAACATTCTCCTTTCCCTTCCGCCCCCACAACAAACACTCTGTGAGGTGAGTGGGGCTGAGAGACTTCAAAGAAGTGTGGCCCAAAGTCACTCAGCAGCTGCATGTGGAGGAGCGGGGACGCGAACCCGGTTCCCCAGATTACGAGTCTACCACTCTTAACCACTACACCACACTGGCTCTCACCAAACGGTATAACAAAGTACAGGATACATATGCATTGTGAATAACACAGTGAGTGCAATAATAATAATAATAATAATAATAATAATAATAATAATAATAATAATAATAATATATTTCTACCCTGCCCATCTGGCTGGGTTTCCCCAGCCACTTTGGGTGGCTTTCAACAGAACATTAAAAACAGAATATAACTTCAAACATTAAAAACTTCCCTAAACAGGGCTGCCTTCAGATGTCTTCTAAAAGTCAGATAGTTGTTTGTTTCCTTGACATCTGATGGGAGGGCATTCCACAGGGTGGGCGCCACTACCGAGAAGGCTTTCTGCCTGGTTCCCTGTAACTTCACTTCTCGCAGTGAGGGAACTGCCAGAAGACCCTCGGAAGAGGACCTTAGGCTGAATGATGGGGGAGGAGACCATCGTAATTGTGAATACAGCCTATTATTAATGATCACTGCAGGGCTGAATGTCTTTCAGCAAACACACTTTTTTCACAACTAGCCAAATACTTGCCCCTTTTTTATTGGTTGGTTATTGTTCACAGTCTTGATTTACTATTGCTTTCTTTTTAAAACCAACCAAACCAAAAAAGTTCTTTCTTCTCAGTAACTTTGTCCTCACCATACAGCCAGTCACTCTGAAATGTCTCTAAGAGCAAATGAAGCTAATTCAGGGTGAGGGGTTTGCTGTCACTTAAAACTAGCTTTGTTTGCATTCTGTGACTCATCAGGCACAGAGGAAAAGAGGAATTGAGAAAGACCCATGTTGACGTGCTGTTGCTGCCTGAATATGAGGTATGGAAGGATGTAGGCAATCTGAATAGATGCTGGGTACACACCTACTCTAAGTGATGCCCCCATCCAAACATAGCTGAAAAAGGAGATGCACTTCATGGGGAAGGAAAACTTTATAAGAAGAAGCCCCCCTCATTTAACCTCAGCTCTATTAGTAACCCATTTAATATAGTAATATCTAGAAACATTTACTGTTAAAAAAGTTTCATAATCTTCTCCAACTCTAATTGTAGGGTTCATGCCTACAGTAGGCTGGGAGTAGTATTAGACTGTGAGGTTACTACACTAATTATTCTTGTTCTTAAATAGTAGGATAATTACTGGAGCAATATTCTATTCAAAGTGAAAATTAGATACCACCCCCTGGCAGACTTAAATTAGGAACCTTTCTCTCTCTCTCTCATTTTTTATTTTTTTTGGCATCGTTCTACTTTTCTTCTCCTTCAGATATGCAATTTAGAATTTGAAAGGGGTTGGATTTTAGAGCTTTCTAGTTAATATGATATCTTGCTTGTGTGAAAAACTAGTCATTTTTCTTCCAGGAGACAAAGGATCCTTCCCAGTATTTTGAAAATTAGTGCAAAGATATATAGGGAAATATATATATTGAAAAATCATTCTTCTACCTTGAAGATAATGCTCCTAAAAGGGGCAAGATTGACAGTGCAAAAGATTGAGCTCTTTTGCTATTGGGAAAGGTAATACTTAAGAAGAAAAATGATACCCATCTGATCACTTGCAGTAAGGACGGATCGCAAACCTCTGCCTCTGAGCCACTGCATTGTCTGGATATGGGTAAATGATAATGTAGACATTGAATCTGTTTGAATATGGATTACATTAGTCATTTTATGGGAGAATATGTCAATGCACTATCCTAAATGTACATGCTGCAATCCTTTCACATCAATCTGAGGAATAGGAAGAGAGAAGAAGAAGAAGAAGAAGAAGAAGAAGAAGAAGAAGAAGAAGAAGAAGAAGGAGAGAGAGAGAAATTAAAAGGAAGTTGTGCATACATTGTTAGAACAGCTACACGAACCCTTTACATAGTGTAGTTACTACACCTATTTGACAGAGAAGAGCATTCCTTTCGAAAAGGTAAATGTTTGACACTGAGCTGTGTTTAATTAACCTCATCATTAGCATTCATAAATGTTTTAAAGGGGATATATGTTTAACAGAATAATAGCCAGGCAAGAATACACTTTGCCCTGAACCAAGAAAGATGACAAGACCCAGGGCATGGGATTTCTAAGGCCACATTATAATGCAAACCTGAAGAATCTGAATGTGGCTAACTAGCCTCTCCCTGGAAGAGGAAGGAGTCAGTCTTCTGAACTTTCTCATTGGCCCTTCCTCCTAGCTACAAAAGCAAGTTAGCCACCCAGGCCTAGTGGTCCTGTCAAGGACAAAGAGGTGACCCGCATCCCCGTCAAGCAGTTTTAGGGCAGGAAGATTACCCAGACCCAGTGGAGTACTTGAGCAAACCTGCATATGACACTAACCCCTTTCAAGTGCTGCCTCTCAAGCCTGGTTCTCCCTCGAAGGGACTCACATGACTAAATGCTCATTAATAATAAAAAAATAGTGAGGTTGGTCTTATAACATTGCTACATATATTTCTCTTGGCTCTACCTCAGACTTGACAGGCTTCCATATAAGAAATCTGTCCTTCCCTTTGCCACCCTGTCCCCATGCATGGTTACCTACAGGCTACGATAGCTGCCTTATTTGCTGTTGGTGGCTCTGTTCTTTGAAACCTGCATGGCAGACTGAAATTTAACAAAGGTGGCTTACAAGAAGAAAGCCGAGCCTCTTGGATTTCTCCTTCGCACGCAGTTTTTTTTTATTTGAGACTCTCTCTCTCTCTCTCTCTCTCTCTCTCTCTCTCTCTCTCTGTGTGTGTGTGTGTGTGTATGAGAGAGAGAGATCAGTGATTTCTGTTAATTCAAATGCAGTTAAGCCAGTTGACAATTAGTTTTGACTGCTGTGGTTTCTCCTAGAGCACTCTTTCCCAACCTTTTGCCCTCCAGATGTTCAGGATGAAAATTCCCATAATCCTCAGCCAGCACAGTAGTCAGGTGATAAAAAGGTAAAGGTAAAGGACCCCTGACAGTTAAGTCCAGTCGCAAATGACTCTCATCTCGCTTTACTGGCCGAGGGAGCCAACGTTTGTCCGCAGACAGTTTTTCTAGGTCATGTGGCCAGCATGACTAAGCCGCTTCTGGTGAAACCAGAGCAGCGCACGGAAACGCCGTTTACCTTCCCGCCAGAGCAGTACCTATTTATCTACTTCCACTTTGACGTGCTTTCAAACTGCTAGGTTGGCAGGAGCTGGGACCGAGCAATGGGAGCTCACCCCGTCGCGGGGATTTGAACCGCCGACCTTCTGATCGGCAAGCACTAGGCCACTCATGTCCTGCTAGTCAGGTGATACAGTACCCTAAATCTTCTGGAGAGAGCATGAGGAGGAGGAACACTAGCCTAGGGTCACGTTAAGTAATTGTGGTTTGGGGAATGGGCTGAGAATGCTTTCATATTTTAGAGCCTCACAGTCCCTTTATAAAACTTGAAGCATGACAGTTTAAAACAAGTTTTGAAATGCTTTTAGTTACCGGTAGTTAGTTAGTTAATAGCAACAATAGCAACAATAATACAGTGGTACCTCAGATTAAGTACTTAATTCATTCCGGAGGTCTGTTCTTAACCTGAAACTGTTCTTAACCTGAAGCGCCACTTTAGCTAATGGGGCCTCTCGCTGCCGCCGTGCTGCCGGAGAATGATTTCTGTTCTCATCCTGAAGCAAAGTTCTTAACACGAGTTACTATTTCTGGGTTAGCGGAGTCTGTAACCTGAAGCATATGTAACCCGAGGTACCACTGTAATCCTGTGCACACACAAAAAGCTAGCATTTTATGGAGAAGACTAGGTTAGAATCTTACCCCCAGACATCTAGTTTCATTGAGAAGAGAAATTTTAAGCATGAATAGGTATGATCAGCATTCAGTGCTTCGAAACCATACCTGTAGTCTTGACACGATGCAGCTTGGATGTAGCTTTACTATTTTTTTGAGAATTAGATTTCAGCTTTCTCACCACCCCACCCCCAGCTCCCCCTGAGTCTATCCCAAGCTGTGACATCCTACTCCTCAATTCAGTTCACTACACTCCTTCTCCTTCCACTATGGTACCTAACAACCTTCCGGGCATTTGCCTATAGTCAATATTAAATAGGTAGTGGTAATGTGTTATTAGCATGGTGGTGATGGGTTGCCAGCCTAATGCATGGGTAAGGGCAATGCCTCCTCACTGGCCACAATAACCCTATGTGACTGACCTGATTTACAGGATGGGGTTGTTCTGCATATGGGCTCCATCTCATTAACCAAAGCCCCCTCCATGACCAGTCAGCATGGGGCTGGGCAACAATGCATATTGATGAGGTTTAGTTCTCAGTGAAATAATAATAATAATAATAATAATACACCACCCATCTGGCTGGGTTTAAGGTTTCTCAGAATGTGTAAGGTTTCGTTGGAAATGCTTTATTGCTGGCCTCTGCAATAAAAAGAAAGAAATTAAATACTGATGTGCATATATAGCTCTCTGTGTCTCTCGTCCTTACATACTGTAGATACTTAGATCAGCTCAGAATTGTTTCTTGGCTATTTCATCCCTGTGCCTAGTTCAAGCAAGAAGAGATTGCCATTGTCTGCCCAGAAAGGTGGAATTCTTTCCTTTGATGGCCTTAGACCAGGCTAGTGGTCTGAATACATGAGGACAAAACACTGACAACCTCAACCTCTCCTGGCGCTTTCAAGGGTATTTTCCTCCAGAACATCTGTTCTTAATGCTCAGTATGTGTTGCACCCACACATGGCCTATGATCATAAGCTTAATAGTTTTAATTAAAGATGTTAGTGAAATCCAATCCATTCTTTAGAGGGGCTTCAGAATGGTGAATCCCTGTGGAGTATGAATAGGGAATTAGACCTCTTTCTGAGCTTTTCATGGTCACACAAAGCAGCCTGGAAGGGGAGCTGCAACCTGCGGTGTGCAGAAACAAACAGATGTAAACAATACCAAAAACAGATACATACATTACAGACTTTCTTCATTTCATGGTCAGTCCTCCATGTATGAAGCTACTTTGTGTGAGTAGGCTTCCCGCTGGGAAAGTGTTAACCATGCCAATAAAACCCAGGTATAGTATGTTCGAATCCCTGCAATGGGGTGAGCTTCTGTTGTGCGGTCCCAGCTCCTGCCAACCTAGCAGCTCGAAAGCATGTCAAAGTGCAAGTAGATAAATTAGTACCACTCTGGCGGGAAGGTAAACGGTGTTTCTGTGCGCTGCTCTGGTTCACCAGAAGTGGCTTAGTCATGCTGACCACATGACCCAGAAGCTATCTGCGTACAAACAGTGGCTCCTTGGCCTATAGAGCAAAATGAGCACTGCAACCCCAGAGTTGTCCGCGACTGGACCTAACATTCAGGGGTACCTTTACCTTTACCTATAGTATGTTTTGGTACAGCTTCATCACTGTTAACCTTTTATGCAAACAGTGAATTCCATTATTCAAGCACTCATCCTTATGCATCCAAAATAGTGTCACATATGCCTGTGAGGAAAGGTAGAAGCAGGACTGGAAAAAATCCAACATTTGCAGTAGTACAAAACTATGGGGAGGGGAGGGGAGACAGAGTGAATTATCCTGAAAGAGATCTGAGTGTCTGGATTGGCTGGGACTCTTCAAGAGGAAAACTTCACACCACAATATTTTATTTATTTATTTAGAAATACTTATGGGCCCCATAATCATAAAACTCTGACATAAGTAAATTATTTACAGTTAAAATCCACAAAACTGGGGGAAAAACACACCGAGCGTGCATAAAAAAAATCAATAAAACAGAAAAAAATTATCAGAACTTTTAAAACAGCATATGGGTAATAATTTTGTTATCTATGCATTGTTTTAAAAGTTTTGTTGATTTCACCTGAATAGGCTTGCAGCATCTTTTCAGTAGGTATTTAAAACAATGCAGGAAGCTCTCCTGCCAAATGTCAATAGGAAAGAAGTTCCAAAGCAAAGGCATGTTTTGTTACATGTCCCACTTGTATCAAGCAAGTGGACCATGCCTTTTATTTTCCTGTAAAAGAGAAGCCGATAAAACCCACATAAATCCGGGTTTGGAGTTGTGGGTTAACAGCGCTATCCCAACCCAAGATCCTCTGGGCTAAAATAGCTTGGAATCAGTGGATCTGAGGGCTTTATCCTGTACTTAGAACTGCTCTGTGAGTATTATTACAGTTTCCCATTTGAATATACTGGTACCTTTAGATGAGTTAGAGATAGGAATCTACTTTTCCCACCCTCAAATAAAACAAAGTCTGTTCAGGAAGCACCTACTGTAACTGTGCTATTGTGGGGTGTGTGTGTGTGTGTGTGTGTGTGTGTGTGTGTGTGCAGGGGGGAAGCTTCACCACAAAAATATTTTTCTACTTGTAATGTTACCACAGCACAAAATAAATAAAGCTTGCACAAACTGTATCACATGTAGTCAGAAGGAGTGCAATGTAGAAAGAGATTGAATATGTTTGCGGACAAAATCTATTCCACCACATCAGGGCCAAGCTTCCTGGAGCTTGAAAAAGGGCTGCGCTTTAAATATTTTGCTACTGAATGCATAACATTCCTTTTCCCCGACCCATACCTGAGCCACTTAAAACAAATTGTTGGATTTCAAAGCCTTGGCTGCCTAGCAAAGCTACTCTGTGTAATGAACCTCTCTGAAAGGTGGCCCCCAATGGTGTCTTTAAGAAACATTTTTAGTGAAGTTAAAAACAAATACTCTTTAAAAATAATTGCTCAGCTGTGCTTTTCAGCAAACCCAGAGCCCAGCAGTTTAAACACTACTTTGTCTTAACTCTCCGGGCTTCTAAATTACTCACAGCACTCGCTCAGAAGTTTTGCTTTGTGGTATTCTTAACAATGCTGGTTTTTGGTCAACTGTATACCCCTAGCACAGAGTATATATCCCTCGCAGATGCTTCTTTCATGTGTTATTTGTTGGCATTACATCAAAAATTATAACTCATGTATGCCGAGGACAGAAGTAGAGAATACAGGGTTTCCCAGAGAGGATGATTCTATGCTGTTGCTTAGCTCTGGGCTCCTCTTAAACATACATGCATGTCAATGGATTCTTCATCACTTGCTCCTGCAGCCAAGTGTATAGCTCTCCTTTCCTTTTGTTCACATCAGCGAGACCAAGAGGGGAGTCTTGTCAACTGGGCAGCCCAGGACCTCCATATACAAATCCCAGGGAGGTTACTGCTAGCACAGTGGTTTGACTTCACCCCCGGAGGTGCACTCCATTGTCTCTCGAGACAGAGGGATGCCACCAACAAAATTAATCTAAATATGTCCGTGGCATCTGCAAACTGGCTGTTTTGAAAATTATGGCATTTGACATGACATTGGGTAACATGAAAACTTCATGGGTGGAGTTAGATCTGGTTGGCTGGAACACAGTGAAGAAAAAAGAAAGCCGGAGAACAGTGCATATATAGCAGCCTCTCTGGACTGCAAACACACGGGGGGGGGGAGTGTGACAGGTTTTTTCAAGACACCTTCCACACTCTTTGAAAGGTCACTTTTCACCTTGGAAATCTTTCAGGGTGAAAATGTGTCAGTCTTGCTTATTCTCACAAAGAAGGGAAGAAGTGTTCTCTAACAGATCTTTGAGCTAAGTGAACCAAGTTAGTTCACAGGATTTTCTTTCGGATGTGAAAACAAGCTGTTTTTGAGTGAGTCTCATTGCTGAGTTCTTCAAATATTGACAGCGAAAGTAAAGCTCATGATCTAGACCCCAGACCTTAAACCTCAATCCGCTGGGATTTGGAAGGAATGTGTCCGTAAACTCTCCCCACCCAGCCAGGGGGGGAGGAAGGGGGTGTCAGGATTCACAGAATGCTGTGTGAGATAGTAAGTCTGCAGGCTTGAGTTTGCTAGCTGATGCAACTGGCTGATGCAATCAGCCTGCAATACTTTCTCTGGAAGTGCTGGGTCAGAATTACTCAGCAGTAATGTGCTGACAGTTGATTGGCTGTCATCGGTTTAAAAGGGAAACCTGTCCAACAGTAAGAGTGGTGGTGTAGAAGAGTGTAGTCAGAGAGAGAGAGAGTCTTCTTATTTGCCTTAAGGTGCAGCCAGGTAACTCTGAGCATTTCTGCTAAAGCGCCACGAAGAATTCATGACAGGGGGTGTGGTAGGGGTGGTTCACCCCGGGTGTCACCACTGAGGGGGGTGAAAAAATGCCGGGTGGCACTCACCGCGGGGCCTGGGAGAGACGCAGTGGCTTGGGTGCCCGCAGGCTCCACGCTGCTTCAAACAGTCTGCCTGCCACCTCCCCCTCAGCTATAGGGCGGCTGAGTGGGAGGAGGCAGACAAGACTCTGGAGGCCCCGGAGAGCATCCTGCCCCAGATGGCCCTGCCCCCAGATGGCTGGCCCTGCCCCCATGGGTGGCTGGCCCCAACCCTGGGCGCAGGGCACGCACGCTGCCCCAGGCACCCAATCGGCTTGCTCCGCCACTGCACCTAGCAAAAGAATGCAAGCAAGTAAATGATTGCTTCCTTTTTTCATATGTGCATAGAAGGTCAGGAGTAGGGATATAATTTTCTGAAAATCTCAATGTCAAGCTTACCTCCATGGATTTTTTTTTGAAATTCCCATCTTGCTCAGTAACCTGGTTGTCATTACCTGGGGCCCAGGTGAATGTCATGGCCTGAGACCCACTGTGATCAACACAGCAGGCAGGCATTTCAGAGCATACGTTGCTCTTTCACAGCACTAATATTTCTGCTTTGAGTCAGTTTCTACTGAACAATAGCTTACAGTCCACTGTTAGCAGGACACCAAGGAGAGGGCTTCACATGCCTTACCAAGGCAAGGTGGCCTTGAAGAGACTAGAAGCTCCAAACTGACCTCTTCATGTAACTATCAAAAGTGCAACATTTTGCAGGATACAGAAGAATGGGTGGATTTATAACTTTGTTTTAAAACTATGTGTTGCTATGGTATTGTGTAGTACATAGGAGCATGTTTTGAGCAAGCTAGCCAATTAGGATGGTTTAAGCTTCTGTAGTAATTGCATAATAATAATAATAGTAATTGTAGTAATTGTAGTAATCCCCTTCATGGATCACTGCCTTGCCGTGGCGAAGGGGCTTGAAGAACTCAGAGAAGCTATGAACTATGCCGAGCAGGGCACCCAAGATGAACAGGTCATAGTGGAGAGTTTTGACCAAACGTGATCCACCTGGAGTAGGAACCGGCAAGCCACTCCAGTATCCCTGCCAAGAAAACTCCATGGACAAAGACAACAGGCATATAAAAGTTATGACGCTGGAAGATGAGCCCCTCAGGTCGGAAGGTGTCCAACATGCTACTGGGGAAGAGCGGAGGACAAGTACAAGTAGATCCAGAGCTGATGAAGCGGCTGGGCCAAAGCCGAAAGGACGCTCAGTTGCGGATATGCATGGAAGCGAAAGGAAAGTCCAATGCTGCAAAGAAAAATATTGCATAGGAACCTGGAATGTAAGAACCATGAACCTGGGTAAGTTGGATGTGGTCAAAAATGAGATGGCGAGAATAAATATTGACATCCTGGGCATCAGTGAGCTAAAATGGACGGGAATGGGCGAATTCAGTTCGGATGACTATCATATCTACTACTGTGGGCAAGAAACCCGTAAAAGAAATGGAGTGGCCCTCATAGTCAACAAAAGAGTGGCGAAAGCTGTACTGGGATGCAGTCTCAAAAATGATGGAATGATCTCGATACGAATCCAAGGCAGACCTTTTAACATCACAGTAATCCAAGTTTATGCACCAACTACTGGTGCTGAAGAAACTGAAATTGACCAATTCTATGAAGAATTACAAGACCTTATAGAAGTGACACCAAAGAAGGATGTTCTGCTCATTATAGGGGATTGGAATGCTAAAGTAGGGAATCAAGAGATAAAAGGAACAACTGGCAAGTTTGGCCTTGGAGATCAAAACGAAGCAGGGCAAAGGCTAATAGAGTTCTGCCAAGAGAACAAGCTGGTCATCACAAACACGCTTTTCCAACAACACAAGAGACGACTCTACACATGGACATCCCCAGATGGGCAACATCGAAATCAGATTGATTATATTCTCTGCAGCCAAAGATGGAGAAGCTCTATACAGTCAGCAAAAACAAGACCTGGAGCTGACTGTGGCTCAGATCATCAGCTTCTTATAGCAAAATTCAAGCTTAAACTGAAGAAAGTAGGAAAAACCACTGGACAGGTAAGATACAATCTAAACCAAATCCCTTATGAATACACGGTGGAAGTGAGGAACAGGTTTAAGGATTTAGATTTGCTGGACAGAGTGCCTGAAGAACTATGGGTGGAGGCTCGCAACATTATACAGGAGACAGCAACTAAACCATCCCAATGAAAAAGAAATGCAAGAAAGCAAAGTGGCTGTCCAACGAGGCCTTACAAATAGCGGGGGAGAGAAGGCAAGCAAAATGCGAGGGAGATAATGAAAGATACAAGAAATTGAATGCAGATTTCCAAAGAATAGCAAGGAGAGACAAGAAGGCCTTCTTAAACGAGCAATGCAAAGAAATAGAGGAAAGCAACAGAATGGGAAGAACCAGAGATCTGTTCAAGAAAATCGGAAATATGAAAGGAACATTTCGTACAAAGATTACCATAATAAAGGACAAAAGTGGTAAAGACCTAACTGAAGCAGAAGACATCAAGAAGAGGTGGCAAGAATACACAGAGGAATTATACCAGAAAGATATGGATGTCTCGTACACCCCAGGTAGTGTGGTTGCTGACCTTGAGCCAGACATCCTGGAGAGTGAAGTCAAATGGGCCTTAGAAAGCACTGCAAATAACAAGGCCAGTGGAAGTGATGGTATTCCAGCTGAACTGTTTAAAATTTTAAAAGATGATGCTGTTAAGGTGCTACACTCAATATGCCAGCAAGTTTGGAAAACTCAACAGTGGCCAGAGGATTGGAGAAGATCAGTCTACATCCCAATCGCAAAGAAAGGCAGTGCCAAAGAATGCTCCAACTACCGCACAATTGCACTCATTTCACACGCTAGCAAGGTTATGCTTAAAATTCTACAAGGAAGGCTCAAGAAGTATGTGGACCGAGAACTCCCAGAAGTGCAAGCTGGATTTAGAAGAGGCAGAGGAACCAGAGACCAAATTGCAAACATGCGCTGGATTATGGAGAAAGCTAGAGAGTTCCAGAAAGACATCTACTTCTGCTTCATTGACTATGCAAAAGCCTTTGACTGTGTCGACCACAGCAAACTATGGCAAGTTCTTAAAGAAATGGGAGTGCCTGATCACCTCATCTGTCTCCTGAGAAATCTCTATGTGGGACAAGAAGCTACAGTTAGAACTGGATATGGAACAACTGATTGGTTCCAAATTGGGAAAGGAGTACGGCAAGGCTGTATATTGTCTCCCTGCTTATTTAACTTATATGCAGAACTCATCATGCGAAAGGCTGGGCTGGATGAATCCCAAGCCGGAATTAAGATTGCCGGAAGAAATATCAACAATCTCAGATATGCAGATGACACAACCTTGATGGCAGAAAGTGAAGAGGAATTAAAGAACCTTTTAATGAGGGTGAAAGAGGAGAGCGCAAAATATGGTCTGAAGCTCAACATCAAAAAAACGAAGATCATGGCCACTGGGCCCATCACCTCCTGGCAAATAGAAGGGGAAGAAATGGAGGCAGTGAGAGATTTTACCTTCTTGGGCTCCATGATCAGTGCAGATGGTGACAGCAGTCACGAAATTAAAAGACGCCTGATCCTTGGGAGAAAGGCGATGGCAAACCTAGACAACATCTTAAAAAGCAGAGACATCACCTTGCCAACAAAGGTCCGTATAGTAAAAGCCATGGTTTTCCCAGTAGTGATGTATGGAAGTGAGAGCTGGACCATAAAGAAGGCTGATCGCCGAAGAATTGATGCTTTTGAATTATGGTGCTGGAGGAGACTCTTGAGAGTCCCATGGACTGCAAGAAGATCAAACCTCTCCATTCTGAAGGAAATCAGCCCTGAGCGCTCACTGGAAGGACAGATCGTGAAGCTGAGGCTCCAATACTTTGGCCACCTCATGAGAAGAGAAGACTCCCTGGAAAAGACCCTGATGTTGGGAAAGATGGAGGGCACAAGGAGAAGGGGACGACAGAGAATGAGATGGTTGGATGGTGTTCTTGAAGCTACCAGCATGAGTTTGATCAAACTGCGGGAGGCAGTGGAGGACAGAAGTGCCTGGCGTGCTCTGGTCCATGGGGTCACGAAGAGTCGGACACGACTAAACGACTAAACAACAACAACAACAAAGTAATTGCATTCTTTTCTGTAATATTATAAAAGCTTTGTGTGCCCTTTGTTCGGGGGGTCACAGCTTCTCGGAGATATCCACTGGGGTCTCTAGATTTATGCTGCAGCAATAAATATGAACGCTTTCCACGCGCTGAGTTTGTCTTCTTTTGGCTGAAGGGTCAAGCATTTTTATTCCACCCCCCCCCCCCGCTTTGCAGGGTAACAGCTCCTTAATCTCTGTAAGAAACAAAGTTCTCTCCCCCATGGTTCCACTAAAAATACAAACAATTACCACATACTATATGCATTATAGTATGGTATGGTATGGTATGGTATGGTATGGTATGGTATGGTATGGTATGGTATAGGATAGGATAGGATAGGATAGGATAGGATAGGATAGGATAGGATAGGATAGGATAGGATGCGGGTGGCGCTGTGGGTTAAACCAGAGAGCCTAGGACTTGCCAATCAGAAGGTCGGTGGTTCGAATCCCTGCGGCGGGGTGAGCTCCCATTGCTCAGTCCCTGTTCCTGCCAACCTAGCAGTTCAAAAGCACATCAAAGTGCAAGGAGATAAATAGGTACTGCTCCGGCGGGAAGGTAAATGGCGTTTCCATGTACTGCTCTGGTTCGCCAGAAGCGGCTTAGCCATGCTGGCCACATGACCCGGAAGCTGTACGCCGGCTCCCTCGGCCAATAAAGCGAGATGAGTGCCGCAAACCCAGAGTCGGTCACAACTGGACCCGATGGTCAGGGGTCCCTTTTCCTTTTGTTTTTATGCATTATTGTACGTATTATTGTACACATAATATTATAGATATATTATAAGCATGCACACTTCAGGCATTGTCTTAGAATTACTTATGAACATAATAAGAGGCTTGATGTATCAGACCAAGAGCTCACCTAGTCCAGCCTTCTGCTCTCACAATATCTCACTTGAGTGCAACAACGCAACCACCCACAGAAGCTTCTCAGAAGCAATTAGCTGTTTTTCTGTTCTGCTTGATGAGTTCTATGCACCTCAAAAGCTTGCAAGCTTCTTTTTTTTGCCAACAGACTCAGTGACAATAAAAAAGAACTGCCCCATCTGTTTTATAACTCTCCAAGAGAAAATGCCTTTTATTGCAAGCATGAATACGCTCCGTCCGTGTATTGAGATTGTATATTGCTGGCACCCAAAAACAAAGATGCCATGCTACTTTAATTGAAGCGAAGCACATATACTTGTCATGCAAAGCCCAGCGCTTTCTAGTTCATCTCTTTATACAAGATATACTTAACTAACTCATAAGTTCCACTCAGCGCTGACACAAGGCAGATACCCTGTGTGCCACTGCCCCTTGTTTAATCAATCACTTTAATCTTTCAGCGGTGACTCAAAAATGAAGAGAGACTGAATAATTTAGAAGAGACCAATTCTTAGCAGCTGGATTTATTAAGACAAGGAATTACACTGTTTAAACAAAATAATCTCTAGAGATAGGGAAATAACTCAATTGGTGTTTAAGCTAAGGATGCCATTTTGAAACAACTCACTTTAGCCATTCTGTTTAAACCAAATATGAGCCACTGTATATTCTGTTTTCTGGAGCCCGAGTTCCCCAATATTTGACTTTCATAATTAAAAGATGGAAAGCTTGGGCTGTCTTCTTTTGATAAGCAAAAAAGGAGACGGGGGGAGCTACATGGTGGGGCATTTTATACTGAGGAAATAAAGCCATATTCTCCCATGACTTGCTGTGTTATTAATAGTCCTGCCAAACTCATTATAATCTAATTTAAAGACACATCTAGCAGAGGCAGATGAAGGATGATTCGAGTTCAGGGCCTACAGCAAATTGCTTGAATCTTGATCTAATTACCCCTGAACGTTCAGCTTTACAAGCTTTTCACATTTGGCAGCAACCCCTTGAAAGGGAACTTCTGTGGTGGAACAACATTTTGAGCACAGAAGGGAGCAGTGTGTAGGTGTTTGCCGCCAATTCTGGCCCATCTCTCATTTTTCACTGGTGCATTAACTGATCAGTCATCCAGCAGATCAGTTTTCATCCCAAGAAGCAAACTGAGTGAGAGTTGTGCAGTGGTTACAGTGTTAATCTAGGACCAGGGAGACCTGCCCTCAGCACTACCCTCAGCCTCTCAGGCGAACCTACCCTGCAAAGCCATTGTACTGTAAAACAGGTTTTGGGAACTTACATATATCATCCTGAGCTCCTTGAAGGAAGAAATAATTTTACTAGGCCTCTTGTACCTTTCCCACTTCTACTTCCTTCTTACTAAGGTGGGCAAACCAGACCAATATGCAAGTGACAGGTCTTCAGAAAGCTACTCTAAAGACATGCACAGTGGGATTTTTGATACACACCTCAGTTTTTAACCACAGCCCAGAGTTCCATATTGCAAACTACATTCCAAGTCCCTCAGTTTCAATTCCCTGTGCTGTGCTGTGGGGCTACGGTTTGAACAACACAAATGCAAAAAAACTTTTCTTGGGTGATTTGTATGAAGGTGTCTGATAAGGAGCTCCATGTGGAGATAGGCAGTTCTTTTGAAACTACTGGCTTTGAGGTCCATACATACCCTGCAACATTTTCTCTGATGGAAATAGGGACATCCTATTTGACAACAAGAACAACAATTTACTCTTTGTACCCCACCCATCTGACTAGGTTGCCCCAGAAACTCTGGGCAGCTTCCAACATATATAAAAACATAAAGAAACACTAAACTTTTAAAAACATTCCTATACATTGCTGCCTTCAAATGGCTCGGGGGTTGGATAACTCCATACCCTCCAACATTTCTCTGATGAAAATAGGGACATCCTAAGGAAAAGTGGGACATTCTGAGATTAAATCAGAAACCTCATGGCTTCTGTAACTCTGGGACTGTCCTTGGAAAATAGGGACACTTGGAGGTTCTGGAGGTACGACCTCTCTTCATGAAAGGGATCTCCATAGGACCGATGGGTCTCTCCTCTCACCATGTGAGATCCAGAACATGTGGAAACCTTTGTGCATACAGCTGCCTGCTGACATTTGCACTGTGTGTACAGATGCCAGGGGAAGAGGCTGGTCAGTATATGTTGCCAGGGGTGAGGCTAATTAGCATTGCCACCTCATGCATTGACAGAATATGTGCATCAATTATTTGCACTGGGCTTGCATCTCCATCTCCGGGGTTCCAAAGCATTCCTATATCCTTCAGTGACTTCCTAGTGTTGTCACTAGTTAGTAGAGATGCGACTGTAGAGTTGAGGGTGGGCTAAGACATACCCTTTGGCTGCTTTTCATTTTGTAGAACAAAGGGGGGGGGAGTTTCTTCAAATACCACAGCCTTTCAAATCACGACAAGGTTTACTTGGAGCAACATTGCAAGTGACACAGCTATGCACTGAATTGCATCACCACACAAGAGCTTTTTATCCCTATGTTGGTAGGAAGTAATTAGACTCCGTGTGTGTGTAGCGGGGGTGGTGAATTTGAAAATTGGTTAGCTGAAGAGCGGATCAATGATTGTTCATGCCTAAAGTTCAAGCATGCTTTAAAGCTGCAATTGAACTTTTTAACCTCTACCAAATGCTTTGCCTGCCTGCAAGCCATGCCAGAAGATAAATTCACACATTTTAGTAGGCATTTGAGTAATAATCATCCTAGGAGCCAATATGTACTACAATATTGCTCTTAATTAATGAGACGATTAGGCTTTGATTATGACACTGCAGCACCATTATCATTTTTTACCACTCATGACCCCTTCTGACAAATCTTGCGCCTTTCCCTGTAAGTGGCTACATTTCTCAAAGGGCTACTATATGGGGAAATATCATTTATAAAATGGCTTGCGCTAGAGGAGCAAATCCCATTGTGTGTATTTTATTGTATTCTGGACTCAAATAATGTAAGCCCTGAAATAGTCTAGAATGGAATTCAGGCTTTAGCAATCGCAAGGGGGACCACTCAGTAAGGATGGGCTGAGCAGCTATTTCATCCTGTTTCTACCTTCCTGGCAATCAGTTATAGATCTGATCTGTCCTGATTTGTAAAGATTTTTTTTTTTTAAGGTGCAGGTCCACCATTAAACTACACACATTGTGTACACTCTTTTAATGAGAAATCTGCACCATTCATATGTAAAATGCAGATTTTTTTCATTGCTTTTCAATACATCCATCCACAACATACCGGTGCATATTTTGTACACATCTTTTACACAAACTACACAATTGGGTTTGTACTTTTAGTATAATGTATAAGCTGAATATGAATGACCACAAAGCTTTATATAGGCGTGTTCCACAGATCCATAGCTTTCAGCTGTTTTGCAACAGTATTTCTGAGCTGTCACATTTTAGTTTTGAGACAAATCAAAGCTGAGGAAGGCATAGTTTGTCTTCAGACTTTTCATTATTTCACAAAGCTATTATTATAAATACAAAAAGAAAAAAAAGACCAATACAGAAAAAGTCCTTCCAAGCACCATTTGTCCTAAAGTCTTCCAGCAGAGACAGCTTTATGAAATATGCTCAGTATTAAGAAAAATGTATGTGCCACATCGTTGATTGACAGCTGTCTCTTTCCTCAGCTCTCCAGGACCTGATGCTAGAAGTAAAATTGCATTTATTTAGCATGTTACTGCATTTTAGCTGAACATACAATCACAACCAGGAAATAAAATGTCAATTATGAAAACGGGCCCAAGAAATGTGAATCTTAACAGTGCTAAGGAGGGAAGGCAACCCAGTTACTAGCTACTTTAGCTTTTCGACTCTTACCACAGAAGTAGTAAACCTAAATCAAGTTGCCAATAGCAATTAGTTGTGTTGTACATGCACCGTAATTCCCATTTAGCTAAGTTTATTTATTTATTTTAAAAATATGTGTAAGCTCCCCACCCTTCATCCATATAAAGACTGGGGGCGATGGGTGAGGGCAGTACAACAAATAGAATGATAATATAGCAAAAATAACTTCATAACAAATCAAGTCAGTTTACAAAAATCCAAAATGTGGTTGATAAACAAATATGGCAACGACATTGTCACCAGTCACCCCAATGAGAGGACTGTATTCCAATACTTAGCACCACTACAAAGAAGGCTTTCTCATGCATCACTACATAGTAGGTTTCTCTAGGTGATGAATCATGTAGAAATCCCCAGGTATAGGAAAAGGCGTTCTTTTAGGTAAGGGGGTCTCAAATTTTAGAGGTAAGCACTAGCACATTGAATTGGGCCCAGAAGTGAACAGACAGCCAATGCTACTCTCTTAATTCTAAAGGCTGATTCATATAAGAACCTGGCCTCTGGAGCCACAAAGATTCCCCATCCCTGGTTTAAAATCAGAGTGGTGTGATTTACTTTGGTGGAACCAGTTAAAATTGAGGCAGCCATATTCTGTTGGAATGAAGCTTCTGAGGCACCAGCAGGATGAGTTCCATGCGCAAAGCATTGAAAAAATAAAATAAGGAGATCACCAGAGCAAAGATGGCGGCAGCTAGACTATCCTTGACCAGAAACAGCTTTAAAATAAAAGAAATTTTTGAGAAAACATTTCGTGTTGATTTGGACTAACAGCTCACCCTTGAGTGTGTGAGAATTGCCATTCCTCTAGTGAATCTTGAATAGAGAAATATCTATGTATTTTTATTCATTAAAAAAAATCTCAGTTTTAAACCCCCCCCCTCCCCTTACAATAATGCATCTGATTAGAGCTGGGCAATCCCTTTGTAATAGGAGCATTGAGGTGGGAACAGCAAATGATCAGGCACCCTAGAGGTTTTTTCAGGAGTTTCATCCTGACTGCTGGCGGCCTATGGAGGTTCTTTCTTAGGGAATCCTTTCAGAAGTGGAGGCTATAAGTGTGTGTGTGTGTGTGTGTGTGTGTGTAGGGGGTGCTTTCTAGTCACAGAAGGCACACTTGGCCTTTAGAGGGTAGATTTTATGGTTTGCCTGCCCCCAGTTAAATGTGATCCTCTTTTTTAATATATATATATATATATATATATATATATATATATATATATATATATGCTTTCGTGTATATATATATATATATATATATATATATATATATATATATATATATATTTGCTTTCGTAGATTTTCACGGGTACAGGAATGCAGGTTTTGGTGTCTTCGGGTGTCTTCCCGTGTAAGAGTTGGGGTGTCTAGGCGACGTTTCGACGAGGTCTCACTCGTCATCTTCAGGCTGGTGCTTTCGGCTTCTTGTTACTAGAACAGAGCAGGGTCTCAGTGTTTGAGTTCCTATAAATACTGTTGAGGGGGTGTGGAACGTTGGAGGCTATACACCACACCCCCTCAACAGTATTTATAGGAACTCAAACACTGAGACCCTGCTCTGTTCTAGTAACAAGAAGCCGAAAGCACCAGCCTGAAGATGACGAGTGAGACCTCGTCGAAACGTCGCCTAGACACCCCAACTCTTACACGGGAAGACACCCGAAGACACCAAAACCTGCATATATATATATATATATATATATATATATATATATATATATATATATATATATATATATACTGGCCTTGATTGTGTTTCATTACTATTTTACTGCTGCTGTTTTACGTGGTTTTACTGCTGTCTTATTTAATTGCCGTCTGTTGTTTTTATTATCATTGTAATCCACCTTGGACTCCATAGAAAATAAAACGGATCAATAATCATTTTAAATAGTGGCTTCACAGCTGGCTGCTGCTGCCATTTGATAAACTTGAGCCCCTGAAAGAGAGCAGTTGGGAGGTGCCGGAATAGGACTGGAAAAGATGTGGGGGGGGATAGGGGTTCCTTAATTAAATCCACAACCCCTCCTGAATTATTCTTATTTTAAACAATATCCCCTTCTAAAACTAATCTAATGAACAACAACGAAGGTTTAGAGCAGGGGTCAGCAAACCTTTTCAGCAGGGGGCTGGTTCACTGTCCCTCAGACCTTGTGGGGGGCCAGACTATTTTTTGATTTTAAAAAATGAACAAATTCCTATGCCCCACCAGGTAGGCCCCAAAAATAACCAGAGGTGCATTTTAAATAAAAGGACACATTCTACTCATTTAAAAACACCCTGATTCTGGGACCGTCCAGGGACCAGATTTAGAAGGCGATTGGGCCGGATCTGGCCCCCGGGCTTTAGTTTGCCTATCCATGTTTTAGGGGGCATGGCCATTTCTGGTCCCCTTGCCATCAGGTCCAGTAGATACTATTCAGTGAATTATGATTTAGTAAGCTTGGATATTTGCATTTTTAGATTACATGTCAATATGGATCCCTGGCAAAGTTATGTATTCTGAGCAAAATGGCTATCTCAACCTCTCCAGTGCTATCCTAGACATGTCTACTCAGAAGTAAGCCCCATGGATGGAACATTGTGTTTTAGGGTTGCAGTCCCTTACAGTACTGAATAAAAACCTGCCAAGTTGCTGAGAGTAAATACAAAATATGTGATGTTTGCCAGAGAGATGCGTCTGTCTACAATGGAGCAATAAATGTTTCATAAAACTAGCACCATGATGTTGATGGCAGAAGTCTTTACAGTCTACTGTCAGATTGTGGCCACTTGAAATTCTGAAAAGCAGTTTGTTTGGAAACCGAGTAGGTGCTTTTTATAACACCATAGACTGTGCTATTAATCAATCCATTATATAAACCTTTTACCAACATAACATCTAAAATTCTTTTCCTCTCAGAGACATTTGCCCTCAGCGCATCTCAGTAATAATTTCTCATACTTGGGGTGGGGTGGGGATGTCTTGAAGAGATGATCATATTCTGAATGGAAACAGAGATGAGGGAGTGGGAGCCACACACTAGTTGTTTAAAAGCTTATTTACCACAGAACAGCTACTTAAAACTCTATAGGGGAACAATTGTTCACAGTTTCCAGCAGGGGTTACAAAGGGCTTAGTGTGTCAATGGAAGCTGCAGTTTAATGTCATGCCAACAGTTTCCAGATAATTGTTTCTGCTTTCTTTAACATTCCCTCTCTTCTCAACCAGGGTTAGCCAATATGGTATCCTCCAGGTGTTTTGAACTCCAAAACAGTCCCGTCCATCATGGTCTCATCCATCTTGGTTACTCCTGCTCTGAACTGACATAGGTCCATCATATTTATTCATGTCAGCTTGTGCCAACTTAATGGACACTTAGTGGTTGGTTCCTTGCATAATTTTCCCATTTCCCTCCAACCAGTCCACATATTTTCCCTCACCAATAGTTTGAACCAATACGTGAAACCAGGTTGTCCTTGGGTTAGCTCACTGGCTCTGGGGTAGCTCAGACATTTGCATTCTTCTGTAAGGAGGATTCTAACCACACATCAGATACTTATGTATGGTAAAATGGGGTAAAATGAGCCCCACTCACCTCACAGAGTGTTTGTTTGTTGTGGGGCAGGAAGGGAAAGGAGAATGTTAGCCGCTTTGAGACTCCTGAAGGGGAGTGAAAGGCGGGATATCAAATCCAAACTCTTCTCCTTCTTCTTCTTATGTGAATACAGCATTCTCAAATCCTCCGTACTATTTGTATCGGTGGCAAAACTGGGACTGAGGCATTTTGCCAGGTTTCATTGTGGGTAGGTGAACTCATCCAACAGTTTTCTTAGGGAAATCTTTTCTGATGAATTTAGCCTCACTTAATACTGAATGAAGCTCTAGTGCATATCAGTGGATGAAGAAAGCAATTAGTTATGTAAGAAGAACTAGAAGTAGCAGAACCAGACCCCATTGTATCAACAATATTAAAATACTATTTAAAATAGCCCTCTTCATGCATTGCTAATGAAGGTTGCTGCTACACAGGAGAGACAGTGTGGGCAAGTGTGCTAGTTCAGTTCCTTGGCCCTATCTGCAACTTACGTTAAAAGCACTACCATACCACTTTCAACAGCCATGACTTCTCCAAAATAATTCCAGGAATTGTAGTTTGTCAAGGGTGTTGAGAGTTGTTAGCAGATTCCCCATCCCCCTCACAGAACTATGATTTTTCAAAGTGATTTAACAACCCATGTCTCTTGACAGGGAACTCTGAGAAGCAGGGGAGCTGTCCAGCCATCGCAGAACCCAGAGCTTCTACTGCTGAGGAGATAGGAGCTGTCCAGCTTATTCTAGCTGAAGGTCTATTTGACAGTGTTGAATCTAGAAATGTCAGAACAGCAGTTTATGGTTTCCCCCAATAGGTGCCCTCTAAATGTTTTGGAATGCAACTTCCCCAGCCAATGTGACCAATGTTCAGGGATGATAGAAGCTGTAGTGGTGGTGGTAGTAGTAGTAGTAGTAGTAGTAGTAGTAGTAGTAGTAGTAATAATAATAATAATAATTATAATTTGAAGGGTATCAGAAAGTATGCAGTCTGACTGCATCTTCCACTTTGGCTGACCAAGGGATAGGTGGATGTGCCTGTTCCCACTATGGAACACTTTTGCAGGATTTTGTTCACAATTCCATTCTGTTTCCGTATAATCTCAAATCACTTCAAAATTGCAGTTACAGATTTTAATATTGAAATGTGTCTTGTCCTTCAAAATAAATACTTGTGTATTTTCTCTCAAAATATAGTTCATCTACAAACAACCGTGTTGCAACAATAGTAGAAGTGCAAAATCCAATTGATAGCTAAATTATGATCCTCCCACAAAATGCAGATCATGTCATTTTGTAGAGGAGTGAGTTCCTCAAACATACTCATCTTGCTTAGGACCATGGTTCTTCTTCCAAGAAGGGCATTCGATGCCTCTCCTGACAAGTTGGTACCATGTTTTGATTTTCTGCCTCTGAGGTGACTAGTAGAATACAGAATTGGGGGTCCCAGAGAAGCTGCAGATTCAAAGGACACAATGTGCAATAGGGGGAAATTAGGTCCTGTAGCTCTACAATTGGTAGAGCTACTCTACTGATTGGTTCAAAATTGGGAAAGGAGTACGGCAAGGCTGTATATTGTCTCCCTGCTTATTTAACTTATATGCAGAATTCATCATGCGAAAGTCTGGGCTGGATGAATCCCAAGCCGGAATTAAGATTGCCGGAAGAAATATCAACAACCTCAGATATGCAGATGACACAACCTTGATGGCAGAAAGTGAAGAGGAATTAAAGAACCTTTTAATGAGGGTGAAAGAGGAGAGCGCAAAATATGGTCTGAAGCTCAACATCAAAAAAACGAAGATCATGGCCACTGGGCCCATCACCTCCTGGCAAATAGAAGGGGAAGAAATGGAGGCAGTGAGAGATTTTACCTTCTTGGGCTCCATGATCAGTGCAGATGGTGACAGCAGTCACGAAATTAAAAGACGCCTGCTCCTTGGGAGAAAGGCGATGGCAAACCTAGACAACATCTTAAAAAGCAGAGACATCACCTTGCCAACAAAGGTCCGTATAGTAAAAGCCATGGTTTTCCCAGTAGTGATGTATGGAAGTGAGAGCTGGACCATAAAGAAGGCTGATCGCCGAAGAATTGATGCTTTTGAATTATGGTGCTGGAGGAGACTCTTGAGAGTCCCATGGACTGCAAGAAGATCAAACCTATCCATTCTGAAGGAAATCAGCCCTGAGTGCTCACTGGAAGGACAGATCCTGAAGCTGAGGCTCCAATACTTTGGCCACCTCATGAGAAGAGAAGACTCCCTGGAAAAGACCCTGATGTTGGGAAAGATGGAGGGCACAAGGAGAAGGGGACGACAGAGAATGAGATGGTTGGATGGTGTTCTTGAAGCTACCAGCATGAGTTTGATCAAACTGCGGGAGGCAGTGGAGGACAGAAGTGCCTGGCGTGCTCTGGTCCATGGGGTCACGAAGAGTCGGACACGACTAAACGACTAAACAACAACAACAACAAGCTCTACAATTGCCCTTGATAACTGCGGTTCTGGAGAATGGTCTCAGATATTCCCTTTGGGTACACTGTTTCTACCTGGTTCTGGTTCAGGTTGGCCCTGATCTGTGCATAGTTGTCTCCAGCTCCAGGAGTGGGTGAGTCCTAACACCACTGGCCATGTAAAGTACCATGAGTCTTAAACTAGTGCCAACACACCTTCCTCCCTGCAGATTGCAAGTGAAGGGAACTGCTGGCCTAATCTCTGCTCTGCTGAAGCACCACTGTGTACTGACATGAACCTCGATCTGCTCTTTGCTCCTGGCTCCTCAACCCAATCAACTTGCTGCTCAGGTTCAAGCTGAGCTGCTTAGAGTCTGCCAAGCCATCAGCGCTGCCAGGCTTCTTAAAGCAGTCTCCACGTGTATTTAGGACAACTTTTCAAATATATATAAACCTATGTAGGTAATTTTATTTGTGTGTGTGTGTGTGTGTGTGTACCTAAAGAACTATTTCTAGTAGTTCCTTGTTCTTTCATAACATCTATTTCCAATGAAAAACAGGGTTAGACTTGAAGGAATGGGTGCCACTGAGAGTTAGACTTACACCATTTGAACTAAATTGTAGGAAGCACTGCTCCAAAATCCACTGAGTAGCTGGCTCAATGAATAAATCACACACCTACTAATCTTGAAAAGAGGAGATTGGTGTCCATCTGTCCCAATGTGGTTTGTAATGTGAAGATGAGACAATGATTGCCTCTCTTTCTTTTTCTTTTTCAGCCAAGCAGGGACTCATCTTTGCATACGACTCATACCCCTACAATAAGCAGTGCATATAATCAAATAATCCATTTTGCTGTTTCACCTCTCTCTCCATATCGACGTCCTCCTTTTGCTTCTTACTCAGACGCAGCCAAATATATGTAAATGTATTCAAACTATCAATTGCTGGTGACCTTGCAATTGTGAGATGCCATGCTATTTTTCATTTGTCAGGCTTTTCAGCTGCATTAACTGCTGTATGGTGAGATACAGCTGAAATCTCTGCTTAAAGTTCCCCAATTACAGTCCATATGTCCAAGCGTTTGCAATGGAAATGGAAGTTTAATTTCATCCCTCATAACACAAGCATCTTTCTTTCCTTTGCGTTCTGCTTTTGTAGATGCTTCATTCTGAATTTCAGCAAGTGCTCTGGTGTCATGTAAAGATTAGGAAACACTTCAGAGCAGTCGTGTGAGCAGCAGAGATTGGGAAAGTCATGTCTCTCATTGACTCCAATGGGAAAAAATATGGCTTTTATAAAAACAAACAAACAAAAAGGGAGATCAGGTTACAGCTGCACTATGCTGTTGCAACAACCATGGTATTCTTGTGGTGAAGCTGGTAAAATGTGGGCTAGACAATGTTATTGTTATTTATAAAATTTTTTATTGCGTTTCTTTCCATAGGTTAACAGATTTGTTTACATAGCAACATGCAAGAAACATTTTTTATATATGAAGAAAGATAAAAAAAAAAGAAGAAAAAGTTAAGAAACTTTCACAACGTCCTTCCACAGTTCGCTTTCTTTTTGGACCTCCTCTCATCCTCTCAGCATTGCATTCATTATTCTAGCCAGTTCAGCAATTTGTTATCTTGTTTCCCATCTTATTATACCTTTGAATTTATTATGTTACCAATTTCGAAAATTTGTAATTTAGTTTTAACACTCTTAATAAACATAATATTTTGTTTCTAATTTGTCTCGTTTTTTTCCATCAATACTTACTTTATCATTTACTTAGATAAATTGCAGAAGCATAACGTTTCTTAATCGTGCACAATCTTAACATTCAAACAACTTATAATATTTTTGCAAATAGTCCTTAAATTTTTTCCAGTCCTCCTCCATTTTTTCTTCGCTCAGATCTCGAATTCTGCCAGTCATTTCTGCCAACTCCATATAGTCCATTAGCTGCGTCTGCCAGTCCTCCAGTGTAGGTAAATCTGGTGTCTTCCAGAACTTTGCAATAAGAATCCTAGCTGCTGTGGTTGCATACATAAACAAAGTTCTATCCTTCTTTGGCACCTTCCGGTCCACCATGCCCAGGAGAAAGGCCTCTGGTTTCTTAGAAAAGGTATATCTAAATACCTTTTTCAGCTCATTATGTATCATTTCCCAAAAGGCCTTTACTTTCGGGCAGGTCCACCAGAGGTGAAAGAATGTCCCTTCTGCCTCCTTGCATTTCCAACACTTATTATCAGAAAGATGATATATTTTAGCCAACTTGACTGGGGTCATGTACCACCGGTATACCATTTTCATAATGTTCTCTTTCAAGGCACTACATGCCGTGAATTTCATACCGGTGTTCCATAACCTTTCCCAGTCCTCAGACATAATGTTGTGTCCTACATCCTGTGCCCATTTTATCATAGCAGATTTAACTGTCTCATCCTGTGTGTTCCATTTAAGCAGCAAGTCATACATCCTCGAAAGTACCTTAGTCTTTGGTTCTAGTAACTCCGTCTCCAGTTTCGATTTCTCCAACTGAAAACCCGCTTTTTTATCCATTTTGAATACCTCTTGAATTTGAGCATAATGTAACCAATCTCGCACCTTACCTTTTAGTTTGTCCTGGCTTTGGAGCTTCCAATTATCTCCAACTCTTTCAATCAATTCCCAATATTTTGGCCAGTAGGCCTCCATATTGGGCCTTTTTTTAGAAATCTTGGCTTCCACAGGTGATAACCACCTCGGGGTCTTACTTTCTAATAAATCCTTGTACTTCATCCAGACGGCAAAAATTGATTTTCTGACAATATGGTTTTTAAACAGTTTGTGAACCTTCGCCTTGTCATACCACAAGTATGCATGCCAACCATACACATTATCAAACCCTTCCAGATCTAGGACATCGGTGTTTTCCAACAGAAACCAATCCTTCAACCAGCAGAAGGCTGCAGCTTCGTAGTACAACCTTAAATCCGGCAGGGCAAACCCCCCTCTTTCTTTTGAGTCAGTTAGTATTTTAAATTTTATTCGGGGCTTTTTGCCCTGCCAGACAAACTTAGAGATATCCTTCTGCCATTTTCCAAAACATTCCATTCTGTCCACGACCTGAAGGGTTTGAAATAAAAATAACATTTTTGGCAAAACACACATCTTTATAGCTGCGATTCGGCCTGACAAGGTAAGTTTCAATCTTGACCAAATATCCAAGTCTTTTTTAATTTCCAGCCAACATTTTTCATAGTTATCTTTGAAAAGGTTTAAATTTTTAGTGGACAAGGATACCCCCAGGTATTTCACTTTTTTAACCACACTTAGCTCTGTCTCTTTCTGGTACCCCTCTATCTCTGTAGGTGTCAGATTTTTGACCAAAACCTTAGTTTTTTGTTTGTTTAGCTTAAATCCCGCCACCCGACCCAACTCCAAGATAAGTTCCAAAACTCTTTTTGTACTAGATTCTGGCTCCTGTACTGTCAAGACTAAGTCATCTGCGAAAGCTTTCAGTTTGTATTGTTTCGCTCCGACCACTATACCTTGCACCAACTGGTCCTCCCTGATCATATTCAGCAATACCTCCAGAACAGAAATAAATAGTAGAGGGGATAGAGGGCACCCCTGTCGTGTCCCTTTTTCAATTTGAAGTTCCTCCGATACCACATTGTTCACTATCAACTTAGCTTTTTGCTCTGAATAAATTGCTTCTAGTCCATTTTCAAACCCCCGTCCCACTCCCATCCCTTTCAAGTTTTTCTTCATAAACATCCAAGAAATGTTGTCAAATGCTTTCTCCGCATCAATAAAGATTAAAGCAGCCCTTGTGTTTCTAATTCGCAACAGCTCCAATATATCAATAATGTTCCTGGTGTTGTCAGACATGTGTCTACCAGGGAGAAAGCCTGCTTGGTCCTTGTGAATTACTTCATTTAGTACATTTTTAAGTCTATTTGCTAAAATGTCTGCAAATATTTTGTAATCCACATTCAGGAGTGAGATGGGACGGTAGTTCTTAAGCTGAGTCTTTTCCCTTTCTGACTTGGGAATCAATGTGATGAATGCTTCTTTCCACGTTTCCGGTGCCTTCCTCCCCTCCATGATCTGGTTACAAACCTCCAGCAACGGTTGTATCAAGAAGTCCTTCAAAGTCTTATAATATTTGGAGGTGAGTCCATCCGGGCCTGGAGATTTGCCCAACTGCATATTTTGGATGGCACCTTCAATTTCCTGTTGAGTTATTTTGCTGTTAAGAATTGATCTTTTATCTTGACTTATTTTAGGTAATCCATTTGTCCTCAAAAATTGATCTATTTCCGATTCTTTCTGAGGCCCCTGTGCATAAAGCTCTTTGAAGTATCTGTGGAAGCACTTTCTTATTTCTTCTGGTTTCTGAACTATTTTTCCTTGAATCTCCAAGTTTGTAACCGTATTTAACTTTTGTCTTTTTTTCAACTGCCAAGCTAGCAACTTTCCACATTTATTTGCTGATTCAAACGATCTCTGCTTCATTTGTTTGATTTTCCACTCAATCTCTTGATTGATCAATTTCGAATATTGTGCTTGATGGAATTTGATCTCTCTTAGCACCTCTTTTGACTTCGGTTTGGTTCTCAACTTTTTCTCTCCTTCACTTATTTTCTCTAAAATTTTTTCCTTTTTTCCATTCCAAAATTTTCTCTTTATTGTATTCTGTTGTATCAGAAACCCTCTCATTACAGCTTTACTTGCATCCCAGATTGTTCTTTTCTCCACCGTAGTGTTCAAGTTTATTTCAAAGTAGTCCTTTAGCGTTTTTTGGGCCTTCTTAACAATCTCTTGATCTCTTAGCAAGGTGTCATTCATTCTCCATCTGAAGGATCCAGTTGGGAAAAGTCTCAATTCCATTTTTAAGGCATTATGGTCGGAGCAGGTTTTTGGGCAGATTTCCACTTTTCTTGTTTTCGGGGCCAGCCCTCTAGATATCCAAATTTGGTCAATTCGTGTCCATGACAAGTGGGCCTCAGAGAAGAAGGTTCCTTCTTTACCCAAGGGGTTCCTTGTCCTCCAAATGTCAATCAAGTCCATATTGTCTGTCATTTCAAAGAAGGTTTTAGGGAGTCTGCCGTCTGTTGTTAAGTTTTGATTTTGGGATTTGTCCATATTTGTAGACACCACCCCATTCATATCTCCCATCACAATAATGTTAGAATAGTCCAAATAGTCCATCATTGTCTCATGCAGCTTCTTATAGAATTCTGATTTTCCATCATTTGGCGCATAAACTCCTAATATCAAAATCTTTTCCCCTTGTGTTTGGATTTCGATTGCGAGAATTCTTCCATGATCATCTTTGAATAAAAATTTTGGTGACAGGTTCTCCTTTGCATAAATTACAACGCCTCTTTTTTTAACTTTGTCTGATGAGATAAATTCTTGGCCAAGTCTTTTATTGATTAATACTTTCCTGTGGAGCCTAGTCACATGTGTTTCTTGAAGGCATATTACATCCAATTGTTCTTTTTTTAGGATATGAAATATCCTCCTTCTTTTTTCCGGAGAATTCCCGCCATTTATGTTCCAACTAAGTAGCTGCAGAGACATCCCGTTCTATTTAAGATGTTCTTAGGATGGGGTGCCTTCCTTTTGCTCAGGTCCCGAGGGTGCAGGCGTTGGCCCGCTTCCAGGCAGTATTGGTGCTGGTAAAACTGGAAGCCAGTCCACTCCTTTTTGGAGATCTTCTCCGTGGTCGTGAAGGAACTTTTGGTTATCTTCAGGTGTTCTAATTTTAACCTTCCTTTCTTTGTAGGTGAAGGATAATCCTTGTGGAAACTCCCACCTATAGGGAATTGCGTTGTGTCTCAGCAATTTTGCTAGTTCTGTATAGGTGGCTCTGAGGTCCAGCAACTGTCTCGGAATATCTCTATAAATTTCCACCCTTTTGTCTTGTATTTCAATTGCTTTTTTGAAGTGAAGACCTAAGATCTTGTCTCTCTCTTCCTTTGATCTTAAAATTATCAAACAGTCTCTGGATCTGTCTTTCCTTACCAATCTTCCCAGTCTATATGCCGAGACAATCCTGAAATCTGTATCTTCCTTTAAACCCCAGAACTTCGAGAATTCCTGTGTCAAGTATCCAATCAAGTCTCCTTGCTCGAGTTCCGGGATGCCTCTCAATTTGATGTTACTCTCGCGATTTTTCAGTTCCACCATTGACAGATAAACTTGTTGTTCACCCACCTGTTTGTGCAGGGGCTTAACTTCTCCTTTTATTTCTTCAACTTCTTTTTGTAAAGCTCCCACTTTCTGGATTGCTTCTCCAGCTAATTCCCGATTTTCCGCTGTTGCTCCTTGCAAATTCTCTATGGCTTGCGTGTGCTGGGAAACTTGATCAGTCAATTTTTGAATCGAGGAAGTTGCTTTATCTATCTTCAAAGACTGGTCGTCCACCTTCTGGTTTAAACTTGATAATTGCTCCAATATTTGTTTTAATAGTGTATCTGACCCACCTGCTGCCATATCTTCCTCAGTGGACTTCTCAGTTGTTTCCCCTTGTTCCCTTTGGGTCACCAGTACAGCTGGAATCGACGATCGGCGTCCTTGGGTCAGTGTTGTTTGTACAAATTGTGCTGGTTTTCTTTCCTTTTCTTTTTCCTTGGCCTCTTTAGATTCCTTAGCTTTAGATGCTCTTGTTCTCCCTGCACCACTCATTACACATCTGTCAATGTTCAAGGTCAGATTGTCTATTATTCCATGGGAGAGACAAATTCAGAAGTAAACAACCAGTGAAGTGGAATTCAAAACAAGAGTCAGTTCCCAGGATTTTATAATCCGAAAGCCCTGTAGGGGGAGTGCCACCAGGTTTCAAAAACAAAGAAGGAAGTAATCCGCCATTAAAGTTCCAAATTATTTCAAATCAGTAAATCCAATAGTCCAAGAGTCCCTTCAAAAACTCAAAGTTTCCCAAAGCACCTTTTATAGTTCAACAAAGTTTCACAAGAGGTGCTTGCAACAGTATCCCATCCAATCTTTTCTGCTCAAATGTAACAGTTACGTTCCAGCAAAGTTTTTACAACTGTTTCCGCAGTTTGACACAGTCTCCCTCTCTGGCAGCCCGACGATCTGGCTCCTTAAAAATACAGCCCGAAGAAGAAAAAAGATAGGAGGAAAGTCCCCATTTACTACTTCTTTTAGTCAATGTCCATTTCCACCTTCAGTTTAAAAGAACAAGCAGATCTGATAGCACGAAAAAGTTAAAGCTTCCCACAGTCCCGTTTCAAGCGCTTTCCGCTTTTTAAAGCTTTGCTTTGATCTTGTCAGCAATGTCGGAAGACGGACTTCCCTTTTCTCGTCTCCCGCTTTCAGCCGAATTTAGGAAATTCTTTGCCAAATTTTAAACCCCTTTACTCACGGGTATGTTACTTGCAGTTTGGTGTTGATTTTAGGAAGAAGGATCAGCGCTCATCTGTAACAGCCGCGCGGCTTCACTTCCGTGGAAAGAGCGATGAACTCACAGCACCGCTACCCCTCCTTCACTCCGGGTCTCCTTACGGGGTCCCTTCTGTGTTTTCAGAGCAGCTTCTGGTGCCCGCCGAGTCCCACGGCCACGGGCTCACTCTACCCATGGTTTATCTTGATGGGTCGTCGCTTTGCCGCAGCGAACGACCCTTTTCCACGGAGCCCCTCTTCAGAGAACGAAGAGGACCGCCATTACAGTTTCGCGCCGCCCCCGGAAGTCCTAGACAATGTTATTGTTGGGTGGATTTGTAGCTGGTTCACTGACTGAAACCGAAGATTGCTTACCAATGGTTCCTCACCACCTTGAAAAAAGTGACAAATTGAGTGCTGTAGGTTTATGTCCTAGGCTCAGAGTTGTTCAACATCTCACTGAACAACTTGAACAAAGGAATAGAGAGGACACTCATCAAATTTGCAGGTGACACCAAACTGGGAGGGTCAGCTAATACTTCAGAAGATAGAACTGGGATTCAATGTGACATAAGAGATTTGAGAACTAGGCCAAAACTGAGAAAACTACTTTCTTAGTAAGGCTCTACATGAATATAGTAAGGCTCTACATGAATAATCAGATCCACAAATATAGCATGAGGGACATTTGGTTTGACAGCAATATATGTGAAAAGGTTCTGGGGTCATAGTGGCCCACAAGCTTAACATGAGGTAACAGTGTGATGCAGCATGCAGCAGCAGGAAAACACACACACAAAACTAATACACTTCTAGGCTACATCAGCAGAAATATTGTTTCCAAGTCAAGGAAAGTAATAGCACATAGTTGTTATTCAGACCATACCTGGAGTGCTGTGTCCAGTTCTGGGCACCACAATTTAAGGATATTGACAATCTGAAATGTGTGCAAAAGAAGGTTACCAGGATGTTCAAGGGTCTGCAATCCAAGCCTTATAGCAGGCTTCCTCAAATTCGGCCCACCAGATGTTTTTGGCCTACAACTCCCATGATCCCTAGCTAGCAGGACCACTGGTCAGGGTTGATGGGAATTGTAGTCTCAAAACATCTGGAGGGCCGAGTTTGAGGAAGCCGGCCTTATAGGAATAGCTGGTGGAGCTGGGTGTGTTTAGCCTGAAGAAGAGAAGACAGAGCTGATATGAAGGGAAGACCGAGCTGCTCTAGTGGGTAGGACCTCAACAAATGGATTCAAATTATTATTAATCATTTTATTATTTATATGCTGCTCATCTGACTGGGCTGCCCCAACCACTCTGTGTGGCTCCCAACAAAACATTTAAAACACAACAAAACCTCAAACATTAAAGAATTATAAGAAGAGTCTGACTAAACATTAGGAAGGACTTTCTGATAATAAGAGCTGTTCAACAGTGGAACAGATTCATGTAGAAAGTGGCGGACTCTCCTTCACAGGAGGTTTTTAAACGGAGATTGGATGGCCTTCTGTCAGAGATTCTTTAGTTGTAATTTCTGCATTGTAGGGGCTTGGATTAGATGACCCTCAGGGTACCTTCCAACTCTACTGTTCTATTATTGGTCACAAACATCAGGGTCTCTTTTGAATTTCTGTTCCTTAGCAATGAAGGTTCAATTTTCTAAAAAGTATACTGATACTAACCTCAACTGCATAATAGGAATTGGAAACTTAACTGCTAATGTGCCATGTAATAATGTTACAGCCACAATGTTTGAGCTGGCTTATTATTTCATTGAAACTATTTTCATAGTCCTGTCTCCTACCCTATTTTTGCAGAATCTCATATAATTTTATTCCAAAACCCAAGCCTTTCAGAGCAAAGATTGTAAATTTGAGAAATGTTAAGCTGCACTGAAAACAATTGGGATTTTGTCATTTTAACTCTTAAGAGAATTGTGTAATTTCCATTGCATATCTACGGAAGGATGAGTTAACACCGATTTTCTGTTTGAGGAGATTAATGCTATAGTCCTAATATATGCTTACCTGGGAGTAGTCCCATTGAATTCAATAGGCCTTGCTTCTGAGTTTAAGTGCATAGAACTGTATAGTAATGCAACTATTTCAAACTTACCAGTTGATAGATCTTGTGTTTAATGCCATAATTATTTCACTGATATACCATGAAAGAAGACTATGGTTACTTTATATTCAATGCATTAGTGATTGATTTTTTGAACTGTCCACAAATCCAAATAGTATAGTCTTGAGTGCTTTGAAAAATTAATCAGTTAGGCTCTACTTCTGTATCTATTTCCAAGGAAGAAACCCCCATTGGACTCAATTGGACTTACTTCTCAGTAGACATGTACAGGACAGAGCTCTTAATGTACCACTTTAATATCCAGTGCTGTTCTATGTGAGACTAAGCAAATACTGAATAGTATTTGACCTTCATTGTCTCATATATGTGTTGAGCTCAAGGAACCCAGGAAAATGTAACATGTGAAGTAGGCAAGTATGTATTATAGCTTCTATTTTTGAAATAGGAATGTCTTCCACTTTGATCGAACTCTTGACTATATTTTTTTTGCATGGCCTCCTAGCTGTGTAATAAGGTTCTTTGGGATTAATTTTTTCAAGTGGGGAATGTCTTCATAACTAGAAGGGGAAATGTCTTGATGAGATGGTAATAAAAAAACTCCCTACAGACCAACAATATGGTGCATTTTACCTGTTAAGTATAGTTATTACAGATTGGATTTACATAGCTCTCCACCTTTACAAGTATCCTTTTGAATTTCACCCTGCTTATTCAGGAGATACCTTACTGTGCAAAATTACCCCTTCCTGAGCAGGTAGAGGAAGGGAGATGAGAGAGAAACAGGTGAGGAAGGAAATGGAAAAGTGATGGATGGTGAAATATGACTAAACTATCGTTTCATTGACAGATTACTCTGACAGCTGTGTAACATGTACTGAATGTATAATATATAGCGCTTGTTTGACATGAGTTGGCGAAAAGCTTCCTCAGAAGTTCCATTTTAATGGCTTGTGTGTCTACACAGTTCTTGCAATATGGCTATTTCATTATTCTCTCTAATAGCTGTGTCAGAGGGTGAGTGCCAAAACAGGACCAATGAGGAACAAGAGGGAGTTATAAGCATGTCCATGGATATCACAATAATAATACTAAAAGCCCCACAAAACACTCTAATGAAGACCAAGTGTATGCAGTAGCCATGGAACGTTGAATATCATTTGGAAAAAGGAAAACAGAAAAGGGGAGTCATTGAATGGAATGTCCTAGAACAGGGCATGACTGAACAGAAGAGTTGCTGCTAGGATGTGAAAAGAATACACTACATTTTTTTTTTTTTTTGCAGCTCCCACTCGTCTACCTTATGCCTATTTATCTAGAAGTGTACTAATGATGCTTCTTCCTCATCTTTGGAAGGTAGATGCTGAATATACTGGGGAAGGATAAGTAGAATGGCAGATTATTATCACAGCAAAAAAAGCCATGAAAGTATCCTCCCATCTAAAAACACACACCACACATATGTGTTGCCAATAATTAAAGAGCGGTGCACCTTTTTAAGACAGGTGAGAGATGTGTTATTATCCAACAGCTGGCAAAAAATAAGCACAGGTCTCATTACTGCACCAGTAGGCATTATTTTGGAGCTTATCCATGACAGCACTCAGGTCCACTAATATTATGGCTTGCCCCAAGAGCATCTATACTTCAGGAAATGATAAATGCTTTGGTACATTTTCATCAGCTCTTCATTGTTCTCTGAAAGATGCATTTTTTTATTTTTATTTTTGTACCTGAGCACTTTGAAGAAAGAGTAGAAGTCTCCTTAATATATTTCATGAAGATGAGCAGTTAGTATATGGTAATAGGATTTTCCATTCATAAGAAGCTATAAGAAGATGAGTAGAGGATGCTGGATCAGGGACAATGTCCCAGCCAGTCCAAAATCTTGTTCTCACAGTGGCCAAACAGATACTTGCGGGGATTTAGGGCAGCTGTGTTGAACCAAAGGTGAACTATTCTGGAAGCTTCAGTAGCACCATATTGGTAGGCAAGATAACCCCACGATTAATTGGTAGTTGTTGAAGCAGTGAGCTCATATATTTCTATATTCACTTGTTTCAATATAAGCTAGTTGGCTTGATTTGGTGTTATCCGCCTACTTGGGGTGCTGGGCTCTGAGCCCAGAAAGGGGAGCTATCTGTAAGGTTTGTCATTTCCATCTATGCCCTCATCTAGGCAGATGAAGTGACGAAAAGTGCTAGGCATCGTGACGTATGCTGCTTTGGGTATAAACAATGTGTGCACATTTCCTTGGGCGTAGACAAGCCATCTCCTTGCTGTAGTCCGCCACATGGCTGCTGAGCAGAAGGGCTAAACCTGACAGGCTGATTTGCCGTAAGTCCTTACCTTTCTTAAGAAAGCATTATAATTGGCCGTTCTGATGTCTTTGGCATCCTTCTTTGGCATACCTGCACTCAACCAACCCCACGAGCCCACCATTGGGTCTACAGTACAGAACAGCAGTGTGATCAGTTCCGCCACACAGGACGCTTCCCGCCTTCTTCCCAAAGCCTACAGTACAGTATAGTTAATGCTTCAGCTTTGGGAAGGAATTGGGAGGGCTCTAGGACCCTGCCAGAGCCCTGACACCTCCTTCCTAAAGACACTTACCTGGCTTTGGGAAAGCAGCTGGGGGTGGGTGGCATCAAATTTTGGCCTTCCACAGCCCCCCTCCATTTTACCAAGGTCTGCCCCTGCTATGGGAAGCCCACAAGCTGGACCTGAGCACAACAGCTCTCTTCCCACCTGCAGTTTCCAGCAACTGGGATGCAAATGCATAATGATTATGAAGGTAGAACATAACCATCATGGCTAATACCCATTGATTATATTTATTTATTTATTTATTTATTTGATATACCACCTCATACTTAGAGGTCTCAGGGCAGTTCACAGAAAAGATAAAAATAAAAACCACAATATATATAATCAAAATAAAAACAACCCAATAACATCCTGATAGCGTCATAAAAGCTACATATTTTGTCAACAAGAAATGCATGGGCCAGTCACTGGGATATTGGATTTTTAGATCCCAAGCTGTTCGAATCCTTGAACAACTAGACATACAGGGTGGATTTGGTCAAGTCATGGCATCTCTTAACCTCAGTTTCCCATCTTTGAAGTACGACTAATAGTGGTGAGTACCAAAACACTGTTGTGGGGCAAATAAGCTAACAGCTGTAAGCACTCAGCTAGATATATCTAAAAAACTAATTACTGCTATTGGATGCAATTCACATTTAAATCAACAGGAAATATGACAATTAACAAAAAATAAATGCCACAATGATAGATAAAGGAATATAGTCATTTTACCTAGCACCATAAAGATGCAGATTACATAATGCAAGACTGTAAAGATACATAAAATCAATCTTCTCTCATGCAGATTCCTAATGTAGCTGGGGGGGGGGGAGGCAGAGCATTTTATTTCTAAACTTCCTATCACAACCACTATTCCAAAACACAGTTCAATCAATAATCAGATTGATTATGCAATACAAAATTACATATAGTTACATGCAGACATTTGCTTCTCCATTCTGTTTGGCAGAGGTACATAGTTTTGCACTGCATCAGAGTTGACTCTATTGCATGACCTATCAAGTGTGACATTACATTATTATATATTGACAGAAAACGTCAATATGGTTGATGTTAGACAGTGTAAAGAGAGGGTTTCAGTGTGCTACCTTTGTAGTTTATAATAACACCATTGATTTATAGTTCAGTGACACAGTTTTCAAAAGTTCACAGCTAATTTGCACAGATCTGCATTGGGCCATGGAGCCCAGTGGAAAAGAAATGCAGCCATGGCTCTGCAACATTTGATCAGTTGTTGAAGAGTTACGACTGAGTCTTGATTCATTATATTAACTGCAGAACCACTTTCAGATTTGACTATGGAATATTTGTCATTCATTTGCAATTGTTGTGCTCTTAGTAGCTACTATTTTTCACAGCCAGTTTTTCCTTTGTGGTCCATCTTTGTCAAGAGCTTTCAAGCAGGTTCTTTCTCAAGCAGAAGATACTCAGCTCTACCTCTCCTTCAAATCAGAACCAGTGAGGGCAGTAAAGGTCCTGTGTGGGTGTCTGGAGGTGGTTGGCGGATGGATGGTGGCTAACAGACTGAGGCTAAATCCTGACAAGACAGAAGTACTGTTCTTAGGGGCAGGTGGTGGGTAGGTGTGGAGGACTCCCTTGTCCTGAATGGGATAATTGTGTCCCTGAAAGACCAGGTGTGCAGCCTGGGAGTCATTTTGGACTCATAGCTGTCCATGAAGGCACAGGTCAATTCTGTGTCCAGGGCAGCTGTTTACGAGCTCCATCTGGTATGAAGACTGAGCCCCTACCTGCCTGCAGACTTTCTTGCCAGAGTGATGCATGCTCTGGTTATCCCCTGTTTCGACTACTGCAGTGGGCTCTACGTGAGGCTACCTTTGACTACAATTAATCCAGAATGCGGCAGCTAGACTGGTAACTGGGAGTAGCCACTGAGACCATATAACACCAGTCCTAAAGGATCTTCACTGGCTCCCAGTATGTTTCCGAGCACAATTCAAAGTGTTGGTGCTGACCGTTAAAGCCGTAAATGGCCTTGGCCCAGTATACCTGAAGGTGTGTCTCCACACCCATCACTCAGCCTGGACACTGAGGTCCTCCTCCGAGGGTCTTCTGCTGGTTCCCTCACTGCCAGAAGTGACCCTACAGGGAATCAGGCAGAGGGTCTTCTCGGTAGTGGTGCCCTCCCTGTAGAATACCTTCCCTTCAGATGTCAAGGAAATAAACAACTATCTGATTTTAGAAGACATCTGAAGGAAGCCTTGTTTAGGGAAGTTTTTAAGGGTTGGTGTTTTTATTATGTTTTTAGATATGTTGTAAGCTAAATTATTATTATTATTATTATTATTATTATTATTATTATTATTATCAGTAGTAATAGTTGTAGTAGTAGTAGTAGTAAGTGAACTTAACTGAAGAAAGTGCTGAATTGTCAAAATGATGTAAGGAGCACAGATAAAGAGAATTAGAACCTACTGCAAATTCTGCATGCAGAAGACATGATTTAAAAATAATGTTGTTGTTTTAAAAAATGGTGGGTTGTTAAAGCATCTTTTCTACTGTGGGAATATCAGTTGGTCATCCAGGGAGACATGAGTATAAGCAGAACTTCAGACATATTCCTGTTTCTGTGTGAAGATATGTAGCTATTCTGTGGTTTTCCTCGACCAGCTTCTCCATCTGTGGGTGGGGTCATGAACCATATGTCCATTAGTAAGACTGAAGCCAAAATATATTACAGACCTCAAAAACTGTCCCAAGTGTACTGTGAAAAGAACATAGTTGGAAAACCATGATAGAGACTTGCTTGTCCAATGGATAAATAGTCCCCTGTGTGACAGAATAAACTCAGAATACCTGGCAGGTATATGCTATCATGATTTATGCTTGCACTTCATAGCTAAGATTGCTGCCTGAGAGACTAAGAAACACTTCCCTAAGTGAAAATCAAAGTACCCCTCTTGGCCCCCAGGCAAAAGTAATAGTTGCTATTTTTTTCCTCCTTTAACTTTTCCTTTACTGCAAAAGAATAGTTTAGCTTTTTGTTATATTATAATGTCTTCAGTCTTTTCTGCCGAACAGTAGAAAGCTTGGGATTTCCAAATCATCAGAACACACAGAAATTACTGGAGTTACTGAACAATAGAATGCTAAAATGAAATCACAAAAAGTTCAGTGTGAAGATCCAATGTAGTAGATTTTAAGAGACAAAGGTCACAAATACAAGTGCATGCTGTATTCGCATTTCTACAAATCCTGGAACTACACAAAACTTATTTCAGGGCTCAGCCAAATCTAGCATCTTGATGAAAAGTGTTGCATTGCAGTATTGATTCAAAAGAAGAGTCCCAAATTCCACTGATTGAACTCAAGCAGCACTGTTTGGGCGCAATACATAATGACACACTCTATATTGTCTAGGATCCTAAACCATGAACTCATGCAAGGCGAAACTGAGACTGCTGTTTGTATACGTCTGCCTCAGGAGAAAATGGAAGACTGCGCCTTCAGGGATGAGTAGCAGCAGGGCGCACCTTCTCAGCATGAGTAGCAGAAGCAAAGTCAGTTCATCCTCAACAGCTTGGTGGCTGATCCCTCCTTTCTCCACCTTCTAGCTATGTCACATGGTATTGTGAACAGTGCTGAAAACAGCTTCTGCCCATTCTTTGAATTTATGGGGAAAGATCAAAAGGCTTTAATGAGTTATTGTGAATGTGCCCTGCTTCTCTGAAGCAGCTTTATTCCCATGAAACGGGTCATCTTGTAGTGTCCGGCAAATTGTCAGGTAGCCCTATGTAATTTGCAGAAATTGAATTATTAATTCATAATTCTCAGAAAGCTTACCTTCCTGCACCTTTAGCCTTTTCTACAGCTTGACTTGGCTTTCTTCCTCTCACTCTTTTCTTCCTTTTCAATTTAAATAATAAATGGCCACTCTTAGTCCCTTCATTTTTAAATTGTCAAGCAAGGAGAGACTACGACCTTCTAACACGCACTTCTCCAGTAGCAAACCTGTTGCTGTTGCTATGGTAAAAGGTGGTCCCCAAATGCTGAACCTTGGAACTGTTTACAGTGAAGAAATGATTTCCCATAAAGAGAAGCTCTGTAAATCATCAGACAAAGAGCTCACAAATAATTACAAATTAATCGGCTCATCTGAAATAGGGCTGGTCATGGATTTACGGTGCAAGGGCAAGTAGGGCGCATTGTGTCACATACATAGGGAGAACATAATAAATGCATGGCCATGGCAGGTCACAGATCGTAAGAAATAAATATGCACCAGACTATTTTCTAATGAAAATCTTTTTAAATGACTTGTTGACATAACAGGCATTAGGAGATGGGAGCTTTCAATAGAAGGGACTGGAACAATTTTGTTTCTATGCTTGAATTGAGTTCTGTGGTCTTCTGAAATGCTTAGAGTGCTAGAACTACATATTAATGCTCTGATTAGGAAAATCTGGAATATGCTTCAGCAAGTTTTGCATCCAGAGAAGAATCATTGTGGCAGGAGAATTACATACTAAGAGTTTTAATCCGGGTTGACATAATGTCCCAGGATCTGCCCAGCCTATGATGGTGTAGGCTCTTTCTTAAGAATATGGAAGAAATCTTTATTGAGGGAGAAAAGAAATTCAAGCTCAGCAACACATAATGAGTTCCAGAAGCTGCTGTGGTCAGGCTAGATGACAAGAAAAGGGGTGCCAACATTGAGGAGCTATGGTCTACATTTAAGGAGTCCAAGGTCAGGGCAGGGAGTTTAAAACTGCAGGGAAATATCTGTGTTTTCCCAGTGGGCTGGCTCACACACTCTGCCATGCTTTTAAAGATGGGGCAAAGTGAAACTACTACTACTACTACTATTTAAATTGTTAGTCATTTTATCTTGCCCAAGGCAACCCAAAGAGTCTTACAACCAACCAACCAACCTAGCAGACAAAAATATCCAACCCATTTCTAAATGGCCATAGATAGTTAAAAGCCAAATACTTGGTTGCAGAGGAAATTTTTTGCCTGGCACCAAAACATATATAATGATGGCACCTGACAAGCCTCCCTGGGGAGAGCATTCCACAAACAGGGAGCCACTGCAGAAAAAGCTAGTTCTCATGTTGCCACCCACTCTCTTGGAGGGGGCACATGACGAAAGGCCTCAGACACAGACGATCTCAGGGTCTGTGTCAATTCAAGTGGGGAAAGTTGGTCCTTGCAGTATTGTGGTCCTAAGCCATTTAAGGCTTTATAGGTCAAAACCGGCATGCTGAATTGGGAAACTAACTGGCAGCCAGTGTAGTCAGACCAGGATTGGTGTAGTATGCTCTAACTATCTTTCTTCAGTGAACAACCTGTCTGCTGAATTCTGCACCAGCTGAAGTTTCTGAACCGTCTTCAGAGATAGCCTTTCTTATAATGCATTGCAGTAATCTAGCTCCCGGAGTCAATATCACTGGTGTACTGTATATAGCATGGTTTACTAGACTTTACGACAGAGTGCAGTATCCAACAAAGTCACACTCAGTAGAATCACAACTAGGAAGGGTGCTGCTCTGGTCCGTTCTTCCTTACAGGCTTCCCATCGGCATCTGGCTGGCTACTCTGACACCAGGATGCTAAAACTGATGGGCCATGGGCTTGATCTAGCAAGGCTCTTCTTAGGTTCAGTGAAGACTCAATGAAAGTTTTAAACAGGGGGGCGGAAAGCAATGCTGCTTGAATTAGCACACAAAATAGCTTTAAAGGCTCTTCAATTAAGCATATAACTTAGGCATGGTGGAGTTTTACCTTTAGGTGCAATGCTGTGCAAAAAAATAAAAAAAAAATCATTCAAGCGTCTCAGCGGAGAATGAGAAATCATGAAGTATGAAATCGGACCAAAGTTTCATTCTTCTCTTCTTCTTCTTCACAGGATGCAATTGTTTAACAAATGACATTTGGTAATATATGTAATTGCCGAGTTTACTGCTCATTACTTCTTTTTTAAAAATAAGAAAAATAGTAAGAGGTCTTTGATTTCCTTAAATAAGAAAATAATTTTCATTATAAAGGTTAAAACAAAATAAGTGATCTTTCTTATTTAATGGTTTAGTTCCTGCTTCTGTGTGATATTTAAATTTTGTGGATTAGCATTTCAATTACATCTGGGCAGACTTTTCAAAAGCTGACTTGAAAGGTGAACTGTTAATTTTACTCTGTAAAATGATTTCCAACCCCTCCCCACACATAATGTTTTGTTGAAATCTCTTGGAATCTCCTGAGATAAATGGTGTCAGATGTAACTTAGCACAGTAATTTGGTTTCTATTTGTGCACCATTTTATGTCATGTACTACAGTTCAACCTTTCAGTCCAAATGGTCTATGGAGACATCCAAGGCAGGTGAATGACAAGACCTGTGCTTCATTCTCTTGTGGAGCTGTCTGAGAAGACTGACAGGAAACTTAAGATAGTGCAAAATCTAGTGGCTCCGTTCCTGCTGGGGGTGGGGATGGTCACCAGTTTGCAATGCTCCACTGTTGGAACTACATTAGACACAGGTTCTAGCTTTAACCCACATTATCTTGAATTAGATTTGATTCATACCCAATTTTGGCACTCTGAAAAACTGACCTATTTGCCTTAGACTAACTTAGAAATTGCCCAGTACAGCCCAGGTAGTCTGTGCTGGTTTATTTACTCCACCCATGTTGAAAACTGGGGAAATGGCTATAACACCCCACTTTTGACAGAAATGGATAAAATTTGCAGGTGTAGTAGTTTCTGCAGAGTCAATAAAGTCTGCTAAACTACAGGGGGAAAGGTTCAGTGGTTTTTGTGCTGAACACTTCTAAAATGTGGTTTTCCTCACAAAAGTATTTCTTTAAAAAAATTAGCCAGAATAGGATGAAAATTGCAGGCAAAATTGATATTTCTGAAGGCATGAATCTAATCAAATTCCAGAAGGCTGGGTGCAGTGGTTTTCTTGCAAGGACAGATGTTACAATTTAAGGGTGGATGAAAAAGAAAATGTAATTTATGTGTTTTGTGGGAAATTAATATGAAAATTGTAGATGTGAGAGGCATGTTCCTGAGCAATAAACCTGCAAAATTTCAGACAAATGGATGAGCCCAAAGTTACTAACAAATTTAATAAATAATAATAAACAAACAGTAATGAATGAGGTAAAGGTAAAGGACTCCTGGACAGTTAGGTCCAGTCAAAGGCGACTATGGGGTGCAGTGCTCATCTCAATTTTCAGGGTGAGGGAGCCAGCGTTTGTCCACAGACAGCATTCTGGGTCATGTGGCTAGCATGACTAAACCACTACTGGTGCACAGAGGACTGTGACAGAAACCAGAGCACATGAAAATGCCATTTACCTTCCCACCACAGCAGTACCTATTTATCTACTTGCACTGGTGTGCTTTTGAACTGTTAGGTTGGCAGACGTTGGGACAGAGCAACGGGAGCTCACCCCGTCACACAGATTTGAACCACTGACCTTCCGATTGGCAAGCCCAAGAAGCTCAGTGGTTTAGACCACAGCACCACCCGCTCCCTTACAACATAAGCAATAAACAGTGACACAACATAACTTATTTGGAAGTCCTACTGAATTCAATAGATTGAGTGCAGAGTAGATACAGATAGGTTAGGTTTGCATTATACAGTCCCCCTACCTATGTTCAAGACTGTGTTTGTTCTTGTGTTTCTGTACAAATTGTTAAATTGAGAGTAACTTCCTTATTGTTTAATCCATGACACATGTTTGAATATTCACTCCTGAACTATAGAACCCTCTTTCCTTGGAGAATTCCTTAATTTGTGGGGATTTCTTTTATGAAATCAAAATTTTTTTTACAGAAACATTAATGTTGAGTACTGGTTTTAGTTTTAGTTATAAACTGCTATAATTTCCCTCTTTCTTATTATATGTTTGTTTCATTCTGATCGCAAATTGCCCAGAAAACTTCAATTAAAGGGTGGCATGGCATGTGAATCTGACAGGTGAACACGAAAATAAAATATATTGTGGTACGACTGGTTCAGTTATATTTGCAGTGGAGAGGTTAGTTGAAAATTCACAGTTGTGATGTGGTTTAATTCTAGGCCATGAATGATTAAAAAATGCCACAGGACTGTACATATTTTCACCTAATAAAGGGCAAGCAAGGTACAAACACATGTTTAATTAAAGAAAGTCTTTAATCTTTCCCATCTAAATATGAACTTGATACTAAGGGAATAATGGAAAAGCTCGGGGTGCTTGCGAGAAAGAGGAAATGCTACCTCTGGAGATCTCATAGCAGCTGATGCCATTCTTATTTTCTATTCTCTTCACAATTACCCTTTTGACAACTCTAGAGACAAGATATTTTATCTTCCCCTCATTCCATAACTCTAAGGGAATCCAGGAGCAAATAAGCCCATTTTGTTTCTAAGGGAATGAACACTCTCAATGGTCTGTTAAAAGTCAGCCACTTCCCAGGGTAACAAAATTACATAGAGTTCTGATGAAACTAATCTCACATGGGCTTAAAGCAGGCACACATGAAGCTGGTTTTTTAAAAGGAAGAATGTGTACAATGAGGGGGGGACCCCAGCATGATGAGAATGATATGAGTTTGATATGAGTTCCATCCTTAAAATGGATGGAAAACTCATGTACCTTGATACTAGCAATACTTCTCTTTTCACCCAGGTTGTTTTCTTATGTGTTACAAAATATGTTATTCTGTACTTAGCAGGTGAGATCCTGCAGGTGAGAGCCAGCCAATGGGTGGGCTGGCAGCACACAGGAAGGCCTTCTCAGTGGTGGCTTCCAGGCTGTGGAATACCACTGTGATATCTCTTCCAATCATTGTATAATGTTTAGAGATTAGTAAAGGCACATGTCTTGGCTCAGGCTTTTGGGAAGAGATGTCGGAAGACATTTCTTCCCCTGCTGTTCTGCGGTTGCAATTTGATTACTCTTTTCATTTGTTATTGATAACTGTTGTATCTGAGGTTTGTATAGTGGTTGCATATATGCACTTAAGGGGAAGGTGGGTTGGAAATGTATGCAATAACAAATAAATGAAATGAAATTGGCTCTGCAACTTTGTGACATGCCGAGTGTGATGGTGCAAATTTAGAAAATTGGTGCAAGTTTTGATGTTTGTGTCTATTATTTTAAATTTTCTAAAGGCTTAAATTGTTTTTTTTAAAAAAAAAAATCTTCTTGATAAATTGATACATTTATCATTTACAAAAAGAAACCGAGGGGTTGTTTTACAATTAAGCAGTGCATAAATTTTATGAAAGAAGTGTGGGTTGAACAATGTTATTCATTATGATGTTTGATCAAGGGCAGATTAACTATATGGGTGTGATCCTAAAGCTAGCCAAAGACTGGCTTGGAGAAGATGTTATTGATGGTTCAGTGGGAGAACAGCATTTACTCTGCCAGATGCTCCTCAGGACATTTTACATATCACTTGGGAAGGCAGGTGAACTAATGCCAGTGTACTGGAAGAAGCAAAGATCACCAGTGTCGAAGCAATGATTCTTTAGCATCAACTTTGCTGGACTGGTCATGTTGTTCGGGTGCCTGATTATCATATTCCAAAGCAACTACTCTATTCCCAAGTTAAGAATGGAAAGCATAATGCCAGTGGACAATAAAAGAAGTTTAAAGACACTCTCAGGGCAAATCTTAAAAAAAATAAAATAGTGTAAACACCAACAACTGGGAAACACTGGCCTATGAGCACTCCAATTAGAGAATAGCCTCTACCAAAGACATCATGGACTTTGAAGAAGCATGAACTCATGGCAAAAGGGAGAAACCAGGTAAGAAGGAGGCACTGGCCTGGTGGAAGACTGATCATATAGCATGATATGAGTTAGGAATGATTGGGAGAAAAGAGATACAAAGGTGAGGAGGGTGTGTGCTTTTTGGCAACGCAGCACAGACATCTCAATATCAAGACATACTTCTACACCTGTTAGAAAGAAGTACACCTGCAGAAATCTCCATCAGCAGTAAAATCCCTGGGGCATATGAGGGGCAGCTGAGGAACTGCTGGATGCTAAGTCTCGTCCTTCACCTGAAGCAATAAGTGGTGGTAACTCTGCCATGCAATCCCTCCAGTCAACACAGGGTCCTAAGTGGGCACTTTTTCTACAATCCTCAGTACAGGATGATATACCAACTACAAAGGTAACTAGGAAGAGGGAGAAGGGAATGCCTACTGATTCCAAATTCGGTAACACACCCCACCATAGTTCTGGTATGTAAATCTATAAATCTATTTACGTATAATGCATGCATTTTTAATGAACAGTTTCATTGTATAGAATTAAGGTGAAAAGAGATAAATAATTATTATTATTATTATTATTATTATTATTATTATTATTATTATTATTATTATTCCCCACCCATCTGACTGGGTTTCCCCAGCCACTCTGGGCCGGCTTCCAATGAAAGATTAAAAATAAATTAAGAAAAATACATTATAGTGCGAGTCCATGCCATGATGGGCATTGAACAGAAGGAAATCCACCTGATAGTCCCTAGTAGCTTCCTTCAACACTTTAGTAGGCAGTGAAAGTTAAAAACAGATCAGTGGTAGATTGCTTCTGCATAGGAGTATCAAGATCAAGTAATTTGAAAGTCCAAGATCTGAGTGTTGGTTGGGAAAGAATTGTATTACCATTCCTACCCATTACCATTTCTGTCTTTGTGAATTTTATGGATTTTTAAAAAATAAATCAGCTCTTGGAATGACATTTGAGGTCAATAAAAATGTATTAAAGTTATCTATGAATGAAGTCAGATCTAAATGCCCTTTAAGAAATGTCCTTTAAGAAAAATAAATGCTTTGGCCTGAGTTGTAAATATGAAAAACAACAACAACCATCTATTCATGATAATGTGACCTGGAACAGCAAGCCAGCCATGGAAATTCAGCTTTTATAGCTCCACCCACCTCTGATACCATTTGTATAGCTTTTTTTGGTTTGTACATATTTCACTTCATGACTGTAAAATCATGTGTGAATAAGCAATCACAGTTCAAACACCCAAGACAGAGCTTGCAGGCAGTGCTTCCCCCCCCCCCCCGGGGTTAATCAAGGGTACACAGTACTGGCACCTCTTTTGTTATTGTTAAAAAAGTGTGGCACTTACTTCATGGTGAGTACCAGCACCTCTCTTTTTTAGTTAAAAAGTGTGACACTTACTGTAACAACTTCATGGTGAAGTTGGCACCTACTTTTCTAGGGAAAAAAGCACTGTTTGCAGGACACCTAGTATCACCAAGCACTGTTTGTGTGAACTGAATCCTGATTTTTGAGAGTCTGTGTGAAAACTACATCCAAACATGAACACAAGAAATCCAAAGATTAAGTATTCATTTTAACAGGCTGTGAACTGGAGTCTAGAAGCTTGACCAACCAAGCCACCAAAGACAACTCCAGATGCCCATATTTTCCACTTATCTCTCTGCTGAATTTTGAAAAGATCCTATTCCAAACTCAAGGTACCACTTCTTCATATTTCACACATGCCTATACACTATTCAACCAACCCTACACTTGGGGATGAATTCTCAACATTCCAAACAGCCATGATTTATAGGCTTGCCATATGGTGTCAATAAATAAACTTCAGTGGGTATCTTGTATTCCCTGAAACATACATCAACACATATAATTAAACACCAATTAAGCTACTGTTAAAAGCGGGCATACAAGAAGCGGGTTTTCCCTCTAGTCAGCTGGAATTGGCTGGCTCTGCTTTCAGCATTTGACTGATTGGTGGCCATTTAAAGTATATGCAACAAGGAAAGCAGAGATACTGTAGTTAGCTAAAATAATAATAAAAAACCCACACAGCACACATTAGCGATATAACTTCCATAGTAGAACAATGAGACACTCTGCTAAAGTCTGGGGTGCTCTTTTAGTGCACTGCTAATTATCTGTGGTTATCAGAAAATGAAACGACATAACTCATTTTCAGAAGTACAGAAATCCATCGTGGTTTATAAAAACTTATTTCTGGTTCTGATGTGTAAACAGAAAAGAGAGAGAAGAGCTTTAGCAGAGCATCAAAGAATAATACTTGCCACCACTGGAGATGGTTCTGTTAGGGCAAATGGGGCACTGCTTACCAACCTCAGTTTTCTCCCAGCTTCTTCATACCTATCTCCCTTCCTACCAGGGCTGGCCCAATGCATTTTAGCACCTCTAGTGAACCACAAAATGGTGCCTCCCTCCCTGCCAGGGGTGAGTGAAGATCTGCATCAGGAAAACGGAAGGAATAAAGATTTACATTGGGACCTGCTGCTCCTTGGATCCTGCTGCCTCAGGTGGCTGCCTCATATTGCCTCATGGGTGGGCCAGGCCTGCTTCTTACTTACAACTACCCATGGCAGTGTCAGTTTACAGTCTCAGAGTTGTCCTTGTGGAACGAGGTTGCCATATTTCAAAAAGGGAGACCCCAAAATTGCTGAACTTTTTTTTTACACCCCCCCCCTGTGATTTTTTGGTTTACTTGCTGAAGATCCAGGACAAACCGCTGCCTTCCGGAAATTCCCCCAGGACGTTTACTTCCCCATTTGAAATCACGTTAATGTCTGGGAAATCCCAGACATATGGCAGTCCTATGTAGAACTCAACTGGAAGGATGATGGGAACAAAACTACAATAAGTTGGCTCTGCCTATCATTAGCTGTGGCTCCACCTACTCTAGCAATCCCAGCCTCTCCTGCTCCCCCCCCCCCCAAGCACCAAGTTATATGCTAGTTACAACATTTGGGGAGACCTTAAATAGTCTGCTTATCACCACCCATTCACTATATTGGCCCCCTGTTGAGTACAATCTAACATCTTGAAAGTACTCCCTGGTGAGGTGACACATGGCACATTTTAAACTGTACTGATTCCCCCACCGCACTTGCCTCCTGTTTGTTTATTCAGTGCAATTTTGATGCTAAGCAACAGGCAATTTCAAATTTGCTTTTGCTTATATAGAATGCCCTAAGCAAATGAACAGCGACCCGTACACTCCCAATTCCTCTCCCGTACTCTCTCAGATCACGGGTAACCCAAACTGCATATGGTTGAATTTCTAACATATGAAATTATCTGTTATCAAGATAGTGTAGGCAAAAGAAAAGGAAAAGAGTGCTTCTCCTTAGATCAAAATGTTGGAATAGAATAAATTTCACTGCAGCTTGATAGTGATATGTCAGTACTGTGATGGTGTGCATTTATTTCAGTTCATAGCCTGGTTTATACCAAGGATTGAGGGAAAGTGAGAGCAGCAATTGTACATGATACAAGCAGCCTGTATCTTTTTCTCTTTTTTACTGCATTTATTTCACCAAAATGTATGCAAGTTACTTTGTGTAGCCATTTTAATTTCATGTTGTTGAAAACTATGGTTGCACAATAAAATTCTACGTTTACTTCTACAGCTGCTGCTGATACTACTCCTGCATCATATGCATTTGGATTTATTGATATATGTATTTATGCATTATAAAGCACGTATATCTTCAAGGAAGGGCCACAGGTCAGTGAAAGAGCATCTGTTTTGCCTTTGGAAGGTCTCAGCTTCAACCCCTGACGTCTCCAAGTAGGGCTAAGAGGGACCCTTTTCTGAAATCCTAGAAAGCTGCTGTCCATATAGACAATACTGAGATAGATGGACCAATGGTCTGATTCACTGTAAAGCAGATTCTTCCTAAGTTCTCCAATGGCTAGTCTGTCCTCCCTCTAAGGATCTCAGCTCACTGAACAGTACTTTTTGTGTTCCTTCATTCTTGTAGCCTAGCTGTGTTGAAGGTTAGGCTGAGAAACTGACCCAAAGTCATTCAATGGCCTTCATGGCTGATTAAAGATTTAAACTTAGATCATTAGTCACCCAGCCCAACACAATCCACTATCAACTTAGTATTGTCTTATCTACCACAAATTACCTCTGGATGAAAGGCAAATGTAGGAGTTAAGCTGAAGCAACTGATGTTAATTGCTCTATCATTTTCCCCCTGGTTCTTCCTTATATAAGTTCATATCTTTCATAAACTTCAGCAGTAAAACTAACTATGCTACAGAATAGAAGATATCAATGAAATTTCCTTACAAGTTATTTTTCTTTCCCTTCTCTCATTTTATTTTGAAAATGATTAATATTATCTGCAACAATCTGCAGGATTTCTTGGGCATTGAAAAGATATCCAAGCAACATGAAAATGCTTAGCTGTCTATATATTCTGTGACCAATCAGAGGGAGTAGTGTGGTGCCCTTTAAGGGTAGTGTTGCCTCAGGAATGGCCACTTCAGGCCAGTACAACAGCCCACCAACCCAAATTTAGTCAACCTTCCTCACAATGCTCTTGGGGCCATGAAGTCTGAATGCCAGGCAGTGGGAGCCTGTCTCTCTCTCTTTTTTAAAAATGATATTTATTAAAAGTTTAACAATTACAGAAAAAAGAAAAAAAGAAAACAACAAAAAATTTAACAAGACATACATTGCAATACATAAAAAGAAAAACATAAAAAACAATACAACAATATAACAAAAAAGAACAATAACACTAAAACACACATCCAATATTCCATATCTTTATCTTTCGTTTACTTGTTTCATCGACCTCCTCACACCTCCCTTTTTGTATTCTAGTTCAATTAATTGTTTCAGCAAATTCTTTCCATCTTTCTCAATTTTTGTTCTATAATTTATCTTAACGGTCTAACCTATTTATTAACTCAGCAAATCCTTTCCATCTTTAACTGTATTCTGTCATTAAATCACCTTAATTTATTTTAACCTTATTTTACCATAAAAAGCCTTAAAACTTAAAACTTAATACTTATTTATACATAACTCCTTATATCATTTCTACTAAAGCCAAGTAGTTTCATTCCAACATTTTTCCTAACACTCATTAATTTTACACTAATTCTCAAAATGAATTTTTAAAAACTTTTTTCCAATCTTCATCCAACGTCTCTTCTTCCTGGTCTCGGGTTATGTCAGTCCTTTCTATCCATTCCATCTAGTCCATCAACCTGGTGATCTTATGTCCGAGGCTCTTAAGTCTTTTTCATGTCCCTTCTGCAGATCTTCTTCTTGTTTATACCTGCACTTTACTTTGTCTTTTGCTGATCTTATTCTTAATTTCCTTCCTTTCTCATTGAGGAGTAGGTCTCGGGGAGAATCCAACCCAACCATATCTCCATCCCCCCTCGGCAGCTCATTCTCCACAGTCAGCACTGTAATCCAAAAAGTATTTGAAGGCATGTTTCAAAGTCCCTCCAAAGTTAAGAACCCCCACAACTCCAGACTCCCCCTGGCCCAAAACCATATCCCAAAAGCCGAGACATCCCTGCATAGGGGGGTCCATCCAACTTCCCATCTCCAACCCAAACAGTACTCCATCTCTCCAAATCTGACTTTCTCCAGATTCAGTCGTCAAAGACAGCAGCTTATGTTCCAGCAAGGCCTCAGGTCTCTCCATTTGTGTTACTTGAGGTTCAGCAACAACCTCCTCCATTATCTTCTGCACTTGCCCTGTCAAGGCAGATTCCTGGGTTGGTTCCTGAGTGGTTTCTATATGAGTATTCACTGTTTGTCCAAAATTACTGACTGCAACAGTCATCAAATCCATCTTCTCATGCAGCTGCTCCAACAAAGCACTTGTCTTGCAAAAAGCAAGCACCAAAACTTCTTCTAAGCACATTCTTATCCAAGGTCAAAGTCTGGTCTCACGATCCTTAATCTCCACAGCTGTGGAATTCCCCAGATCGACTCCAGCAACAGTTTAACAAGCTCCCTCTAGAGGAGACAATTTCTATTTGTAGCCATTTATTGAAAGCAGGTCCAGCAAGGAAAAAAAAATAGTTTCATTTTTCAAATATTTTGTTTCTTTTAAATGCAAAAGGCAACGTTGGAATCAATATGTTTCTCTTTTTTAACTATCTGTCAAAAGACGTTTCATTCACAGTCGATTAACTTCCCCAAAACGTCTGTCTCTGACACCCTGTTCCCAGGTTCGAGACGGTGGAAATTTATCTTTCTTTACTCTCTCTCCTGCAGGTTTAAACAATCTAAGATTCCCCTCCCCTCTTCTCCTGCTTCCAAGAGGGGTTTTGGTAATTTTAACTGAAGGAAATTTAGTCCTTTATATACGACTTTCCAGACTTTAGCTTGCAAAATTTTTGCTTCAATCTATTTACAAAAGCGGAAGGCGGACTTCCTGTTTAGAACCTTCCCGCTTCGGTGCCAAATTAAAATGTTTCATAGTCCAATTTTCCGTTCTACTCACGGGTAGTTGTTTAGAGTCCAATTGTCCACAGGAAAAAGTCAGCGCTCTCCGGCAACGGCTGTGCGGCTTCACTCCGTAAAAGTAGCAGTCGATTCAAAACACCGCGCCACTCACCCCACTTCGCTTCGGATCCCCTAAAAAGGGTTTCCCCGCGAGTAGGGGAGGTGCTCTTGGTGTCAGCCAAATCCCACGTTCCTAGGCTTCCTCCGCCTGAGATTTTTAAAGGGTCTCCGCCTTCGCCGCGGCGGCAAGACCCGATTTTCACGGAGCGGGTTCCTCTCGATCAGAGGAACTCCGCCATTGATGATGGCGCTAACCCGGAAGTTCTGGCGCTAACCCGGAAGTCTCAAATCACATTAAATTCTTCAACCTTGGATCTTCAGATGTTGGAATCCAGCTCTCATAATCCCCAGCAATCTTAGTGAACAATCAAAGGTGATGGGAGTCTCTGCCCAAGAATCTCTGGGAGCCTGAGGTTAAATAACACTTTTTGTCGTTAGTTGGTGATAAAATGCTCAAATCAGTCAACAATGGGTGCTCAGCTTTCAGCCAGGGTGGTTTCATCCACTGGAGGAGATAGATGGAAATTTCCAGCTTCCTTCTCATGCTATATATGCCACTCATGCTAAGGAGTTGCTTTAAAATGGCTGCAGATCATTTAAGAAGTCAGATTTCTATGAGCCAGTCCTAAGTATTAGCTTCCCACTGACATTTCAAACAAGAATAAGAAACTTCTGCTATGAAATAGGTTTTGTCATTGAAAGCTTTGAGTGCACACCAGTCAGGAAGTTGGACAACAGCTTAACTGTTACTTTCAAACAAGAACAATATAGCAACCAGAAACTCCTAATTTCACAACTAAATCCAGGGCCACCTTGTAACATGACACTATCCACACATTTCAAATGTGTGGAGGAATGGTACAAGTGAAACCAATTAGAAGCCAGTTGGACAGTAAATATAGGATTTGACTTTTACAAGTACGGTCATCTTTCTGTCTTGGAATAAATGGATATCACAGAAGGGATCAAAGTGTCCAGAAGTCCTGCTCACAATCATCCACTTCTGTTATGTGCTGGTTAATAGCAAAGTGTCTAACAAATGACCGTTTTCTTTTAGTCTTTGTTATTTGTTAATGGGGAGGAACAGACACACTAATTAAAAAGTTAGTGAGATTTCATGAAGAGGCTGGTAGGTGTTGCCTCCTAAGATACCTGCTTCAAAAATATTTCCAATCAGAATGGAATCTGGTCTCAGCAGCTGGTTATTCAAACAGATACAAATAGATTTTTTAAAAAACACACCACAGAAAAGTCAAAGGACAAATGGGAGCTTCAAAGAGGCAAAAAATGTTTCTCTTCCAGAGTCACAGGCATGCCACAGATCCGCTTTAGCATCTGCTGCTTTGAGTTTCAAAAGCATTTTTCTTCTTGCAAGAGCCCCCAAGCCACCCAAGCTTCAGCGCTTGTATAATATTTTACTCTCTTCTGTTATAGACATAACTATCAGCTAAACCATTTTAGTGCACATGAAAGGGGGGAGGAACACTATAAATTTATATCTGCTTTTGATAGTCGGTGAGTATTATTTATTTGCAGCCGTCTGGGGGTTAAGAACATGATAAAAGCAGCACTGTATCTGAGCAAAGATGCATTTAGTCCACTCTCCTGTTTCTATCTGTGACCACCTATGTACAGTCTGGCTGTGTAGAAGGCAGCCTTCTCTGTTTGCCTTCTATCACCTGTACTCAGAAGAGCACTGCCTTTCCCTCAGAGAATCTGAATAGCTGTCGAATAGATCTGTGTCCCATGAAACTGCCACAAGCTTCAATTCTTTAGGCAGACAGCATACTCATAATCGGCATTGCTTTAGAGATGTTGTTGATTACCCAGCTTGACATGGACCATCTGAGCAAGGGAGAAAAAATGTATTCCACTTACTAACGATTTAAGAACATAAAAGGAGCCCTGCTGGATCAGACCAAAGGCCAATCTAGCTTAGCACCTTGTTATCACAGTGGCCAACCAGATGTCAGTGGGATGCCTGTAAGCAGGACCAGAGCACAACAGCACTCTGCCTGGTAGAGCTCAACTGCAAAATAGCTCAGTTTTGCTGGGGGACTCCATTACACCCCCCCCACACACACACACAATGTCCTGGAACAATGCTAGTCTGGCATTGCAGAGGATACAAAATGGCTATCAAGAGAGTTGTTGCTGTCAGTTACAGGCTAGCACACAGTGTGTATCGAGGTGGGGGAGGGAGTGAATGAGTAATAAACTGTACTACCACCAGTGCCAATGGTGAACCCCAATTCTAAGAAACTGTGAGAGAATTTCTCCTCCCTCTGAAGGAATTTTGTGAAATCCCGCCATTCCTATTTCTCTGCTTTCAAATAGGGTGGCAAATTCTGAGAGGCCATTAATTTGCCACTCTAATTTCTAATGACCGGGTGATTATTATTATTATTTTGCCAGTTGTGTGTAGTTGAGTAAACTGGAACATGGAGGGTCCTGTCCCAGAAATCCTAATACAGGAGACACTTGCTGCTTCACTTCCAGCAAACAGGAAAGTCAGGGAGGTAGCTTCGAAAGCATGAGTTACCTTCTGTTTGTGTGTGTTTGAGCGGGTGTGTGTGTGTGTTACTTGCACTTGCATGGATTCAGTCCCTTAATTCCCTACAGATGATCAGCATTTTAAGAGATGATAGTGCCCATTTGTTTGTTCAGTACCAAATACAGTGGTACCTCAGGTTAAGTACTCAATTAGTTCCAGAAGTCCATTCTTAACCTGAAACTGTTCATAACCTGAAGCACCACTTTAGCTAATGGGGCCTCCTGCTGCCGCCGCGCCGCTGGAGCCCGATTTCTGTTCTTATCCTGAAGCAAAGTTCTTAACCTGAAGCACTATTTCTGGGTTAGCGGAGTGTGTAACCTGAAGAGTATGTAACCTGAAGCGTATGTAACCCGAGGTACCACTGTATAGAAGGCTTTCCCATGCAGAGGAACACTTTTGTGCCAGATGCCAAAATTTTACAGCCTTACATCCTATTAGATAACTCTTCCTATCATTAGGCTGATCTGATAGGTGGTTCAATTATGAGGAAAAAAAATCCAAGCAGTTTCTGTGAAAATCACTATAACTATCTCTTAAACCAATGCAGTCATATTCTATAACAGCTAAGTACAATGTCAGTAAACATAAAATATTGAATCTGAATATAATAACCGAAAACCAGAGCCCTATCTCCAGCGTCCTTTTAAATTATTAGCTTACTATGGAGTACAGCTAATGAACGAATCAAGGCAGCATGCAGGATACAGTGTTCATATTTCTGGTATTTGTTTATGTCTGGCCTGATTTCCAGGCTGGTAGGAAAAGAGAACTTTTGTTATTACTGAAGCTAAAGGTGCAATCCTAAACACACTTGTTTGGGTCTAAATCTCACATCATCACCACCACCATCATGTTTTAATTTTTTTAATTTATATCCCACTCATCTGGCTGGGTTTCTCTGTGCAACTCACATCTGAATAAAACTGCTTAGGATTGCTCTGTATGCCTATTACCAGTTTTTTTTTTAAAAAAACTTCTAAATATTAAGACTAGAATTTCCTGTGTACTTAGCCATGTGCATTATTAACAAGAAAAAAATGTGTAAATGGATGAGCCAAAACGAGCATTTTATCCTGGAAATGCTTCATAGAAATGTCTCCACCTATCTTCTCTATAATATTAGGAATTAGCCCAAGGCAAGACTTTCTGATACCTAGTTTTGCTGGAGGTGAAAGAGTTTTTGCACTTTTGAAATAATGGTTTAAGATTTCACAAAGTTCTTTTTTCTGTAGTATACATACTATTAATTTTGTAGTAATATAACATTGATCAATTCCAACAAAAACTGTAGAGTGTTCTATCAGTCACATAGAAGAAGGGAAATAGAACAGGAACTCTGTCAAATATATGAATCATTGAATGCATTGCCAAGCCTTCAACTGTTCATGACATAGCCTCTCCATACGTAAGGATGAGCGGCTGAAAGTCTAACATTAACAACACTTCTATTTACATAGCTGGGGGACCATACCTTGTCAAAATGGTTGTGTTTAGTTTAGACTCTAAAAACCATTTTTGTGTTGTGTTCTATTCTATTCTAGGAAAGATGCCTGGCCAAACTCATTCCACTTACAACTTGGCCAAACCACAGCCCAGGCAAGCTGTGGAGGAACAGGATGAGTTTCTTTGCAGGACAGCTCTGCAACAACCATCCTGTTCTGCTGCTGCTTCCTTTCTCCTTGGCTTCTGATGCTGCTGAGGTCAAAACAGCATTGTCAATGTGAGGTACACAGCAGCAGCATAACAGGAGCTACCCTAACATGCCCTGTCCTGACTGGTCCTCTGCGGTTCACCTAGGCCACCTGCCACATGTACTGCTCACCTGAGCTGCCCCCGCACTGCCGGTCAAGGCCCCCTACTTGCTGCTCTGTCACATCACAGCTCACAAACTGCAATTCACTAACATCCATGCAATGGATATATATAGCAAGACAGATTTTTTAGATTAATTGAAAACAACCTTAAAATTCACTGTCAACAAAATCTGCTTGCCAGTGGTCTTAATAATAAAAGAGGCTTTAGCTGCAGTGTGGACAACCATTTTCTTTTGGCCCTTTCATAATGGAAGGAGAGATGTTCTCCTTTTGAGTATTATGGAGTTCACCAGTCACTAAGTTCTGAAATTTCCAAATAGGCTGCTTCTGCTCTAAACTCTCATGCACACTGCTACTACTATTCAACATAATTTGTGTCATCGGTAAATTGTATGTTAGACAGAATAAAGCATTGCACATCTTTCTTTCTTTGCATCTTCCTCCCAGTGCATTATGTAAGTCTAGTCCAGCATTTTCAGTCAATTTCCATTTTCTGCAATTTACAGAGAAGAAGACTCCTGTAAGACACGGAAGGAAGGCTTGGAAGGAGAAGCTCATCTTCAGCGTGCCTCCCTTCTGCTGCTTTCCCCTGAAGAGGACAGCTCCCTTGCTACCCTATGAAGCTCTGAAGCACATGCTTTAGATTGCTTTGGAGAAGACACACTTCACTTCAGACAGGGCCCAAAATATATCTATAGAAGTCTGCTTCAGTTCAATAATCAGAGAGCACACCCCTAAAACATATATAAGCATTTTGGCTAAATAAATGTATTATTTAAAAATAATTTCAAAAAATGTGTGATAGCCAGGCTGGCTGTACTATCTGAAAATAGCTGGTAGGAAGCTAGAGAATTGCACGCGCACACTCAGCAATGACTCTTTGAATAATACACAGACAGAGATATATTAACAAAAATACAGAATTGATAAATTAGGATCTGAGATCATTTGTACACATATCAAAATTATGGAAAATAAAGCCTAGTAAAGGAAGTGAAGAAAATCATGCAGTAGAACCACCTTTTAGATTTCCTGCATTAAGCAGGTGGTTGGACTGTGCTTCAAAGGATTGGGGGACTCTTAGAGACAGCTTTTGGGTTAGGGTGCCGCAGAGGAGAAAGAGGATTGCTGAAAATTGCCTCCCTCCCTGTTCCACTACCATCAGCACACAGTTATGATGGGGTACCACTCATTCCCTATAAGGGCTATGACTGTATGGAATCGAGTTCCCCTAATGAAAGCTGGGTATTCGGAATCTGTTTTCAGCAAAGCACTTGATGTTCTTGTCTACATGTTTCTCTCTCTGTGTGTGTTTGCATTTGCATGTGTGAAATATTGATTATATTAAGGAAACTTGTCATCAACCTGCCAGTCACACAGCCAATTCATTGTTGCATTACCTGAGTATAATCCCTTGGGTTGAGTCAGAAGCTTGAGATGAGGTAGATGAACGCTTTTTTTGGAACTGAATAATGAAAAGAGAGTGTTGAGGTCTACTAAATCTTAATAATGCAGCAGCTAGGCATTGTGTCAGGCATCTAAGATATTCTTGTTTCCTGGCATCTGCCCAAAGCGATAAATTAAAAGGTGGTATTTGGCACAAATGAGGATTCAATTTGCAGATGAAAGAGCAAGCACCATGGATTTCTACATCCATCCAACCAACAGCTTTTCACAATGGTAAGGCATGGTTGTTCCAGATTATATGTTATGCTTGGAACAAACAATACATATTTATCGCTTTGACCAGTCCTGCACTTTTTATCTCATTTTTATTTATAGTTTTTAAAATACCTGCTGTCTAAGATTATCAGGGTGGCTTGCACAACTGAATATCAACAATAAAGACTATCTAATATGAAAGTAGCATATACAGATCAGACAGGTACAGCAGGGAGAGGAGTTTCTAGCCTGATCAAGTAAAACTATCTTCACAGCAGGCCAAAAAGCAAGTGAAGATGGGTCCAGGTAGGCCTTCCCCTGGAACCTACCATCACACATGGTGGAACAAAATGGACGCAGCATCAGTGTCACTGACATGGAAACAGTTCTTTTGACCAAGTGCTAGACAAGGTGTGAAAACTCGGACCTGGGGGCCAAATGTGGCCCTCTAAGCCTTTTCATATGGCCCTCAGGATATTCTGGAGGCCACACACCCTTCCCTGTCATGTCATTCAAATGCCTTTTGCTTGTTAGGATGGATGATAACAATGGGTTTGTGAGGGCATGTATAAATAGCACAGAGGTATAATTTGTATTCATTGCTCCACCCATGAGAGGCTTTAATGTCCATTATAATAACCAACCTATGAGTCAGGATAGTAGTAAGCAAGCACCCATAACCAATTAATGTTATTGTAAAAAACCCACAATCACATAAAGTTGTGGTCCTGACCATTTTAGCCCTTTAGGACCTTCTCAGTAGTGGTGCCCACCCTGTGGAACGCCCTCCCATTAGATGTCAAAGAGATAAACAACTACCTGACATTTAGAAGACATCTGAAGGCAGCCCTGTTTTGGGAAGTTTTTAATGTCTGACATTTTAATGTATTTTTAATCTTTGTTGGAAGCCGCCCAGAGTGGGGAAACCCAGCCAGATGGGCAGGGTACAAATATGATGATGATGATGATGATGATGATGATGATGATGATGATGAATGGGTGAAAGCCATCTAAGCTGGTCGTGCTCAGAGCAGACCTGCAGAAATTAACAAACTTAAGTAAATTGTCCACTGACTCCAATGGGTCTTTTCCAAGGATGGCTTAGCTCATTATCACCCAATATTATTTCCTCTTAAAGCCATTTTTTTTAAAGTTAGTGTCATTAATGCTCCCATTAGTTCTATTGATGCTTCCAGTGAAGCTTCTTTTGCAAAGCATAGTCTTTGAAAAGTCTTTGTATGAGTTAAATCATGCAGTTTTAAAACCAATGGAGCTCAAAGCAGGGCATGTGAAGCTCTTGAGGAGTCCAGATGTGTCTTCGGAATGCACATTGAATATTTCGTTCTCACTTTTGCATAACAAAGAAGCTTAATTTTACAGTGCAAACATGCATTTGTTCACTGCACTGTGGACAGCAGCACTTACTCTTCTCGTTTGGTTGTTGTTGTTTATTTTTTCTGCTACAGTGCAAAAACTATTACAGCATTGCTGGCGCAAAGCTGGTAGTAAGGTTTGAACTTTCCTGACCATTGCTTAAAATTCCAGCTCACCTAGGAACCCACTGGCTGATCCTAATCAAATTAGTATCTTTAAACCATAAGTCCCCATTTGAAAAGTGGAATCATAATCTCATATGTTGTGAGGATATCCGAAAGAATTACTGTAAAGCACTAAGAGCTCAAAAGGGCCATAAAAGTGATTAATAACTGTTTGTTTTATAACGTGGCAGTGTGTGTTCTTCATAAGAGACTGTACTGTTCTCTGCCATCTATCACATTTTAAATAAACACTGAATATCTAAGAAGCAGCCTCTACTTGAAAGATGATCCAAACAGGATAGGAAGGATCTTATAGCTGCCTATTTACAAGAAGTCTCAGTACAGTACCCACTTCAGCAGATCCAGCAGTTTCCTGAAGTTGGATTCAAAATTCTACAGACATTAAAGAATTGTCCCTGTGGAAAATACCAAGTCTGCCAGACTTTCAGTAGAGAGATGGAACGTATTTTTAATGAGCTGCCAAGCATCCCAGGAGAATCTAGAAATGCAGTCACCTATTGCCAGTGGTGGCTGATACCCACTGAAGCTGGTGGAGTGGAAAGCAAAGAGGCCAATAGCTAATAACAGGCAGGGCTACCACTTGACTGATGATAAATTTGTGGGGCTGGCTGAAGGCAGATTGAGATTGGGGGTGGCAGTGCCCCTTTGGCACAGTATTCCATTGCCTGTCACTTTAAAAATATAAGCCCTTTTCAGGTGGAGTGTCACCAAGAGGTGGCTTTTCTAAAGGAAACTAGCTCCACCTCACCCCGCCACTTTGCTGCCTTAGCTACTTTCCAATTTCTGAAAACTGTCTGTCCGAAGCAAGCAACCTTTTGTATCTATGAAGGTGCCACATGTTGTTTGGACCCTGGAAAACCAGGCTACGCATATTCAGTTCCATCAACCTTTTCTCACAGGGTGTGTTTTCCACATGGCTGACCATCTTCATTGACCTTGTATATATCCTTAAACTGCAGCAACCAGAACTAGCCGCAGTACACCAAATAAGGTCTCCAAATATGGTGAATGGGTACAATGGCCAGTTATTACACACATTAACCACTCAACGTCCATTAACCTTGACCACACGCACATACACCTCTCAGAAAAAAGCATGAACAGGGCATTTTTTTAAGCCAGAACTCACTGGAACTCAGTTTCAGCACCTCTTAGGTTTGGCTCCATTGCCATTATAATAGAACAAGGGAGGTGTTCATGGTGAGTTCCAGCACCTCTTTTTCTACAAAAAAAGCAAAAAAAAAGCACTGGGCATGGAATATGAGAATCTTCTCAGAATCAACACTGAAAAATGGATATTCATTTGTGCTATTATGAATTTTTCAAGCTTGATTAATCAATAACAGTTATGGAGTTTATAAATGTACAAACTGTCCATTTGAATATAAAGATAAACTATGGGCTTTTAAAACAGTCTATTACCAATGCCATCGAGAAATAGTTAATCATATTTGGACATTTATTTGTTACACTTTAATCTCACCTTTCCTCCAAGGAACTTGGATGGTTTGTTTGTGTGTAAAACTTTCATGCCTTTCCTTTAATAGGCCAATGGTAGTATACAATATATCTGGCATAACAAGTTTACAAAGCAAGTTAATGAGTGGTTCTCAAGTGATGTTCCAAATACTCATCAGGCCCAGACCTGCTTGGCTCCAGATGCTGAAGACCATGATAATGTTTTCTAAATTTGTACTGTCTTGGATGGCTTAGAGTATACACAAGTGAAGAAGCTAGACAATAACTTTCACTCTCTCTCTCAACCAAGAAGACACAAAGTCCAGTAACATCTAGTGACTAAATTTCACAGTGATACTCAAACATATCTAACCAAAAGAACAGTAAATTTGACTTCACTGAGGTCAAAGATGACAAGTCTTCTATTTTTGTTTGTTCACACACATCTATCTATCTACATCTCGCTTCCTTCTTCCAAAGAGGACAGATGATTTTCTCTGTTCATCCTCATGATACCTTGCCCAGATTGAAGATAGTAATTGTTCCAGGCCACCCAGTGAATTTATTAATGGACTGGGATACAGTGAATTAGGTCAAACATAGGCAAACTCGGCCCTCCAGATGTTTTGGAACTACAACTCCCATGATCCTTAGCTAACAGGACCAGTGGTCAGTGATGATGGGAGTTGTAAGTCCCAAAACATCTGGAGGGCCGAGTTTGCTATGCCTGAATTAGGTGAAGTGGATTCTTGGTCACAAAAGTGTTTGGCACAATAGCCAAAGATACAATATTTTTCTTGGATATCTTTGTTTTGTGTGATTCCTGACAAGTCACAGCAGCCAGTGTGCACAGTGAAGGAGGATATCATGCCCTCCCCTGGCCATGCCTGAGCTGGGAGGCCGTCTCAATTCACCATAGCCATGCTGGATACTTACCTCCATTCCCCCTCAAGGATGGGGGGTAAGCAGTCATTATTAGGACAGATAAAAGAAAATAGTTTTAATGTAGGAACTCACTCCCACAGGGAGCAGTTATGGCCACCAACCTAAAAAGAGGATTAGACAAATTCCTGCAGGAGAGGGCTTTCGGTGGCTACTGGCCATGACTGCTAAGCTCTACCTCCACAGTTGGAGGAGCAATGCTTCTTGATACCAGTTACTGGAAACCATAGAGTCCTGCTTGTGGTTTCCCAGGCAAATCTAGTACATGTGGTGTCTTTGCCCTTTAATAGCAACAAGAGTCTCGCGGAAATATGGCTAACATTTCCTTATCGAGTCAATAGGCTAAATTAAGGTAATTATTATAAATGGCCTTTCATCATTCTTTAAACATAAAATAGCCCAGTTAGAGCTATAAAATAGGCCACTCATTTCCACTCCCCACCCCAAAGCGATGCAATTAAATGGCAAAAATTATAATTATTTCAAGACTAGGTTGGCTATGTTTATCTCTCCGAAGGTCAGTCAGTCTTTGGGTGTCTTTTTTTAAGGGGGGAAATGTCTTGAGTGGCATGCTATGCACTACATTTTACAAAGAGCTTTAGAGATAATAAATCTGTACTGGACTGAAGTGTATGCATGCCAGATTTTATTGGTGTGATATGTCTGCAGGGATTCTTAATCATTACTACATGCCTTATCAATACTGAACAAACAAGCATGCTGCTTCCAAAACACTTTCACACATCTCCAAATAAATGAGAAAGTAGTACTACAGCAGGTGGCAGTGAAGCTAATCTCCTTATGGAAACCCAGTGAGGTCAAATATTTGATCCTGGAAATCTAAACCTAAAGCTAAATTGATTATTTAAAAAAAATACTATAATAAGGAGGATAAAAAGCTGCATAAAAAGCTATGAGGAGATGAAGATGAGACATAGTTCCACTACACATCCATCCATTCAAGGACCCCATAAAATTCAGATACGGGAAATGTATGTGTATGAATGGATAGCCGATGAGCTATTTTCTCTTTTGCTTTGATGTGCATCAGCCACTGCATTTCAAGCAGAAGGCAAAGCGGATACTGCTACCTGGCCAGATACATGATGACCACTAGTGTCAGGCAAAGGCAACCAGTAGCTGGAGCACCTAACTGGGATATTGTCACCCACCAAGAAGGTTGGATTACAATGAGAAAGACCTCATGAGATGTTGCTGAGTCCTGTGAGACTTTGGACAGTTTCTCTCTAATGCTGGCTCCACTGAGTGAGGAGCAGCTTTCTGGGGCTGATGGCAATCAAAGTTCAACTGGAGAGTCAAAGATTCTCCACTGCTGGCTCAATGAATTCAAAGAAGAAGAAGAAGAAGAAGAAGAAGAAGAAGAAGAAGAAGAAGAAGAAGACGACGACGACTTTGGATTTGATATCCCGCCTTTCACTCCCTCTAAGGAGTCTCAAAGCGGCTAACATTCTCCTTTCCCTTCCTCCCCCACAACAAACACTCTGTGAGGTGAGTGGGCTTAGAGACTTCAGAGAAGTGTGACTAGCCCAAGGTCACTCAGCAGCTGCATGTGGAGGAGCGGAGAATCGAACCCGGTTCCCCAGATTACGAGACTACCGCTCTTAACCACTACACCACACTGGCTCTCACAGTAAAAGTGAGGTTCAAACTTCCTTATTGGAAGCTCTGCCATTATCCCATGCCAACTTAGAATTAATCAATCACCTGATAGTCACCAAACCAACTAATCAATATATCTGAGTTTAAGAAAATTTGGATGTTGCAGGAAGAAATATGTGTTAGTTTTCTGGAAGGAGATTTAGTGTTGTTTTGTCAAGGTTTATTTATTTATATCATTTATAAAAATAGCTTACGTAAAGATCAGAACATACATAAAACACAGTGAAATTGTTAAAAAAAAATCTAAAATAATTTTCATACATTAAAACTGAAAGCAGGGTAAAACAATTTGGTATTTAAACAAAGAGACAGGACTTTAACCCACAAGAATATGAAATGGGAAGCCTTTAGCCACTGGCTTGAAGATAGAAGAGAGATTTCTAGTCAAATCTCTTGTTGATGAGAGTTCCCCAGATTTGGGGCCATCTTGCATCCCAAACAATTGTGCTTCTGGAAGTGGTGAGACACATAGCAAAACCTCCGAGGTTAGCTCAGCAGGTGGAGAGGATCATATGGGAAGAGGAGGAACGTCAAATAGCTTGGTCTCAAACTATTTATGTAATTTCACTATTCAAACATATATCTCTGTTTCCAGTTGGAAGTTTATGTACTGGCACAAAAAGACAGGACTTCTAAACATACATTTACAATGTCTCCATAGTATCCCTTTTCTTATATCTAAAGTCTGAAATACATGGAAACCAAGGTTCTCTGGTTTGAGGTCTCACTGTACTTCCAATCTGGCTTTTGTTTGCATAAACCCAATAAAGTATGATGTTATCTGAGCAGGTTTTGTGACAGTGCCATCATTTGTGATATATGATCCAAAACAAATAATATGCACACTAGCAAATGGTGTTGGGGCACCGACTTCATTTGGCAACAGTTTCCAAATTGTTCGTGAAAAGTGCTCATTTGTTCAGCCATTTCCTGTCTACTCATTCCCCCTCTCAATTTGAAACACTGTAATCCTTTCTACATGCTTCCTTCACTGTGTTACTAACATTATTGTTACAGATCAAAAGAGAGCTTCCTTCTTAAAAGTTTCCTTTCCCATCTGTGGAAAGTGTGAGGCAAATCCTTTCACGCAGTCTGATGATATGTGCATCCTGACAGTTTTCACTGTTGCTGGGGCTTTGAAACCCATAGTCCGTTGCCTTCGTACATTGAAAGGAGCCAGGTTTGTCAGTTATAAAGGTACTTTTTGCAGCCTTTGAAGTGGACAACATATTGCTCGAACTCCCAGAATTGTTTTCAAAGGCTGCAAGAAACAGCAGTAAAACTGACAAGCTTCCACAGAAATATGGACGTATCCCCTTCACTGCAGAGATGTAAGTGACAAGATCATCAACAGCTTCACTGATTAGATCACAGGTGTTCTAAATATAACTAAATTTATCTCTCTGGATTTCTCTACTTGTAAGATTGGTGCATACTTGTTCTTCACGTTCTCTGTTTGTGACAAAATACATGCATTCATTCCCCCCTCCCCACCTTCCATTCTGCTTCACCACAGAGTAAATTTTAAGGGCTTTTAGTTGGACATAACTAATCCTGTCTCAGTGCAAGGGGCTGAACTAGGTGACCTTAGAATAGCTTTTCATATATTAATTTCTGGTATCTTCTCTCACACCCATGCACATAAGTGTAATTCTTCCAAAGGAGGTGATCTAGCATCTCTTTTTCTAATTATGCAGTTCCAGAGATTTGACGACTCATTAGGGACTCCACTGGAGAATGCATGTGCCACCACTTGACATGTATTAACTTTCTTTTGCCTAGAGCTATTAGACTCTGACCTATAAAATCTATACTGGGCTGAAAATTCTAACACTTGCCAGGCTACACGTATTTGCTTCATGTAAGAATGTTGCACTGCATTAAGGTACTTCTAATTTTACACAGATTCAAGGAAATCTGACTGGAAATATGCCTCAAAATGTGCAAGTATCCAAGCTATTGTATCTTGAAGTACTTTAAAGACCACAAGGCATATCAAGAAGGTCATGATACCATTATTTTTACATCTTCTAAGAAACTATCTATTTTCATAGCTGGTCTGTTGCCATAGTATCTGAGTCACCATGACCCATTTGCAGAACTTCAAGTGTCTGGGAAAAAAACCCAAAAGTTTCTTACTAAATAACTTTATCTATATCTTAATGAAAAATGAATTTATTTAAAGAAATCAAGATTGTAATCAGTGTGGATAAGAATGAAAAACAAAGCCACAACCATTGGATAACAAATACAACAACAAATCCGTTTATTGTGAGGACCATGCCTGTACACAAACATCAACACAACAATAGTTAAAAATATTAAAATTCATTGGATACTATGCCAACAAATACCTTCATCCCACAAAATAGAAAGAGAGGGAATACAAGCAATGAGTTAAACAGACGATGAAGGGGTCTTTACATTGTCTGGATAACAAATATTATATTTTTATATTTTGTTTTATTTTATTTGCATTTCATTGTTGGATACCCTCTGAAATAATTTTGCTTAAATGTTGCACACCCTTTGCTAATCATTATTATTTTCTTCTAGGGCTTTCAAATCCTCCTCTTGTTGGTTCCATTTCCATTTCTTACTGAACCAATCACAGATTGTTGCTGCTGCTGCTGTTGTTATCACTTTTGACCAATTTTTAAAAATGGAATTAGGTATTTGCTCAAAAATGACTTAGTGAGAGGTCCTTGTCTTGCATCCAAACAATTATGCATCCCAACCAATTGCATCCCAACCAAACTGAACCCTGGGTACCTTTGAGTGTAGCAAGATGACTGATGAACCTACTATGTTGCGGAACAGGGATGGGGAAACTTTTTCCGTTCAAGGGCCTCATCCCCTTGTGGACCATTTTCTGAGAGTCACATGCCAGCAGTTGGTGGAGCAAAGTGGGTGGAGCAACAGATATGGCTGCTTCTTTTGTACAGTTGGCTGCATTCCAGCCACCCAAAAGTAAGAGCTTTCTACACTCATGCATCTTTTCCTTCCCTCCCTCCCTCCCTCCCTTTCTTACACATCCCTCCAGCTTCCCATTCAGGCAGCCAAAGGCATCATCACAGCTCTGTTAAGTATAATTGTTAAATGTGCATTGAAATGGGAAATAATTATACAATGTATCTGTATTGTATACTGTGAGGCATGACTGGAAATCTCCATGAAGCTGAAGAAGAGTATACCAAGTTAATCATTAACAGCGCTATATCATGGGACTGTATCTCTGCTGGCCCAGCCACAAGGTGCTTAACGTCACATGAAAGAGATAGTATTGCAGGTCTATACATATACTAATTTGGTAGGCATCCATGTTTGGGTGTGAGTTCTTTGTTCCAAGCTGCTAAAGAGAATGGGCATGTTAATCTCTACCTCCAGTAAACAACCAGAAGCTAATGGAATATGCAATGGAGGAGTGACGGAGATTTGATTTTATCTCAAGATGTCAGATGTTTGTAACCTTAGTTATCTTGCCTTATGCTAGTACCAGTATAAGAAATTATGCAACTAAGTGAATGTATTTTTTAAAAAAGTTGTTTGATGTTAAGTTTTGTAAGTAAAGCCTTTGAACCATATTCTTGGACTGGAATTTTTATTATTTCAGTACTACTGTCAGTTTTTATTCATCCAATGGCTTCCATATGCATGATGATGATAATAATAATAATAATAATAATAATAATAATAATAATCATCATCATCATCATCATCATCTCAGAAAGTTCAAGGATATTCCAGCCAGGCAAAAGCACTCAATAAGGGTGCAGAGCATGGCTGGTGAAAAGTATAGCTTGGGGAGAAGGGTGTGATCTGGAGGACTTGATGGTCTCTATCCCTGTTGTAGAGTGATGGATACAAATCTCTCTCCCTCCCTCCCTCCCCCCCCCCTCTCTCGCCTCCCTTCTGCCCATAAATGGATTTTTGGTTTTTGTATAAAAATAGCCATGCCTGTTTATTGACTTGGAAAATTAATTATTTTAAATTAATGTGCTCCTGCACCAAACTGGTCATTCAGTGTGTTAATTCTGCCAAACACATGTTTGAGATTTATAGAGAACCTTTTAAAACTACTTTTGGCCCATTCTAATAGCACACGTTCTGCAGATCTGTTCTAAGCAGAAGGAAGGAAAAGGCCACAAGGCAAACTGGGACCACCTGGCCGCCACTTCTATACATTCAGCACCACTGGCCAAATGTCTACTGAAAAGCTGCTATCCAGGCCCCAAACAGCAGCTAATTGATTTTGAATGTTTCCATTGTAATCACTTTAGCCTGAAGAATGCCCTTCCTGCCATGAAATTTCTTAGGAACACTTGTTGCTTCAGATTGCAATTCAGAAAGATTTTATTTGGTGTCGTTCTTCTTTCTATTACCATGTAAAAACACACCAGGGATTTGGAAACCGGCTACACAAGAAAGCCTAGACAGAGAGTGTGAATGTTATTTGTGAAAAGGGGAAAACATTTTCCAGTGTTTTACATCTGAGTCTTATCTGAATGCCAAAAAGAGGAAAAATCTTAGAATGCCTTGAAGTTATACTATGTCATGACATTATCTCATTCAGGGGTCTTTGGGACAGATTTGTCAGTTTCAGTTTCTCTCATTTCTACAATTCAGAATTCCAATTTATTTTTCCAATTCACAATCAAAGCAGTTGGTAATTTTATTAAAATAAAGGAGTCATAAAAATTCATTAGCATTTTAGTGAGAATTTCAATTTTGCTTAATACACAGAATATTTGCTAAGCTATTTTCCCTAATATAATACTTCCTGTAATAGCCAGGCACAAACCCTTTGGTCTCTAATGCTAAGTAGTACATCAGGAAAAGTCCATGAGTCAGCATGAGTAGAATTTTGTCGATTTGGCCAAGTATCTACCTACTCCAGCATTCAGTTTCTAACAGTGGCCAGTCAGTTGGAGCAGTCTAAATTTGTGCAGAATCCTCATACCAGTAGCAGAATTTCCTGGTGGCTACTAGCACAGAAGCTCTTCTAACCAGCTTGATCCATATTATAAGCAACATTCAAACATTATAGCGCCTTTATGGAGCACTGCAAAATAGTAGCATTGTTTTTTAATTGGCCAAGAGAGTTGCACTGTATATAAGACAATGCCAGGGATGGATGTAATGCCAGGGATGGATGTAATGGAGCTACTTACCAATAGATTTCTGATCATCATAAGTTCTAAAAGCAACCAAACCAAGGTATTTGGATAATACGGATGTATATGGCAAATAATAATCTCTTATATAGTGGAATGGTAGCTGGCCTTTTCTTTTGTTTTAGCTCCTATGAAGGAAAACAAAAAGCATCAAGGATGAACAAACATGAAACTACCATAAATCTAGCCTGTCCCAGTCCACAAAAGTCCATTTCTGTGCAAATTCCACTCTTTGTATTTACTTCTCTCTTTATTTATACATCAGTGGAACATAATGATCACTTAGCAAAGTTCTGTTCTCTCTCCTCTTTCTCTAACAAAAAGGCACCCATGATGAGAAGCATCTTTTCTTGGCATCTGACTAGCATTTCTGTAAAAAGAAAGAGGGAAAAAAGTTTACAGTACTGAATGGGGGAAACTGATCCTTTTCGGTGTCATTAGTCATGGCTCCTTGGGGACAGTCATGCTGGCTCATCGCTCTAGTACAACATCAAGAGAGGAAGTGCCTTTGGTTTTTTTGTTGCCGACTCGCCGAAGGTACAGAAATTGCTTTTGCTATATCTCTCTCCCCCCCTCTTTCTCTCTCCTCTCTCCATCCCTTTGTCTCTGGCTGAATAATGAAGCAACGGTTTCAGTTTTAGTGCTCTGGTGCTTTATCTTGTCAAAATAATGTTGCCATTGGTGCTGGTGTAAGCTGCTTTCCTATCCTCTTTGGCCAACCCCCCCCCCCCCGCTTGTTCTGAGGGCTCTATTCGGGTGTGTAGTCTGGTGTTTTTCACTGATGAGTGATATTAAATTGCAGCTACTGTGGCACACAGCCCAGTGGCAGCTCATCTACCAGGGTCTTCTGGGCAGGGTGGCTGGCAGCCCCAGAAGGCTTAGTTCTGTTTGGATAAACTCCACCATCTTTTTGATGCTTGATCTCTGTTGCTTAGATTTGAAAACACAGGCTAGTTATCGAGAGAGAGAGAGAGAGAGAGAGAGAGAGAGAGAGAGAGAGAGAGAGAGAGAGAGGGAGGGAGAAACAAAAGGTCTTCTCAAGCAGATTATGGCACTTATGGCTGCAGAGGAAGCAGCACAACAAATATTACTGCATGTAATATTTCAAGGGCTTCTTTTTCTAACTATGATTAGAAAGAGGATATCAGAAATTATTCCAAAAATGTGGCATGAAGCTGACAGCCAGAGATTTAGAATAAGCACTCCTTTCCTTAAAGAGCATGCAGACTTAGGGTGCATTCAGATGCGGGGAAATTTTGCCTTGGTTTTCCTGATTATAAAGCTAGCTCTTCTGTCTCATTTTCTAATGTTCTAATGTTCTTGTAGCAGTGCAGTACCTGTTGCAGAACTGTGCCTTTTTGACCAATAGCATGACCAATAGCATGCCACATTAAATTTCACTCACACCAGTGGGTATGGGGTTGCACAACACCAAGCATGCATGTCGCTATTCCCCCAACCTTTTCACACATGTGTGCTTCTGTTCCCCATGGAAATTGGCAGGACCATCCCAAATTTTCTCATTTTGCTCCCAAGATTTCCTGGGTTTATGGGGTTGCAAATGGATTGTTTCTGGAACAAATTAACACAGAAATTAGAACTGAACTTCCACTAGATTCCCCTGTATTTCCAGAAGTGGCTTTTACATCATGTGAAAGCTCAAATGTAATACTGAAATGGACAATGAAATGTTGGGGCGATGGAATAAACTACCATCCAAATGTACCCTTGATAAGGGGTACATAGAGAGAAGCATAGAAAATGCTAATACGTAAAGAGAAATATACAAGCCAGAAGAATAGCAATTGTATTTTTTCTCATCGGGAAAAGAGACAAAGCACAACTAAGAAAGCGGTTCATCTATTTTCCATTGAAGCCAACGACAACATAATTTGAATGAGTCTAGCTTCTGCCCTAAGACTGAAATACCAAATATACTTACTAGAGAGTAAGTGCCATTGAAAACAGTGAGACCTACTTCTGAGATGAAGTATGCCTAGACTTGCACTACACAGTCTCCTGTCTTGAAAACTGCAGGTGCAAACTACAGAATTGCTTCCATCAGCATGGTTAAAAAGGTAAAGGTAAAGGTACCCCTGCCCGTACGGGCCAGTCGTATCTGACTCTAGGGTTGTGTGCCCATCTCACTTAAGAGGCCTGGGGCCAGCGCTGTCCGGAGACACTTCCGGGTCATGTGGCCAGCGTGACGAAGCTGCTCTGGTGAGCCGGCACCAGCGCAGCACACGGAAACGCCATTTACCTTCTGGCTATAAAGCGGTACCTATTTATCTACTTGCACTTAGGGGTGCTTTCGAACTGCTAGGTGGGCAGGAGCCGGGACCGAAAGACGGGAGCTCACCCCGCCGCGGGGATTCGAACCACCGACCATGCGATCGGCAAGCCCTAGGCGCTGAGGTTTTACCTACAGCGCCATCAGCATGGTTAAACTGCGTTAAAACCTTGGATTGTTTGAAGAAGTTCTATATAGAGTATAAACAGATATTTACATGCATATCTATGGAGAATCAGCTTAGAGAAAAAAGTAAGAGTTCAAGAAAAACAGCTGAGGATCACTCCATAGCCTGAAGAAGTCCCAATTAAGTAGAATTACTGTTGCAATTAAGCAGAATCCTTGCCATTAATCACTGAACTCAAATACTCCCTTCGGGTAACACTCTTATTAAAGTTTCTTCATAGCTTATTTTCTTATCTGTCTAGAAACCACATGGATCCCTCCCCCCAAAAGTAAGTTTCCGATATTGTCATGCGTGCATCTGCATCTAACTTTGAGCTAAGAGTGCTTCCAATGGAGTCAAGTGCATACTTACATTTTTGGAGTATCAGGTGCTAAATGAATAAGTAATTCTCCTTACCAGAAGTGTGATAAATTAAATGGAATGTTTTATTGCTGTGTGCTGGATCATGAGCTGGAGTCAAACTTCAACTTTCCCACAGAAAAATGCAAGGAAGTTTAACATTGTGTTCAGCTCATGCTTGATTTTAATAGCAGACCTTAATGTCTATGTCAGAAGCAAATGCAGAATTCAGGCTGGATAGATCTGGGGATTCACCAACTACAGCCAGATGCAAAATGGTGGCACAAGCAGACAGCAAAGCCTGACCACCATTACACCAAGAGCTGGGTCAGATTATTTTTTTATAGAAGGGTAAAACAAACAAGAAGTAACTCTGAAGATAGCTCATTGCCAGAAGCTGTCAATGTGTTTTGCTTGAGGTAGCCATCTCAAACCTGGTGCTCTCTAGAAATATGGTTTGGACTACAACTTCCATGAGCCCCAGCCAGCATGGCTGTGTTAGCTGGGACTGGTGGAAGTTGTAGTCCAAAACATCTAGAGGGCATTAGATTAAGGAAGGCACCAAAAAACAAAACCTTCATAGTAGAGTTGCATTACTAAAATCAATGTCATTGTCACTAACCTGCTTGTTCACGTTATAATGAGTCTCACTCTTTTTAAAAATCTAGCATGTGGATATAAGTTGGATATTAATAATATATAGCTCGTATGCAATGAAGCACATAGACATATGTTCAGCTTGGGGCAATAGGAATCTGTAACAGTCTCCTCCACTGGTAGTATAATGGGAGTATGTATAACATTAAGAAATGTCGGGCCCAGAACTGCGATCATCTAGATCTGGATGCAGCTATCCTGTGTGGCAAGACACCAGGTTGACAGGCTGAATGGTTTCCTTTCAACTTCTACTTTGTATCACTTTCTTAACAGTCTTTCAATATATCCTCTGTATGTAAAAGATCAGTAGCAAGAGCGATGCAAATGAGGGCATCATGGATGTTGCCACAACACAACACAACACGTCTGTCAATAATTCTCTTCCAGAACAGGAGTTGAATGAGCACTGTTTCAACAGATGTAGTATCTAGATAATTGCTGTCAAAATTCATTGGGACCAATATGACTAATCTTGTAAGTTTTCAAGACAAACCTCCCATGCTTTGCTACTTTCAGTGAGTGTCTTATGATAAACAAAATCTTATATCCACAATGACTATATTTGGATCCAGTATAGATGCTATGAGGGAAATGTTATCTGTGCTCTTCTTAGTTCATGCAATGTTGGAAATGTACTTGGTCTTTTATTCCTTGTGAGGGCTCGAATATTGAGTAATATTCAGCCATCTTGGTTCATGCATGGTGAGCAGACATCGTACTTGCAAGAGGGGCAACATGACTTTTCTGACACAGATAGGTCACTTCTATCCGAAATAGACTTTTGCTGTTTACATCAATGAGATGCCTATGATGTCAATAAAATCTATATAGCTTATTAGTCAGGGTATAACATGTTACTACACATACCTGATAGAGGATCAAGAAATACAGTTATGGTTTGCAGAGTGATACCTCAGACCAGGGGTCACCAATGTGCACAAATGTCCACAGATGCCTTCTATAGTGCCCACTGTGTACCCTGTACCCTCCCCTGTACCCTCCACACTGACATTGGGCATGAAAGAAGCACTCTTCTATAGCCAATGGAATCAACTGTAGTGTGTTCTTGGTTGGGAGGTATGTGTGGTGCCCAGAAGAGATTCTTTGGTTTGCAAATGTGCTCCCAGCCCCAAAAGGTTGGCAACTCCCGCTTTAGCCATCAGCTTCCAATAAACTAGCATTTTTCATTTGGCCTGCCTGTATTTCAGTTTATCTTTCCTAACAGTTCATTTGACAATAAGTAATTTGAATATTAATCTTTCCTGTGTTTTTATAACTGTAGCTTTATGATATGCCAAGTGTTTAAAGTTCACATGACAGGTATAATGAAAGGTTTGGGAAGAAAACACATCATACAGTGGCGAGTTCAACATAATTAGTAGGTGGCGGCTCCTAAAGCTCACTTGGCAGAAATAAATGAGAGCCTATATTGAGGTGATGAAAGAAAGAAAGGAAGGAAGGAAGGAAGGAAGGAAGGAAGGAAGGAAGGAAGGAAGGAAGGAAGAAAGAAAGAAAGAAAGAAAGAAAGAAAGAAAGAAAGAAAGAAAGAAGAGCCTATATTGAGGTGAAGAAAGGAAGAAAGGAAGGAGGGAGGGAGGGCAAGGGCAAGGGAAAGGGAAAGGGAAAGGGAAAGGGAAAGGAAGATTTCTGTGCAGATTTTCTTTCTTGTGTGTATCAGGTTCATTAGTTACTTCAGAACAACAACAACAAAAATACTAGTTACAGTACATTGGTGACCTTTTTGGTTTCATGAACCACCTCCTTTCTCCTTAGCATGGTCAGCACTGACCCAAGCTGTCAGCCAACTGGTGACAGTAAGCATTGACCAAAGGGCACCCTGGGAGTCTGTGGCCTGGCCTGCACGTAAGTTCACTTAGGCTACCAAAGTGACCCAAAGGAACAAGTTCTAAATGTTTTAGACTGCAACTTTCATAATCCCTGACCATTGGCCATGTGGGTGTTCTGTCCAGAGGTTCTCCATTTCTTGGGATTAGGAAATAGAGAGAATGTATCATAAACAGCAAGTTAATGAGAGGGAAGAGTTCGACTGCATACAGAACTGGGAGACAGAAGGAGCTTAGAAAGAAAGCAGAGCAGCATGTAATGTGTGGGTTATGGAAAAAGCATAGGAGCTAAGCAGACAGAGTGAGTAACAGAGAAGTAAGCAAACAACAAACATAGGTTGTATATGCATCCAGGAATAGTCAGATTTAAGAATGTGGACCCAGTGAGTGCAGCTTCCAAAAGGGACTGTTTGATTATGAACATGTCTACGGTTGGGGAGTGTCTTTTCAACTCAGCTATCACAGGATACACATGAAGGAAAACTTGAAGAAATGTCTCTCTATGCTAATATCTGCTGAGAGATATTTGGGAATGGAATAAACTTTTGTACCTCATGTATTTTATGTCAAGAGAGGAGCTCTCCCTTAATTAACAACCATATTATATGTATTATTTGGTGAGAGAACTTTTCTGCTAGTGCACAGAACAAAGAGGAGTAAATAATTATTTATTTATTTATTTATTTATTTATTTATTTATTTATTTATTTATTTGTAAAAACAAACCAAGAATTGTGTGCAACACAATAGTTTGAGGCACACAAATGGATGGGGTGGAATTTGATGCGCCTCCCAGAATCCATGTCGTAATACAAAACTTTTTTTTTAAGATAGATAAAAAACCCCAAAAACTAATGCCCATCACCAGCATCTCAAGAGGACACCTTGAGGGATGCTTTGATGAAAGGGATTTTGAGGATGGGGGCAAAGAGTCTCAAAATGAGGTGTCTGGCCATGTGCTAAGCTAGCTAGCATTCATTTTATTCATTTCAGTGGATCATCTGTGGAGTTCTTATGTGGGTTCCATCAGAAATGATGGAAGCTAAAGGCAACTGCAGTGTTTTCTAGACTGTATCCTTTACCACAAATATATTCAGTGCAAATCCAACAACCACTATAAAACAAGTGTCTTGCATTTTTCCAGTGGTTTCAAGAAAATTCTGCTAAATATCAGAATTACGCACAAATAATGTGATGTGCAAACAATCGGAGCTAGGGAAATTGCCCTTAAACTGGCTAAGCCCCATTGACTTCAGTGGGACTGAACACAGAATCACTGACTCATAGAATTGCACAGTTGAAGGGACCCTGCATTACCTGCTAGTGGAAATGGTTCATGGCTTGAAGGCTGCAGCTGCAATCTATAAGCAAGTCGCTTCAGAAGAATGGTAGAGCAGTTTCTCAGAGGTCAATGGAACATCACTGGGATTATTTCCGTCATCGTGGTCTGTGGATTTGCAGTCTGAGTGCCCAACAGAGTAGAAAATTTGAAAGGTCATGCAGTATTTAAAAGGGCCTCTAGTAGCTCTTCTGTATCTCGAACCTTTAAGGGTAACAACTGTGCCTTATTTCAAAGCTGGAAAAAATAATATTTCCAGTAGACTAAACATACAGCTTCTATTCTTGTGGATGTATGAGATTTCAAGCATCCCATGGTGACTATTTAATGTCAAGAACAGATTTATTATGGAATGTATAGAATGGTAGGGGGGTGGAAAAGAGACTGGCAGAGTTAAAAGAGATCAAAATGCAATCGAAGTGGCATTCACACAGCAGTTTATTCCATATCCCCAAAGTTTCCCTTATTTGTTAATTTCCACATTGTAAGTGGGAAATGGAATAAACAGCTGTGTGGATGCAGAGCTAGTCAAACCTCACCATTCTATGGAGGAACTTTAGCCCTATTCAATCCATAGAGAAGGTTGTATAGGTACATACCTTAGAGGACAGAATGAGCTCCTGTAAAAAGTTCTCTGACTTTCTTATACCTAATAAAGATGGGTTCATGTTTGGGCACAGAACCTGTACTTTTAGGCCAGCTGGGGTTGATATGTTTTATGGCTATTTCACAGACTGATTGCCAAGTCACATAACCTTGACACAATAAACTCTCTCTCTCTCTCTCTCTCTCTCTCTCTCTCTCTCTCTCTCTCTCTCTCTCTGTGTGTGTGTGTGTGTGTATATATATAGATATATGTAATTTCATTTTGAGTCAGCTCTATCTAGGCATATTGGCACCAATTTTAATTGATTACACCACCATTTTCCTCAGCTTTCCTAACAGACATGATACAGTGCTCTACCTCAATCACTTTAAGAGCAACCTACTTCAAAAAGCTTATCATTTCAATTTTTCACACATTCTGTTTGTGGGTGTGGGTGTTCAGTATTTCACTCTTATCTCATCTCACAGCCCACTGCGGTAAGCCGGTATTCCTTAACAATAGCCCTTTTCAATCTCAGACCTAATAAAAAGGGAAAAATGTGTATCACAAGAAGAGAAAGTTGCCTATTTCTTTTTATTATTAAACTCTCCCATTGTTTTACTGATAAAGAAGACTGCCATTTGAAAGGAAGGCTGCCTTTGTATTAGCTGCAATCATTCTGACACTAATGAGAATTCCCCACCATCTCGGTATATACAAGACCCAACTACAAAACATGTACATGGATGATGAATTCAGGTCTTCCACCCCTACTATTCTTACAGAAATCAAGACAGAATTTATTCACAACCCCACTTTTTGTTGTAATGCCTTCCCCCCACTTCTTTGCCTTGCAAAGAATTTTGGCCATTGCTATGATGATGCAAATTCTGTGGATCACACCTTAGAATTTCATGCAAACCATATTCTTAAGCAAGAAGTGAGACATGGGGCATATGTTTTTATGTTTCTGCATTAGTTCTGGTCAAAGATATTATTTACATCTCCTATGTTAACAACCTTATCAGAATGAATCAGAATGGAACATTGCTGAATACCTCTTTCAATACGTTGCTTTCATCTGGCCCATGAACATGTAGCCACATCATGCTGCCTCTGATGTCACTGGGAGAATGGTGATGCCAGGAGTCCTCCCATCACAGAACCTTCACAGCTACCACCGCTGCTTCCCACCTTCTCTTCCCCAAAGCAATCTGTTGGCAGAAGTTCACAATAGGCCCTCCATTAGGCTGTAAATAAGGCTCCTGTAAGAAAAGAACTGCATGCCCATTGCCTCTGGGGGAAAAATAATACTAGAAATGTGCATTCTCAGATCAATCATACAATCTGAAAATCTGGCCCAAGTTGGAACATGTCTTAGTGATGCAAAGATGTAGTCAAGTCTGATTCACTAGTATAGACCGTTGTGATGCCTTGTTACTTAGCATGTGGCCCTAAATTGTCTAGGATTTACCCATATGTCTGATCTAGGAAACATGACCCTCTTGCTCAGTTGTCTTTGCTCATCCTCTGTGATATCAGTATGTGGCCAAATACTGAAAATATCCATCTTAACATTTCAAAATATAAGAACATATTAGGGCTATTTTTAGCCAAAATAGCAAGTACAGTATAGATATAGTGATCAAAGCACACGCATCAAGCCAGGTTAACTGAACAATGGCAATGAATGCCAAGCCAAACATTCTAAAAAGTTTCCTATCTGATTTTGGTACAGAGACTTTTCTGGTGTGCAGCAGTGGTTAGAGGTTTGGATCCAGGCTAGGGAATCCTGGGTTCAAAATCCCATTCAGTTAGGGAAGCTCACTGGGCAAGCTTAAGGTAAAAGGTAAAGGGACCCCTGACCATTAGGTGCAGTCGTGGCCAACTCTGGTCTTGTGGCGCTCATCTTGCTTTATTGGCTGAGGGAGCCAGCGTACAGCTTCCGGGTCATGTGGCCAGCATGACTAAGCCGCTTCTGGCGAACCAGAGCAGCGCACGGAAACGCCGTTTACCTTCCTGCTGGAGCGGTATCTATTTATCTACTTGCACTCTGACGTGCTTTTGAATTGCTAGGTTGGCAGGAGCTGAGACCGAGCAACGGGAGCTCACCCCGTCATGGGGATTCGAACCACCGACCTTCTAATTGGCAAGTCCTAGGCTCTGTGGTTTAACCCACAGTGCCACTCGCGTCCCTGGGTAAGCTTAAGCCACTCACTTTATCTGAGCTTAAGCTCCCTCACTAGGTTATGGGAGAGAGATAAAAGGGGATGGAAAGACATCCTGTAAAGATGGGTGGGATCAAAATGAAGTAAAAAAGGGGAGCACATTTGCGTAGAAGACTGGGAAGCCAATGCGACCTCTGCACAACTGTGTGTGGAATCAGATGAAGTCTGAGGTCTAATGATGCTGTCCTCACTGAAGTTAAGGTCACCTTCTACTGTGCAGGTTGCAGTTGTCCTCCAGAATCAGTGTCCCATGTAAGATGAATTGGGCCTGTCCAATTTCATTTTATCCCTAATAAGGTTATATATCACAACAGCTGGATGAGGTTGAGGAGTATTTCTTATGGCTAAGAGTGGAAATGCATTCAGTCAGTGGCGGGCTAGATGGACAGACAGTGTATATGATCTGGTGTATAAGGTGGTTTCCAATTCTGTGTCATGCTAATATGCAGGCTCCAAAACCATAGACTCAGAAAGGGAAAGACAGGAATGGAAACATCATTGTGTGTGAAATGGCACAGGGTGGTCAAAATGTGAAATTGTTGTGCACTCTCTCTCTCTCTCTCTCTCTGTGTGTGTGTGTGTGTGTAAGAGAGAGAGAGAGACATTGTATGGTAGCTATTGCACTACACTCTGCAATACAGTGGAACCTTGGGTTAAGAACTTAATTCGTTCTGGAGGTCCGTTCTTAACTTGAAACTGTTCTTAACCTGGGGTTCCATTTTAGCTAATGGGGCTTCCTGCTGCCGCTGCGCTGCCGCCGCACAATTTCTGTTCTCACCCTGAAGCAATGTTCTTAACCTGAGGTACTCTTTCTGGGTTAGCGGAGTCTGTAACCTGAAGCGTTTGTAACCTGAAGCGTCTTTAACCCGATGTACCACTGTAATGGTATTGTGATGCTCAGATCCTCCATAAACCTTTGTTCCTTGTCCTGCTACTGCCCCCCTTTCCTTTGCTCCCTCATTACTTGGTCTTGCAGCAACTAACAACCCTGGCTAACCTACTTTCCACAGGGTGGCTTAGGGTAGACAATAGGCAGCAGGTGATCTACATATCCCAGAGCTCTTTGTAGACTGCAAGGTAATAACATGTTCCAGGGATGCTGCAGGGAATCTGGAGGTGGGGGAACCTTCAGGGTGAAAGGAGAGTGAAACTGTTGAGGTTCCTTTAATTGCTGTTAGAAAAAAACATCTGGTGCACCTGCAGGTCTTGTGGTCAGTGTTTGAAGGCCAAGAATGTCACTCTTACCTGGCAACCAGCCAAAAATGAGGTCATCCTTGTGTAAATTAAGAGGGTTGGTACATTGCCTTTCTTGTTTCGCTGCCTGCTAACTCTGCCCAATTGGCATTGAACTCTGTGCTGTATGTATGCTGTGAGTTGTTGTGCTTGCTTTGCATTTGAAGCTTGCGCCTTCTACTAGAGATCTAGTGCAACCCTTCACTTGTGTATGTACGTAGTGAAACTGCCTTAATGTTCTGGACCTTCCAGTAAAGGATTGAACTGACTGAAAACCTGAAGTCTGACTAAGTTTCTTTAGCACAAAGTACACTGTCGCGAACCTATATACTTGCAGAGACTGCACACATTTGGCATATGCCCTCCTCCAACAGAAACTGCCTGACCCATTTCTCATCCTCAGGAGGTGGAAGTTTTCTGGGGGTGGCAGGCACTACTCCCTATTTTTAAAAATCCATTGTAACATGACTCAGGTCACATCTGCAGTATACATTTTAAACAGCATCATACCACTTTAAACAGTCATGACTTCTTCCAAAGAATCTGTTCACCTGTGGTTTTCTGAAATATCAGTTTCTAGACTAGGCAGTGTGATGTTGCACTCAGGTCCTACTTGCAGCCTTCCATCAGGCATCTGGTCAGTCTCTGTCTGGCATAAGATGCTTCTTGGGCTTTTAAGAATAGGAATTATAGTTTTTTATGGGTGCTGAGAGTTGTTCAGAGAGCTCTATTCCCCTCACAGGGCTGCGATTTTCAGAGTGGTTTCCTCTTCCCAGAAGACTCTGGAAATGGTAGTTTTGTGAAGGGACTAGAGGTGTCCTATTGACTATTGGTTGTCCATGGCCCTTGGCTCCTGGATCACTTCAAAATGGTGTTCACAGCCTAGCCCTGATACTTTGAAACCTGCAATATTCTGGTTGCCTGTTGTCCACACTTGGGTGCTCTGCGAAAAAATTATATCTCCCAGTTTCCCTGGTGCCTTATTCTGCCATCACAATTAGTTTAGATGATCATCCAAGCTGGAGATGAACCTTTGGGGAGAATTACAGTCATTTTGACATATTGTACACATTACAAGCTAGACAAATTTGTTTTCTGAACCACGTGATGACATTCTTTCAGTCAACATTGCCAATTTCCAAGGCCACGTGGACACCTGCATATTGAATTTAGCAGTTGGACAAAAAGATCACAGCCAGTTCTCCTTCAGCCGCTTGCACTGTGATGGGAGGGTAAATAGAATACTGTATATTGCATAGTCACAAAACATCTTTTTAAAAGCCTCTTTTATCTCCACTCCTTCTCAAGTTTCTGTCTAACTTGCTTTGGAATTGCCACAGACGGATGATAAATAGCAATATCAAAGTCCCTTTCCCAGGTAGTTTCATCAGCTGTTGAATATCCTATCTGCATTTTTCAAATACCATATGGATCCAATTACCCCCATGCTCCTACATACTTAGGGTACTGCTGCAACATTAAGGCATATTCTACATGAATTTGAGTTTTTTTCTTCAGTGGCTTTTGCCTGGTGACATTAGGATTCCTTGTCAATCAAAACACAGAAAAAATTGTCTCTTGCTGTGCCACTGAGACCAAACTGTCACAGAGAAAAATATCACACAGCACAAAAGATGTACCTTTTTGATACAACATGATTATCGTGATCTCATATTTTGTTGTGGTTTCTATTGATTATTCCCTTTCTGATTTTTTTTCTTGCAGAACAGAGTTCGTACTTTGATGCTTTTCTTTGATAAAGTTATAAAGCTGCCTTGAAGATTTCAAATCTGTCATGGGACTGCTCCCTTCACAAAGAGTGTGTTGCAAATGATGTCCCCCATTCTTCAGAAAACAGGCTGTTCGCCTCTCAATCAGCCAATATTATCCTACCATGTAGGAAGACTGTCTTTTTCATCTCTGTTTTTCATTCTGTTCTACTGAAATATTAACTGGGCAATATAATACTGCTGACGTGCTGTTTGCTCTATACATCTCCAATGCAATTTATTGCACGAAGACTCCTATGGAATGCAAATCAGTTCTCTAGTCATCTCTTCCTTTTGAATGCTAGTTGGCAACTAATTTTTAACAGAAGCCATATTTTGAACTGATTAAGGGTTGAAGGGCAAGCAACGCTGGCTCTGCCACCTTGATTCACTCTACAGATGGCATCAACGTTTGAGAATATCTGGCTCAAAATACGATTTATCCAGCTTGCAATATGTGTCTGTATTTCGTGGTGGGATCTTTTGCCCCCGAAAATGGTCTTCTGCAATGTAAATTAAGAATATTATGAGCTTATTTTGTCCCTTCATGGTGTGAATTCCTCAGACTAGGTGTTCAAAAAAGGCAGTAGCTGTGTTGACAGTTAGTTGGCACAAGTTCTTTCACTGCTGAAATTAACTTTATCTCATAATGGGTACATAATGTACAGATCAATACCATGGTTTTTCACGTACCGTACATGCCGTAGGCATTTACATTCATTATATTAATATGACTCAAGAAGCAAGGAAAACAACACACACACACACAACTGTATATGGCAACCCTAATATATGGCTGAGGGCTCTTGTGAACAGAAAACTAAACAACCAACCAGTTTTGAAAATTGCCATTGCCACTAATTCAATTACCAACAATGTATGCAAAATTACAGCATATAGTGGGACAGTGAGTGTGACTTGGGGGAATGGTGTCATGGACCAGATTGGGGCCCCCATATGGCCTAATTAAGTCTGTGGGTCAGAGGTATCCCCACCGCAGTAGAAGGAATCAAACTTCAATAACCTCTGAGTTCCTTTCCAATTATTCCATTGCTCTGTAAGATGGAACGTCAATTCTCTACAGGAGCATGACTACTGTTCCATAACTTCAAAGGAAAGAGTGCTTGGTTGCGGAGTCATGTTGACATGTATCACAGACATTAGCCCCACTACTAATAATGGCCATATAAATATGACAGCTTGTTGGAGGGACCAGAAACTGAGTGGCTATGCTTTGCATGCAAGAGCCTCAAGTTGGATCCTTGTCATCTACATGTTTTTGTTGTTTGGTTGTTTTTTTAAAATCAAGTAGGAGGTGGTTTGAGCCACTGCTAGCCAGAGTAGATAATATAGGGCTAGATAGGCAGTTTCCTGTGCTAGGACTGCTGGTGGTACTCATGGCAGCTCAGAGTTGATTTCCAGAACTGTTGCAGCTACTACAAACATATGATTGTAAAGCAGTATCACACTGTAGAAGATTGTGTACATTTTATTGCTAGCCTTGACCCTAGTACTGAATGAGAGAGACATATGAGAGAACTCATCCGAAACACTTTGAAGTCCAATGCTGCAGCTTCCCGGTGAAATTAAGTTCCAGCCCTTCTCATAAGAGAAATCAACCAGTGTTTACAGAAGGAACATTATGTTAATCTTAAAATGTATAATTTGAAACAAAATTCTGAATTTTTAATGTCCCCCAGCTACCTGTAGCTTCATTCCCTTACAATTCAGGGAAGGGGAGCCAATTCAGGGAAGGGGAGGGGGGGGGACCCACATTCATTACCACAAACATGTCAGCTTTGCACTGCACTGACAGCCTGCAAAAAAAGGAAAAGGAAAAAACCCTCTTCTGCAATGCTTGACTTGTGTGTCACAGTTCTATTATTTGGGGCTGGTTGTGCCCTGACACAAGGCTGTATGATGCTTTGCCCGTCATCAGCACAGTGTGACTGGAATAATTCTGGTGAGGCTTTAAAATATGCATTCAGCCGTGTAAGAAAAATCACCAGCTGCATTTCAGCCTGCTGCCCACGTCCTGAGATAATTCTAAAAATGCCCACTCCTTGAAAATATTAAGTGCTTGACCACTTGAAAGAGAACATGCTGCATTGCTACTTAACTGTTACATTGCATTTACTGAACGATGTTATTCATAAGGATGGACAAACCTGTCTGTTTGGGGTTCTCTTGTTTTCTCACCACCCCCACCCCCAAGCTTATTTGCCATTCACCACATTTCTGCATCTCTGAGCTTCCTTTTAAAAAAGTCCTTGCAGAAATTTGTCAGCACTTTATACCACATTTTATAGCACATCAATGGCCGCTAGCCATGAAAGTCATGCTCTTCCTTCAGGGCTAGAAACAATAATGAATCTGAATGCAAGTTGATGGATACTGCAGGATGGGCGAGTGCTGGGGACTTGCTTGCGGGTTTTACCACAGGCATCTAGTTGGCCACTGTGAGAACAGGATAGTAGACCAGATGGGCTAGCCTGGTCCAACAGGCTGTTCTTAAGTTCAATTATCCTAAAATACACATTCTTAATGTAATTTTCCAACATGCACATTTTTTTTGGCAAGCATTTCTCCTTAATAAAATGCATTGTTATGTGTTGTTTTCACCCATGTATCCACTTTTAGGCACACAAACCCCAATATATATACTTTCCTGCACATTCTTTGGTTGTACAACTGTCAAATTATGAATGGTAGCTGCATTTTGGTTCACTCTTTGTGAAAATTAGCTATGGTTGCCTTAAAACTAAATTAAACTTCTGCCCCATCCCTAGATACTGCATTTATTGGATAATCTTTCTGCAAAATATTTTAATGTTGAAAGGCATTTTAGCCCCACACCCACCATTTTGCTGCTTTTGTAATAAATTGTGAACATTGGCAGTTCATAGCTGAAGACTACATTTATCCTCCTCAGCCCAAACACTATTAAAATGCAAGACTTTTCAAGATGTCTCTCTCATCTGTCACACTCAAGATTCACAGAGTGTAGTCAGCACGCTATGACATGATTTGCATTCACAGCATAACCTGTACAGTTAAACCTTCACATTTTAGTGTCAAGCCATAAAAAAACCCCGTACTGTACTGACCAAATGTATTTCCTAGAATATTAAATCTCTCATGAACTTCACTACTTTCAAACAGATGTTATTACATATTGTGAATACCAAGCGATTTCTGTTTATGCTCATTTTCTGTTGGGATTTATGCCCTATAAATCTGCTCTGATCAATTTCAAATGCCTCAAGAGTTCCTAATTCTACAGTCATAAAGCAATCCAAATCTAAACCTGCTTCTTTTACTGCAAGAACCCCTGCCGCATAGGTTATCTGACTGACAATATTTTCTCCCTCTCTCTCCAGGAACTTGGGCATAAGATACAGCTTTTGGAGATGAAAATACATAGTGGTTAGAGAAAAACACTCCCACTGGATGAGTAGGTGGCAGTGGTGGTCAGAAGTGCTTTTTCTTCAACGTAGGCTGGTGTGCCAGCTGCACATGCTCCTCCTGAGAAAGTCAGACCAGACTGTGGTATCAGGGGCAGAGCAAACTGGGGCAGGATGTTCCACGGGGCCTCCAAGGAGTCTGCCTGCCTCCTCCCACTGAGTCGTCCTACAGCTGGGGGGGGGGGAGGCAGCGGGCGGACTGTTTGGGGCACTGCAGAGCCTGCGGGCACCCAAGCCACCATGTCACTCCCAGGAGAGACACATGGCTAGGGCATGCAGCAGGCCCTGTGGTGAGTGCCCCCTGACATTTTGTCACTCCCCTCAGTGGTGACACCCGGGGCTGCCCGCCCCACCACACCCCCTTCCTCCGCCCCTGTATGGTATCACATCAAGATTGGATTACTGAAGTGCTCTCTATATATATCGGGTTAGCTTTGAAGAGCCTTGTTTGTAGATTATGTTCCAAACCAGGCACCATCTCCTTCTGAAAGGCAGTGTGGGAAAAGAGAAAGACTATTAGCCACTCATGGTTTCTTGAGGAGTGAGAATTATTTTTAACTAACCATATCAGGTTTCAAATTAACATCTTTTCTGTCAATCTAATTCCTGATTAAGTGGGGTATCTTTTCAATGCATTAACTGTTTTTATGGATTAATGTTGTGATTTGGCATCAGGTACATAGGAGGACTTGTGCTCTCAGTACAGCCTAGCCTCTGGCTCTCTGGGCAACTCTCTTATAGACTAGGAGAAAGCCAGCTGCAATCCTGCCTTAAGAGCCCTGATGGGCAGCTGTATAGAACCTTATTCACAACGCTTTTGGGGAAGTGATTCTGAACCCCTAAGAAAGGTCCTAGGATGAGGGGAACCTGATGCTCTTCCAGCAGAAAGGAAATGCCTATAGACATGACTAAATGTGCATCATGTAGCACACAGATGCCTCAACTAAAAACAAAGATGGGGATGTTTTTCCCCATAATATTGTTGGATGAACAACTGATTCAACTTCATATGTTTATCAAATTAGCTTTCCTTTAGCTGGTTGATACATTCCCAGCCCCTCCAAGTGCCCCTATTTTCCAGGGACAGTCCTGGATTTACAGAAGCTGTTCCGGTTTCTGATGTGATCCTGGAATGTGCCGCTTTTCCTTAGGACATCCCTAATTTCATCAGCTAAATGTTGGAGGGTATGGAGTTATGTGACTCTCGAACCAAGGAGATAAGTAACTACAACCTTTAGAAGACATCTGAAAGCAGTTTTTTTAAAAAAAGAAAGTTTAATGTTTTGTTACGTTTTTATATATGTTGGAAGCTGCTAAGAGTGATTAATAATATTAAAATTATGATGATGATGATGGAATTAGGACATCCCTATTTTTGTTGGAGAAATGTTGGAGGGTATGCATTTCCAAGTGGGGATCATATCTCTGGAACAAAGAACAAAGGCTTGCCACTGGAAATAATGAAGAAGGAAAAAGCACTAAACAAAAGTAAACCAGTGCACTTGTTGTGTCTATATGGGTTAACAAAGGAGCAAGAAGAAAATCTACATTTTTTTAAAATTATGCCACCCTCCTTTCTCTTCATCTCCCTATAAAACAATTCTAAAGTGCCTTTTTGTTGTAGTGAAACTCTATTCCAGGGGTATTTTCTAATAACTCCTAGATAAGAATCTTCACTTGCTCTTCAGTGATTCTCTTCGTCAACTCGCTGATATGGCATATTTCTCAATTCCTAAGAACAGCAGGTCTTAGGCATGAATGGGGGGGGGGAGAGGAAAGAAGCAGTATAAGCGTGCACACACACACACACACACACACACACGACACACACACACAAAATTTGGATAGCATGTGGCTCACAAAACCCATTGCACCTTCCCAGCACATATTTGCTAGTGATCATGAGAATGAAACTAGCCGCTGGAAAACAATGATGGGCTGTGGGCAAATGCATTGCTTTTACTGTCATTAAAAAGAAATCTGGTGTCATTTTCAGTATTGCTAGAATGGGCAGGAAATAACAAGGGAAATGAAGAGGCCTTGCTTGCAGCATTGATGAGTCAGGCCCTGGGAATTTACCTATTAGTTTAGCAGCACCCTCACTCTCAACACAGCTGAGTCCTAACCGTTAGCCTTCTGGAGCTGCAAGCCTTTTCTGTCATTAGCATCTGATGACAAATTCCAGACTCTCCAAACATTTCTCCAGTTACAAGATCCACAGGGTCCTGCTTAATAATATGTTCACTGGTTAAAGGTCTGAGAGCATTTGTCTTAACACAGAAATAGACTTGAAGGGCTTTAAAATAGCCATTATCATTTGTCTTGCCCACAAAAAGCAAATATAAAAGGAGGCACTTCAGCAACATTTTGCTTCTCTCTCTCTCTCTCTCTCTCTCTCTCTCTCTCTCTCTCTCTCTCTCTCTCTGTGTGTGTGTGTTTCTCTGTGTCTGCATCTACCTATCCATTCCTTTTTCTGACTTGATCTAGTAAAAATGCATCCCATATTTTTAAAGGCACTTGACCTTTGTTGTGGTCTTATGCCCTTTACAATTGCTTATCTTTATGAAAAAGTAGCATCTCCTACTGTCTCTCAGAGGTTTGTTTTCTTTTTGATATAAATGCTACACTCCATCCAGTTTATATTCTGGCTCCTGCTACCCTTCCACTTTATTTCAGATATTTTTGGATATCAGCTTATTTGTTTAACCTGCCCTTTGGTTCTCAAATGCCATGTACATTTTATACAACATGCTGAAGAAGAAAAATGGGGGTCATTTTAACCTGGAATAAACTTAGTCCATATTGACCATGATATTATTATTATTATTATTATTATTATTATTATTATTATTATTAAAAGCACAATGTACCATAAAACTGAAAACAATAGATAAGGAGAAATACATATCATTCCAATCCAGTGCAAGATCCATTTCTCAACAAATATAATGAATAACAGTAAATAAATAAATAATACATTTGTTGTCTGAATCATTAAAACCCCCACTATTAACACTTCCAAGCAACTGTCCAATTTTTCTCTGAACAATTTGAGTTAAGGGTTTTGCAATATGAGGCGGTACTATCATGAAGGGGTTTTCCAAAGAGAGGCAGCATGACCTCTCTTTGGAAAACCACGTTGCAGTATTCATTTACAATATCAAGTTTTTTTGGAATGAGGCTAAAAAGGGAAGAACTCAAGAGCGGGGAAAATGGAATTGAGGTGGTTACATTACTGACATATTAAAACCTGTCCTCTATTTTTGGTTTAAGGTTTCACTAACCTCAATATCTATTTTCAATGCCTCCAGGGAACCTGAAAAATCACAGCACAGATTTGGAAGCAAGAAGCCAAACTGGTGGCCAAGTTTTATGAACGTTTCGTGCACTTGAAAAAGAATGATAGAAATTGCTCTAGCTGATGCTTTAAAAGCATATAAATGTTCTAAAGAGATACAGGGACACACTCAGGGGTTTGTGCATATCAGCACACAACCACAAAGCCATTTCAGAACAGGCATGCACCTGCACAGGGTCATAAAAAGAAACTTTAATTTGCATTAGTGGACTATGATACTTTCATTTCTGCAACTATTTTTGAGCCATATCAGCGCTTAACAACATTTATTTAAAATATTTGTTTTAGCATCCTCATTAGGTCACAAAACTGGGGTGCAGGGGGTGAAAGAATGCAGACATAGTCCTTTCAAACAACAACACTATCAATGTCATTTTTTTTGTAGAGTTTAGAGTGTTAGGCTCCAACCTGGGAGAGCAGATTCTTGTTCCCCTCATCCATGAAGATCACTGGCTGACTTTGGGCTGGTCACTTTCTCTCAGCCTAACCTACCTCACAGGATAAAGGTAGGGAGATGGAGGACCATGTATGCCACCATGAGTTCCTTTGAGGCAAGGTGTTATAGAAATGCAATAAATAGTAATCATTAGATTGGGAGTAGTGCCCTGATAAACTATGGTTTATCCTGTAGTTTAGCCTGCGGTTTAGCCTAGCCTCCCTGGGCTCACATGCTTCCTGATCTCCTCCATTCCTTCAGCTCAGTCACAAGAAAGAGTCCATTTTTATTATTATTAACTACAGCTCTCATATTGTTCCAACCTGACAAGCTGTGGCTAATCTTAACCATGAGATGTTTGAAACAAGCCAGCTTCAAATCCCAGTTTATGTAGCTGACTTGTTTTAACTAACCATAGTTAAGATTGGCGAAAGTTGGGGGTTCAGAAATAACTTAACATGCAACTGATCCCAAATAGCAGCAACATCTCCTAAATATCTCCTCATAGTCTAGGCCCGCAGGAATGGCCAAACTCCAGCTGTTTTGGGACTACAATTCCCATCATCCCTGACCACAGGTCCTGTTAACTAGGGATGATGGGAGTTGTAGTCCCAAAACAGCTGGAGGGCCAAGTTTGGCCATGCCTTGAGGGGCAAGAGGAATCGGAAGGAGGCTAGGTTTGTTCCCATCAGGATAAACCATGGTTGATCAAGATGTCTCATCAACTTAAGGTATAGTGGCAACAGTTAATGCTGAAACCTATTTCACACTTTTTAGCGAATTTCATGAAGCTGTCCATCTTTCACCATTCAGAGATCCTCACAAACGGTGTGTGAGAAATAATGGCACCATATTAGACTTCAGCAGCAAAATCTGTGCTGCAAGCATCTCTTTTAACATTCTGCTCTCCCTAAATCTTCCAAATCCAGGATCTGTCTAAGAAACAAGAAAATGAATATTACAGTGCTGCCAAAACTAGGTGACTCTATAATTATCAGGCTTTTAAACTTGCCCATAATTTCCCCATTTTCTGACAATGGGTTTAAACGTATTATAATCATGTCTCACTCAAATGCATTATGGCTCTTCCCCCCCCACCCCCCACCTTTACTAAGCTTTTAAAAATAGGCTTTTTGTTAAGCTTCAACTGCAAAATAATTTGTGGGGGGGGGGTTGGAAAAAATATCTCTTAACTTATCAGTTTTCAGAATCTGTACTGTGAAGTATATTGACAAAAAAAGAGAGCCAGAGACCACAATACATTTGCAGCCAATCTTATCTGAAGTTATAATTGCTATGGCTATTTACCAGACTCAGATAGAGCACAATGGATCTCCCACTTAAGTGAGCAAATAATAAGGTGACAATAATTGCACTATGCCATATGTTTTCTATTCAGATATTGATAAGAATGTTATCAAACGGATTTGCTGTGTTGCAGATGAAATATTGGGGGCGGGGGGAGGGATATTGATAGAAGCTGGTAATATGAATTCACTCCATGCCATGTGTAGAAAAGGAATTTAAACCCATCAGGAACTAATCACATTTCATTTTCTATTTTTTTTTCTCTCTCTCCTGGTCAACATACTAGTACGGCTGAGGTGTGTGATAATCAAAGTCTTCTTCATGGTTGAATAAATTTAATACCCTTGCTTCATCAATGCAGCGCATTAAAAAGTCCCTTGACATATTTAGCTTGATTGTCTAAGGCATTACACTAGAGCCATGATATTAGAGATTTCACATACAATACTGGGGGGTCTTTGCTTTCATTTATCTGTAACATGACATACAAAATTGGATCGAAATAGCTTTCTCTATTAAAAAAGACCAATTGATAAAGTCGTAATGCAGTCTAGGCTGTACAAGTGGAGAAATAAATGAACATTAATTTGGTATTTGTAGAAGCAGGTTGGACCGCATAATTCAGGTATCTGGAAGTGTAGAAAATAATAATAATAATTCAGCGATGCAATGTAATATGAAACAGAGATTTGTTTTTAAAGCAAACTAGTTAAAAACAGTTCCAGCATGTTTCAAATGCTAAGTTGTTCTGGATTTTTCCCTCGTGGAATAGTTTAATATGTATATTAGGAAAGCATTCTCTGCTCCAATAGTCATATCCATTTTAATCATGCTTTTCTCTCCCCCCCCCCCACTTTCTGCATTAATTTATAACAACTAACATTATGTTTGCTTGGCTCAAGAGACTCAGAAAATGCAAGGTGACTGGCAACTTCTCTTTCCCCAGGATTTCATAATGTTTTTTTTTTCAAGTTACATAATTCAGCCTCCATGGGGGAAAGGGTTCTTTTTGCTGCAGAATCTCCCAGGAGAGTCAGTTCTGTCAGATTAACAGAAAATATTCACAAAAGGCCAGCACTGAGCATGTTTGCACTGTCTTGTGGTCAGAGCTGAACATCTGGCAATGGCAACAGATGGAGGAAATGTGAAATGGGTGGGAATGATGGGTCCTACATTGTCAATTCAGAATGCAGAAACAGATGGAAATCCAACAGGGCATTCTACATTCACAGAAGCATATCCTGAGGTCCTTCCTGTCTTGTCTAACTCGTGAAAATGAGAATCTGTACCTGAACCATTGTTGGGAAACATCAATGCTCTGGCAAAGTAACCGTGGTCAGGTGGGAATTAGGGGTTTGAAAGGGCTTATGGACAGATTGGCTAGTTTAGCACTTGATTCAGAATGTAAAATGATGTCTTATTTATCATTCATTTCTGATGACTGGCAAACCAACAATTTCCCAAAGGTTCTAATGCCCCACATAACACCCAAAATGTCAAAAACGTGACTGCCTTGTTGTTGGTGGTGGTGATTTTTGTTTTAATTGTGTCACAAATTCCAAAGGTTTATCCCATACATTGGGAGGTATCTAACTGTCCTTCCATTCAAGGAAGGCTCTTTGATCTAGTGGAGGCTTGCTTCAGCAGAAGGCTGGTGGAGTCACTCTTCAGACTTTCTTCTTTTCTTCTGCAGAATATCCCCAAATCATTTGGATCAGGTTTCAGGGCCAATGCAGGAGGGAAGAGTGAATTAGCAATAATCACATGCCACCTTTCATTCCCTGAAACTTCTGCTGGATCAAAGAGTCTCTTGTGACTGGAAGCACACAGTGGAATACAAGCCTTTGGTCTGAGTTTTTGTTTTTTAAATGAACTCTAAATTTGGCTATGGTTGAGAGCAACCACCATTCCAGCACCAACTAAGCTTCATGCTGTAAGATCAACTTACTCAAGTCATACTTTACAAATGATGCACAAAGTAAAACACAGGCATCCTTTAAAACCTGCACTTCTCTGAATTTACAATACAGATCTTTGGCCAAGTAATGTGTACTATTATTAGTGCATACGGTAAATAAAATAAATATATAATCGAATCCTGGACACACCAGAACATAGGAAGCTGCCTGGAGTCAAAGCATTGCTCCATCTACCTCAGTACTGTCTATACTAACTGGGAGGAGCTCTCCAGGGCTTAAGACAGAGTTCCATCCCAGTTTTCCCTGTAGATGCCAGGGACTGAACCTGGAACCGTCTGCCTGCAAAGCAGATGCTCTACAGTTGAGCTAGAGCCCTTCGCTTAGAATCTTGTGGGGAGGCCTCTTCATCGTGATGATGCATGAGGATGACTTTAAATATTTATTTTAATATTCTTTATTTCTGTTGACTAATTGCCTCGTTATAAGCAGCCTTGAGCATTTCTAAATGGAAAGGCAGGGTATAAAAGTTGTCAACTGGTTGAATCAATAATCATATCCTGGCTTCCCTGGTGCACACTCATGTAAAACATACTAATATGTAATTTTGGGCAATAATCGGCATGGTCTGCAGCCAATTTCATTAATATTTTTCTAGCTTGCATGATGATGGACCTAACTAGTGCCTGCATCAGGCCACATATTACATTTCCCCCCGTATGTTTTGCAGAGGAATGGGGTCTGTTTACATAGTCAAGAAACTTTCCTCTCCTTCAGACTATAATTGAATCATACCAAAGTAGGATTTAAGTTGCAGCACGTGTTGCTGCAAGACAGGCATATTGGGGGAAATCAGGAAAGCTAAGGCAGCAAAATGAATTGTAACTAGAACAAGAAGTGGAAGTGAGGATTTTAGGCACTTAGGCACTTTGAAACCCTTTGGGCTTTATAGGCTTCTGTCAATCCATGGGCTCTGACAACTGCATAGAACATTGTTGGAATAAAACAGGAATGGAAATTCACTGTTCTTTAACATAAATACAAAAATGAAGGGACCTGAAACAGCTTATGTCTGCTCCCTAGAAATATCAGGTCCATTACACAGTGCAAATAAATACATGATGCCCAGATACTTTTTGAAACAATTATCTCTCATTCCAGCAGGAATTCTCCATAAAAATCAACATCAGATTTATATGTGCAGCAGAATCTGATTTTTTAAGGCTAGCATTTTGAAAGGAGCTGTTCTTCCCATAGGGTCTCGTCAGAAAAAGCCAGAGTTGCTCTGGGGAAAATATAACTTAAGCACATTTCTCTCTAATTTCATTTCTTCTACAACAAGATTCAAATGGAGCAGCCAAATTTCAAAAACTAAGACATATCCTAAACATTGCAAAAATGGATGTAAGCCTCCGGAAGGAAAGCTATCAGGCTCAAAAAACCCCACACCAAGGTAGTTTCAGGTGTTTGAATTGAAGGTGTTCCTTCAATACTGAAGGAAGACCAAGTTCAATTTCATGAACACAACCACATGATCATGCACTATTTTCCAGTGCTAATCCACACAAGCACAATGAATTGCATATTTATTAGCTCTAGGAAGTAGCACTTACCTGTGGCTGCATTCACAGAAATGGTCCAATGGACCATTTTAGAGCATCTGAAACAGGCGTTTTTCATTGCTGTGCATAGATTTGAACTACTAATACTTCATCCCACCACTGCCTGTGAAGCAGTCATCACTGCCCTCCCACACATAACACCCCACCCCTTTATCTTGAAAAACATCACACATTTTGAGTGCTCACTTTAGTGCTGCATTAAAGGTAACATTTGGTTAAGAATCATTTCCAGTAGTTTTGAACAACATCTCTGTGAGCAGCCTAGAAGACTATCTGGGTTTGTTGTAAATTAAAAGGAAACTTCTCAGTTATAAGAGGTAGATTGCCTTTATGGGAAATTCAATTAAAAACAACAATATTCATTTTCCTGGATTCTACAATAGAGTGGATAGTAATGACCCTTTCTCAATAACTTGAAACTCTCTTTGGGACACACTTCAGGGAACAAATTTTCTCATCATTAATAAAGCATTTCATATTTTAGTGATCAACCACAATTGGTTCAATATAGCTATGCTGGACGACAGAAAGCTAAAGACAGAACTGCTTGTTTTTGTTACTTTTATAAAGGACTCAACATTCCCTTCTCTTGACATTCTGCTTCTTTGTTTGGTTTCTGCAAAGTCTGCTAACTGAATTTTATTTTCAGCTCCTATTTCTGACCCAGTGCAGCAGATTATCACATAAACACAAATCCATCTGAATTTTTGAATTTCATTTGTGCTGCCATTACTTCAATACCGCCAGTTGCTCAAATCAGTTAAAGGCCCAAATTCTCCTTCTACACTGCATTTAGGGCACTTAAACTGGTAGTCTTTCTTGCACGAATGCATTGTGCTTGCAAAAATGAAGATGGTTTACTGGGAGGGGCTTAAAATATCACAATAATAAATATTGTTATTTGCAAGGTTACAAAGCAGGCTGCCTCAACCTCGGCTCTCCAGATGTTTTGAGACTACAATTCCCATCATCCCTTACCACTGGTCCTGCTAGCTAGGGATCATGGGAGTTGTAGGCCAAAAACATCTGGCGGGCTGAGGTTGAGGAAGCCTGGTCTAAAGGGACACCAATAGTGTGGGCTACATTTGCCAAGTGTTCTCATTGGTCAAAGCCAGTCATATGTGATAGCAGTTTTGGTTGCAATGAATATTACAAGCATAGATTTTAACCCTTTATTTCTGATAGAAATAGAGCCTACATACAGGATGCTCTATAAGTTGCATTCATCTTAAATTTAACTTAGAGTAGACTCAATGAAATGAAGCCGTATATTTGTTGTGTATGTTTCAATAGGTCTACTTTGAATAGGGCTTACACTCAGTGCTATTTTTCTGGGAAAAGAGGTGCTGGAACTCATCCTGAATGAGCTATTCCCTTAGAATGGCAATGGTGCCCACCTGAGAGGTGCTGGAACTGAGTTCCAGTGAGTTCCAGCTGAAAAAAGCCCTGCTTACACTGAATACAATCCTATTTCATTAAATGTTATGCATGTTTTCTTTCTGTATGTATGCCACTCATTTATTTGAAGGAGCTACTTAAGTAGCTCACCACCTAGAACTGATAATATGTTATCATATAAAAGCCATATTGAATGTAAAAGTGAACTTTTCTATGTCTGACTGACAAGCAATGTGATTTTGTGCAATTACCATTTATTTTAATTGAGCTGGCCCAAACTTTATGTTGCATGGCCTATGGAATATTTTAATTATATTAAATAAAATGCATAAATCCACTTAGAAACGCATGTACAAATAAACATGCTGTGTTGTTTACAATAAGATATAATCTGCTCTTAGCTTTTGGGACAGTTTAGATTCTATTGTCCTGATTCTGCTAAGGCAGGCAGAGGCAAACTCAGCCCTCCTGATGTTTTGGGACTACAACTCCCATCATTCCTAGATAACAAGGCCAGTGGTCAGGGATGATGGGAGTTGTGGTCTCAAAACATCTGGAGGGCCAAGTTTGCCTATGCCTGTGCTAGGGGCTATAAAACATATATGGAGGGAAGTGGGAAATACAATACCTCAATGGGAAAACACTTATGTAAATAAGTTCTGTACACACAGTTCCTCTATCTGATTTGGTACCCAGGGGTATGCTCTCACAGTCCACTGAACAAAGATGAAATCCCACTAATCACCTCTTTTGACAGGGAGGTTTGGAACACTAAATTCTGCGAGAACTGTGTGTGTGTGATTCCTCTTTAGCCTAACAGTGGGATCACACATGTATGCTCTGAACATAGAAATATAGGGTGGAATTCAACACAATAACTCCTTCTGTACATGCATTTCAGCTTGCTAGACAGAATTTCAGCTTGCATTTCAGCTTGCATTTCAGCTTGCTAGATAGAATTTCAGCTTGCTAGACAGAATGAACCCCCTTCTCTTCCCCTGCACCCCCTTCTCCTCCCCCGCATTTCAGCTTGCTAGACAGAATTTCAGCTTGCTAGACAGAATGAACCCCCTTCTACTCCCTTGCACATTATTCAGGGGTGTGAAAACCCCAATGTGCAAGCAGAAGTCCTTGCACAGGACTGCTACCAGCAAGTCTCTTTTAGGTGAATCTTGCCCATAACATTCCTTCCTTCAAAGTTTATTTTGTTCCATATCAAAATCTCTACCATATCTCTAATGCTAAGACATTTATACTTTGGACCGTCATAACAAGTTTGTGTAAAAAACACCCATTGACTGAGGAAGATAATTTAGTAATAATTTTCGAAGTGTTTGCACTTAGTATGGTATTTAACTAGTTTGAACTGCTATGATTTACTCACGGTGGACTCGCCGAAATTAATGGACCAAACTTAGTTGTGTTCCTTCGTTTTAATGGGTATGCACTGAGGAAAAACATCACTGAGTACCACCTTTTACTTCAAATCTTCCAAGTTTTAGAAAATTTAGTTGTGGCATCACATAAGAGATATTGAAGAGAAACAGCTGCTTTGTTTCCTTTCAAAGCAAAGTGGACCAGTCAAAAAAGATAAAGAGGAAAAGATTGCATGCTTATTTGGCATGCTGATTAACAACATGTTCACAGGTCAGGCAACTTTGCAAGCCCACTATTCTTGAGAGAGGTCAACCAGGGCTCTATATGGCAGGAATCAACTCACACTCTGTTTTATAGCACCTGTAAGGCAATTGAAAGTGTATTAGGGAATGTTTATACAGCCGGGTGATGTCGTGGAACATATCATCCCAATAACTCTTAGAGAGATGGCTCAGAGCAATCTGTTATGCAACACCTTTCCTTTTACTCTTATCTTCTCTTGTATCTCAGGATAATGCTTTGACATAGGACTGCAATTCTGTAATTGCAGGACAAATTCAGCCCATGTCTAAAATTTGCTAATTAGTGACTTGTATCCAACTGAGTTCTGCTCAGAGCAGACTTACTGAAATTATTTGCCCTACATTTGTCATGTCCATTACTTTCAGTGGGCTTACTCTAAGTATGATTAGAGAGACTAGGCTTGCCGTGAAGAAGAACTTCAATAAAGTTGAGGAGATGCCGTAATCAGGTTGCAAAAAAGGATGCTAACTAGAGCCTAAAGTCTACCTAGCAAACCGACTTCTCTTTAGAGCAGGAGTAGGGAACCTTGGCTCCTCCAGTCCTTCTATCCAACCTGTAGGACTTTCTTCAGACCACACACCTCACTGGCCTCACAGACCCTGATCCTTCTCCTTTGCATCCTCCTTAAACGTTTTTACCTGGTTGGAATGCGTCATGGAGCTGTGATAACGCCTCTTGCTTGTCTGAATTGAGAGATAAGTTTGTTGTTGGAGCAGAAGCCTCTGACTTTTGTGCAGCTGGCAGGCAAGACTCACATCCATTGCTCTTTTGCCTCTGACCATGCCTGCCACTGCCCTGGAGGCTGAAGAATTTCTCCTTGACTGCAGTAGGTTTCCCACCCCTACATCAGATTCTTATCTGGACTCCTTGCAATTTAGAGGGTGTTCCAGGCCGGCTTCACAAAGAACAAAGGATAATGGCTGCAGGATGTGAATGAAGGCACATGTGTAATTTAGCCCATACTTTCAGTCTGCTATCCCAATTGACACTGATGACTCCCCTTCCAACTCCTTTTCTAAATCTTTCTAAACCAAGGGAAAATATTATTGGAGAGGTTCCAGTCATAAAAAGAGGAATCTATTGTTTTTGGCGATTAATATGAATCTACTTAGGTAGATGGACTGGAAGACAAAATAGCTTGAGCATATTTAATAATCCAAGAGGTCAAGTTTCCAGGCCTTGCACTAATCCATTTGAACAATTGTTGATAAAAAGAGGGCATGGGCACAAAGTGTCTCATTGCTGTGTCAACAGCCAACTATTATTTTTTCACTCCCATAACACCAAATTGCCTTTGACTTGAACCAAATGCCAAGGCAATTTTGTAGGAAATTCTTTTTCCCCTCCGAAATCTCTAGTTCTGTTCCAACATCTACCTAAAGTAAAAAGCAAAATAAAAAATAAAAAATAATTCTATCAGAGGTGAAAGCAACTTGTTTTTTCTTCTTATTCTATTGAAGTTCCCTCAAAGTTCTTTTTAGGCTTTTTTGTTTTTATTCTGTATCTTCATCCTTTGATGAAGTTTCTCACATTCAGTCTTTTGGTATTAATTAGCATGTCCACATTGACAATATTCAATTATTTTCTACCTCCAATCTGGCCTCAAATTCTTGTGATAAACTTTCATCTTGTCGTCTTCCCATTTCATCATGGCTGTCTGCTCACTTTTTGAAGCTAAATCTTTCAAAGAGAATTTCCCACCATATTTTCCCCCTGGATCCTTCACTTCCTGTTCCTTCTGTTTCTTTACTTATGTCTTGTGTTATCATTTTGCCTTTGCTTCTTTAGTTTTGTATTCTTTTGCTTTTTTCTTTCTCTTTTCAGATTCTATCATTAGCTAAGTTTTTGTTTCCAGTGTCAAATACTGCTAAAACTCATTGTGAAGGTATGAAACTCTTCAAGCCACTGCTGTGTTCTGTTCCTAGTTGTTAAAAATTGCCTTCTATTTGGGGGTTGTTCTGACCAGAAGAACCAAATGTTCATAGGAGGGTCAAAAGTTTAGTGCAGAAAATTGAACTAAAGTGGGGAAAGAGAAACCTAAAGAGCACTCTGTGATCCATTTGATAGGTCAAAATGTTGGCATGAGGAGTAAAAATAATAGAAGCCTGGCAAATAGGCTGGAGTACACACTAACCCATTTGTAGCACATGCAACTCAGCAACACTTCCTTATAAGTCTTGTCCCTATGGGGCAGTTGCCAGGACTGAAAGTCCTTGCCTTCCACCCTCTCTAAGGTTCCTCCTCTCCCAGATGTTTCCCAGGCAGTCTCAAGCTGTGTCTGTGCACCTCAGGCCTCTGTTCAGTTCTCCTCATTATTCTGCATGTTCTTGAAGACTAAGAGGTGATTTTCAGGGGTTAAAAATATGTAGTAAATCTAAATTGAGTGTGGACTACATAGGATAAACAAGTGCTCTGGGAAGAATTCAACATCATGCTAAAATGATAGCTCCATCAGGGCAAGCATTTCAGCTTGGCAGATGGAATTATCCCCTTCTCCTCCCTGTGTACTGTTTCAGGGTTTCCCTGAACCAGTTTTGAGGTTGTTAGAGGAGAAGAGTTGAAGAAAGCTGCATTGTGCAAGCAAAATTCTTTACACTGAACTCATTAGTTGAACTCTCCATTCTTCTGACTAAATTATGATGGGGACTCAGAGGCACCAGCTTCTCTAGATGTTTGAGGGGCCCCAACACGGTGTCCTGATGCACAATCAATTGGGCAAATGTTTCCTGCATTGCAGGGGGTTGGACTAGATGACTCTCGTGGGTGCTTCCAACTCATCATAGAACTCTACAATTCTACGATTCTATGATGTTGTGCGATGTCCTGGTGTTGTGGGGGGGGCCCTCTGAATGGGGGTGGGGGGCATAGGAACCTTTGTGAGAACTTTAGTAATACTATTTGTTTATTTACTTGGAAATTTATACCTGTGTCTACATGCCACTCAGGGTTAATTACAACATTTAAAAACTATAGCTGCACTCCTATATACGCCAATGTCAGAGAATGTGATTGAGCTCCGTGGGGCTGTCCTTTGAGTAGTGATGTATAAGACCGTAATGTAACATTTCATAAATTGACAATATAATAAAACAAAGGCAAGATCAGCAGATTGAAAAATATCAGATATTCGATAAAGCTAAATGCTGTCAGATTATTAATTTTAACCACACAGAAAAAACACAGCAAAAGATGGGGTCAATCAAGCTTTTGAGACAAAGAATTCTATATGTGTTTGACCATGGAGAAGCTCCTTCTTCATAATCAATCACACTTTGACCATAGTCAGAGAAGAGCTGGCTATGAATACATGCACCAAACTATGGTGTTCCATCTAGCACAGCTATTTAGTTAACATCAAACCACCTGCTATGCTCTTATAATGGAGAAAACTTCATTTGTATCATGTGCCATTAGACTGAGGCATAATGCTATGTGCATGTTATTAACAAAATAAAAATGAGCCATGGAAACAGTGCATTAAAAGGCTCTCCACTCCTCTTCAAGGGGCAGCCAAGAGTGCTTCAGCCAAGGACGACACAAACCTCTGTCTTCCAGCTGGGAAACCTGGTAACTGAAATGCGATCTCAAAGCTTTTAAAAAGATATTTATTGTTACTATGAAGTCTATTAGAGGGCCATTAGTAATAACAACACTCAGATAATGAATTGTACAACTTGGCGAAGAGCTTTGAGATATACTGCTATTGTCTCTAAGATATACATATATTTTGAAAGGCCACATATCAGGCAATTAGTATCCTTGCTTCTACCTACCAAAAGCCCAGTCTCAATTACTGTAAAGCAAAACTTATTACTGGGAATAAAACTTAATTCTAGGAGCAGTTCTGTAATCAGTGCCTCGTATTTCAACAGCCTGGAAAGAGGAATGCTAGAGGTCTATTGGGAGCAGGAATGAGTTTCTATCTTCTGAATTAGGGAACAAAATGAAGGAGGGATACTGGTTTTGTTTTAGTTCTCTGCTTCTGAGGCACTGGATATGGCAAAACCTGAAAACGGCCTCAAATAAGGTGATCCAGAATAAATATATTTTATATAAATTTCATGTACATTGCTATAAGCTGCATACAGGCATTGCAGGCACCCATTTTGGAAAATTACTCATCCAGACTCTAGGACTCAAAAATACCTCGAGGCAATAGAAAATTGCACCCTTGTCTTCTTAGTGTACCTTGTCTTCTTAGTGTACCTCTTGTGGTTATAGCAAGACAGATTGTGTTCCCACCACACTGCTTGAGGAAGAACATTGTGGCAGGTTGAACTGAAAGTGACTATGAGACACAAGGTGAACTAACTGCTATGTTTGGGATGCTGTACCCAAGTCAAACTGACTACTATTTTATCCGGGTTGTCATAACTGACAGCAACCTTCCCCAGCCTAGTGAATTCCATGTGCTTTGCTAGCTGTGACTGATGGAAGTTGCAAGTGCAGGCCGGTGCAACCTTCCACTAGTCCTCGCCCTCTGCACAGTGTCTCCCAATGCTCCTCCAAGACTGTGGAGGAGGAGGAGGACAGCAGACAAAGGGTTGGGGGCAAGTGAGCAGGAAGGCAAGGGAGCAATGAGGTCAGCGGGATAGTGAGGGGGGTGTTGCAAATTGTCCTCAAAAAATGTTGTGAGGCTGTATGTCATGGGTAATTGGGTCAATGTCCCAAGCCATTCTGATGTTCCAGGAACCAGGTGGAAGAGGTCTGCTTTAAATACAATCTCTTTCCTATCCTATGATTCTCAAGGAAATCACCCTAGAGTCCTGTTCGTTGACTCAAATGACAAAAGGACAGTATCCCATCCCAATTCCAGCTTGAGAGAAGAGAATTGTTGTTGTTTAGTCATTTAGTCGTGTCCAACTCTTTGTGACCCCATGGACCAGAGCACGCCAGGCACTCCTGTCTTCCACTGCCTCCTGCAGTTTGGTCAAACTCATGCTGGTAGCTTCGAGAACACTGTCCAACCATCTCGTCCTCTGTTGTTCCCTTCTCCTTGTGCCCTCAATCTTTCCCAACATCATGGTCTTTTCCAGGGAGTCTTCTCTTCTCATGAGGTGGCCAAAGTATTGGAGCCTCAGCTTCATGATCTGTCCTTACAGTGAGCACTCACGGCTGATTTCCTTAAGAATGGATACGTTTGATCTTCTTGAAGTCCATGGGACTCTCAAGAGTCTCCTCCAGCACCATAATTCAAAAGCATCAATTATTCGGCGATCAGCCTTCTTCATGGTCCAGCTCTCACTTCCATACATCACTACTGGGAAAACCATAGCTTTAACTATATGGACCTTTGTTGGCAAGGTGATGTCTCTGCTTTTTAAGATGCTGTCTAGGTTTGTCATTGCTTTTCTCCCAAGAAGCAGGCGTCTTTTAATTTCGTGACTGCTGTCACCATCTGCAGTGATCATGGAGCCCACGAAAGTAAAATATTTCACTGCCTCCATTTCTTCCCCTTCTATTTGCCAGGAGGTGATGGGCCCAGTGGCCATGATCTTTGTTTTTTTGATGTTGAGCTTCAAACCATATTTTGCGCTCTCATCTTTCACCCTCATTAAAAGATTCTTTAATTCCTCCTCACTTTCTGCCATCAAGGTTGTGTAATCTGCATATCTGAGGTTGTTGATATTTCTTCCGGCAATCTTAACAAAATGACTATCACCACTGACCTCCATCTTGTACCTTCACAGTTAACAGAAGTGCTACCACACATTCTAGTTGGTGCAAAAGAATAGGCTCTGAGCATATTATTTAACCTTCTCTGTCTCCTTGAGCAGAAGGAGGGAAAGGTCTGTTTTCTAGCCAAAAAAGTCAGCTTGCAAGGATGACTCAGAAGACTTTCCTTTTAGGAATAGCAACCAACCTTATCCTTGAATTTGGCTTCAGTGGCTGAACTTCATTTGTCTCTTCATATCTAGACACTTCACAGCAATTGCTCTGCTCCCAGGGGCGCTTTTCTCAGTGGAGACACACTTTGCCTCTTTCTCCCTAACTTTCAGTTTCCAAGCAATGATTGTGGTCTCATTTCCAACTGTGTATCTCTGGCAGCTGAAATTAATTCTCAGAAGACTCCTCTTTGGATAGAAACAGATGGTAAACATACATGTGTTTTATTTTGGATTGTATCAGTTCTGAATAATTTAAAGTTCCAAAGATCTTCAAAACTACTCTATTCCCATTTCCCAATACAATTCTTCCCTTGCTTTAGAAGTCCCACCCTCCCCCATCTTCTCCTTTTTTGACATTTGGCTACACCACACACACACACACACACACACACACACACACACACACACACCATTTTATGCTCTGGCTTTATTGCCACATGCCTGCTGCTGTTCTTTGTTTCAATTTTAGATAAGTGTGGCTTTAGAAAACTAAGATGCTTTAAGGAACTGTTCTGCCAATGATTTCACTCCCACCATTTGCAAAGCATTTTTTTTAAAAAAATAATTGTATACATAAATAGCACTCTAGCTAGCCAATGTCGTTATCACATTTTCCATTGGTCTGCACTTGGCACTATGATATAGAATTACCCAAAGAGAGGATTTCTTTCCTTAAAAAAAAAAAAAGGAGCGCTAGAAGGTACTTGATTATATATGAACCAAGCTGTATTTTCTGCCAGTTTGTTTAACAATCAGTCCAAATTTGGGGTTTTAACTGACATTCATTTTTACTTAGGACTTCAATGACAGTGTTCATGCAAATGATGGTACAGGATATTGCCCTCTATTAAGAGAGATTGTGAGCTGTAATTGCCCGGGATAAAACATAAGAAGGAAAGCTTAACACGATATCCAAGAAATGTTGGATCTGTCACTGCCTGACAGTACAATTTCATTAGGTTGTAACTGAACAACAGCCACGAGGAGAACCTCCTTTAATTCATTTAGAGAGATGTGACTTTCCTTTGAGGGTATAATGGAAGTGTGCTTTTAATATTGAATTGGTTTTGACAAGGGCATCAATCCCTCTATTCCAGTTGGGAGGAATCTTTGCTTTCACATATAATATGTTTTGTGCAAGTCCGGTTTTAAAAATTCACAAGAACACCCATAATCTCAGGAGGGCCATAACATCTCCTGGGGATTCATGTTACTGTTCATGTCAGGACAATGTAGTGTTAGTAATTTACCCAATTCTTCTGGCTGTCACCTAACCCACCAGGATAAATTAGATAATAGACATACATATATTCAAATGAACATCATGGGAAGTGTCCAACTAATATGCTCTGTCAGTGTAAGGAGTTATACTAGTGGAATGGAACGACACCTCTTTCCCTGCAATGTCTTACCCAAAAATGCTCTGAAGAGTTGGATTTAAGGGTGGAGAAGGAGGGAATGTTGTTGTACAAGCATAAACCCTCATGCTGTTAGGACACATTAGTTGGATGCCACCTCATATCTCCACTTCAGGCCTATACCACTAAAATTGTAATGTTTTCACAGAGAATCTTTGAAATAGTAGTTTGGGGAAATGCTGAAAATGTAGGCTAGTTGTCACTTTCCTCCCCCAGAAATATTAACTACACTTCCCAGAGCTGGCACCAAAGAACTTTTGGCTCTCCAGGTGTTGCTGGACTACAACTCCCATCATCCCTGACCATTGGCTGAGGCTGATGGAAGTTAGAGTCTAGTCTAACAACATCTGAGGGAGGGCACAGGTTCCTCACCCCTGCTCTAGAGTTTCTTGGAAAATGACTATTAAGCCAGTTTGTGAATATATGTTTTTAATTAATAATAACAATAGCAATAGCAATAGCAATAACAATAACAATAACATCTCTATACCACCCTTTATCCAAGGACCACAGGGTGGTTCCCAATATAAAAACACAAAAAGATATAACATAGCAACAAACTGAAACAATACCCCAGCCCCAGTTTAAAAGCCCTTAGTTGTTTAATTAGCCAAAGGCCTGGGAGAAGGGGAGTGTTTTTGCCTTGTGCCTAAAGGTATGTAACAAAAGCGCCAAGCGAGCCTCCCTGGGGAGAGCATTCCATACTTATCCCTGTCTTCCATCTGAAAATAAAATAAAATAAAATGGCAACATAACACTTGTTATGAAGTGAAGGAAGCTTTGCACTTGTTTCTCAAGCCAAGTTGTAAATCATAATTTGACTTTTTGAAATTACATTAAAAACTGCGGTGACTCAAAGAGCTGAGAAACTTTTCATTGGGAAGAAATTCAGTGTACGTTGACATTTACAATGTTTCACTTCCTCTGGGTAGGAGTGTTGCTTTATGTTCCATGGAGTCCACATGCCAAAAGAGATAAGAGATAGTTCCCCACCCCCCTGTTTCCAAACCTGGTTATGTCAGAAGTGGAATGCAATCAGGATACAAGTGGGAATCTAAAGCATGCTTTGCGCAGAAGGAAGTGGTCTGCAAGATGAATGTGAGAAGCCTCAGTATTGACAGCTGGTATGCTCAGAGAATTACCTGCATTGTACTACTCTGCCTGGATGAACATTTGAAAAGTTAATTTTAATTGCATGCACATCTTGAGGGCAACAACTGCTTCCGTACTTTATCCTGGCAAGATGCCAACTAGAATGTTCCATCCAGTTTGGTCCCAAAATTGCAAAGTGTGGATTTAGAGTCTTCTGTGCTTCCTGTGATTGTTTTATTCACATAGCTCAGGTACATCATGCCAAGACCTGGAAATGCATCCAGATCACCTGCTAAATTTTACAGCCAAATATCTGAACACTTCATTGACATGTACTTCCCCTGATAAAGGGCATGGCTTGATATATTGAGAGAGAGAGAGAGAGAGAGAGAGAGAGAGAGAGAGAGAGAGAGAGAGAAGCTGTATTGTGGGTGGGTGGAAATACTCATGGAGCAGCATAGGGTCAACTTTTCTAAGATTAAATTCCAACTTTGATATCACAGCCTTAAGACATTAGCATGCATTGATTCATTCTGCAGCATCCCCCAGTCCTTTCCTGGAAATGGATTTGTGTTGTGACATTTTCTCTTCTTGCTACAATCTTTGTCACCAAAATGAGGTACCCAGAATCGCATTGTCTCATTTCCACATTGCTGTGCTTGTACTTTGTTGACCTTTTCAATATTCAGTATTTTGAATAGCTGACCATTCCACTCCTCCTCTTTGCATTGGGGGGGGGGGGGACAAGCGGAAAAAGTAACCTGTTGCAAAGCCTTGGAGTGACCAGCTAGTTGAAATGAAGTGTTTTGAAAAGGTCAAAGTTGTGCAGCTGCAGATCGTATTTCCACAAAATTTATTAGACATTAAAATGTGGGTGCCTCCTTTTTGTCACAATAGCTGGATGTGCATCAAAGTTTTAAATGGTCTAAGTATCAGGGCAATAGCCTGGAGATTGCTGTGCTAGAATGTGGGCTTCACTGGGAATATTAGGCTTTTAAAACTTCTGCTTTTCACTCAGTGATGTGTTCTAAGAACAAATATTGATTTTAATTTGATTAAAAGGCACAGGTAGGAGTCATTATACAGATTTCTTATGTGCTTCTAAAATATCTGTGGCTGTGTACTATTGTAGTAAATTGATTTTTTTTGTAAGAAAAAAAAGTCTTATGCATAAAAGATATTAGATTTTGTCCCTGCTTCTTCAGCAACCCCGGAAACACTTTCACAATGTAATCTTGATGAAAGTGTCAGTACAGCATTATCAATGGACATCTGGCATTCATTGCCATAAGCAGCAAGTTTAAAGTCTGGTGTTTAGCATATTGAGAGCATCAGATGGGCTGGGCTGGAGGGCAAACATAAATGGGGGAAATATCATGCTCAGTTTGAATCAAAAACTGATCTGAAAGCTGGGTGCAACTTTAAGGTAGAAGAAACATGTTCATGGGCTTTTTTTGTATTTGGAAACTGTTCATGGGGATGGGCACTACTCTGTTTTCTGGCAGTTCTTTACCATCTCATAAGTTCTTTACTTGTTCATATGTGAACCACTGGTACCATACACATGTGCAATTGCATCCCACTTACATTCCATAACTAAAGAAATAGGTATTTGTGTATAGCTTCCACTAGGTGGCTCCCTCTGTAAATATTGTAGCCCTGGCAAAATTTTCACTTCAGAAATTGATCTGTGTATGCACTACCTTATTACGCCAGGAGTTGCCACAATAGACTTTAACGAGGCAGGAAAACTTTTAATAACTTTTGTACCACTGCTCGGAACTTCACCCATCCAATGAAGTGGCAAGGCTGAATAAAGAACATCACTAAAGATTCACTAAAACTGGAAATAAATATATGCAAGTAGCCTGAGCGTGTTAAATGTTGGGAAAGGGAGGGGCTGCTGGGATGCTACAAGGTTCTAAACTCCTCCTGATATTTCATAATCCTCCAAGTGACTCACAGAAGTAAGAGAAGAAGAGAAGACAATAGTTGCCCCTTGATGGAAGAGTAGGCAGGCAGAAAAAGGAACCTTGTAGCTGGAGGATGTAAGAAGGTATTATTTCCCATTCCACTCTGTATTCATTGCATTTGGCACTGTTTCCATTCCTCTACAGTATGTCTTCCACCAAACAGCTATGGTCCAAGGCAAGCCATAGACCTTTATATGCTCAGGGAGCAGACTGAGCATATCTCACCTTCTTGCCTGCTCACAATTGGCCAATGGAGCAAGCAGGAAGGATCAATTTCTAGGGTAGCAAGCTTAACCAAAAGACCTTCTTTGCTTCCCAGGAAGTGGACTGAGGTACCTCCCTCGTCAGATCGCAAAGAGCAGAGGGTATACCTGTCTGCAACGAGGAAGGGTGAGCGGACTTCCACCCAAAACTGCATTGTTTGTCTCTCCACCCACTGTGGTGAAATTATGTAATTTACCAAATTATTCATGTAAATTACATAAATTATGTTGTCATTATATTATTCTACCTCATTCATTTCAGTGCAAAGAAAGCACAGCGCAGATGGGAGAGGAGCATGTAAACAGTTACATTCTTGGTTGTTACATCTTTCGATTGAAAGCAACATCATCAAAGACCAATTGTATTCGCTGGATTGGTTTTCATTCTGGGCATAGGACAAATAAGCAAACATCAGGAATTTCTGCTCCCCGCCCCGATAAACCCAAACAATAAGATAGCATAACCGCCTGTCAACAGTCTCCTTAGGAATCAAAAGCTGTCAGTTGAGACCCCTGAAAATACAACACAAGGCTCTTCATTGTTGCTTAGCCCACAACTGTTCTGCAGTCCACCAGTATATGACATTTATGTGCAATTAGTACTTCCTAAAAGCAAAGGAGGGGTGATGGGTGATACATTTTATCTTTCATTTTCTCTAGCACAGCTAAATTCCTTAATAGGTTGTAAGCTGAAGTCCCAATAACAGATAAAATGGGCTGACTCTGCCTGCTCCCTTCTTCAAAACCATTTCCAATTATATTTTAAAATCTTCTTTGGATTCATTATATATTGTAATCCTGCCAATTTGCATCATTTACCGTTTCTGCTTCCCTCCACCCTTTGCAAGAAACAATCCCTTCGTATTGCACTACCCCCACCTTTGGTAGAATTTCAAGTTGAAAATACCTTGCGGTCATTAGCATGCCCTGATAATCCTCCTGGAAACTTATTTCCTGGGTGTATTTGTAGCCAATTTTGGGGCTATGTTACAATGACAGAAGTCAGGAATTATAGTCAATAAAATGGTGTACAATGAAGGGATCGCAAAAAAGACCTCATTACTTAGCTTGTCGGCTTGCGCTGTAAACATTGTACACCTTGCTCTATCAGGAAATTACTTCCCTTTTGATGTAAGGGCTTCAGTAACTCAAGTGCAGCCACCCAAAGTTGTGGAAATAAAGTCTTGTGACTTCTATAGCCTTGGCCAGTTGATGAAGATATATACAATCTAATTGTATGTAGAAGGGTTGGGAGGAGAAGGTTGTTCAGTTTCCATTTTAATACTAACCTACCAAATTTGCCCTTCCCAAAGCAATGCATGCACTGAAACAAAGTTTTCATTCAAAGTTCTCATTTTGCAAATTTTTGCAGTGCAATTTGCCAACCAAATGATATGCACAAAAACGCATGTATAAATGTACACACACACACACATACACACGTGCATGTATGCATGCATATAGGAAGGCAAATAATGTACAAAGATACAGTCTGTTGCAGGGAAGGTGCTTGCAAAAAGGCACATATTAGGCAAAATTGCACTCAAAGGTTCAAATATTAAATGAATTTTCATGCAAACTTTTTAATTGAGAAAAACTGCAAACATATGCAGAACTGAACTGAAGATTGGGAAAATGAGAAATGGAGAAAAACTGAAATTGACAGATTTATCCATATAGCTACTTTGTTCAGGCATAGCCAGAAGGCAGATCAGGATCTACTAGATAATTTATGGCCAATCAGCAAGAGTGTCTGACTCATCACTGCTAATAACAGCAGCAAGACAAGACTCCCTTCCTATCCTAAATTAGCCTCCTAAAATGAAAGAAACCAGGACCAGATTTTTGTGTGAAAGAACGGTGAACTCAGTCTTGGTAGTGAAAACAATAAGGCACCCTGTTCTAAGTATATGATCTCCCTCCCTACTGTGTTGCACTTGACTCTGGCTAATGACTTGACTCTTGGAGTTCAACTGTAGCCTTATTGGAGTTCACCGATTGGGTCTGCGTTGCTCTGGGACAGGAGGAAGGAAGTCAAATGACACCGGGGTGGATTCAAAGAAAGAGTTTATTCTGCTCTCCGGATAGCAGAAGGCACTTGTGTGGTCAAGTCCACAACAAGTCCCAAAAAATGAGACGTTTCATGTAGTATTTATATCCTCCAGAGACCCTCTCCCCCTTCCCCAGCCACGTCAGCTTGTATACGTAGGTTGACATCACATATGTTCCTGCTCTGGTATTCTCAACCATAAAAGGATCTTCCTTCCTGTACTTCTGACCATAAAAGGATCTTCCTTCCTACTCTTATCTAGGAGGAAAGAGGTCATTATCTCCGGGAACACGCTTCTGGCGTTTTCCCCGGACATTGGTCTGTGCGTATTTTGTGGTCAGCACACAAGATAAGGTACTGACGTGTTTTCTCTGTTCCCCTAGAGAGCCATGGTCATCCCTTGCCATGACTGATAAAGGAGAGAGCTTGTTTATGGAGCTGTGTCCTTGTTATGCTTTTTGCTCAACAGCTCAAGTTTTACACATTTTAGAGTGCTCTCTTTTGAAAGAACAAAGGGGGGGGGTTGAGTCAGTTTTAAACTTACTGCACAGAAACCCATTCCTTCACAACTAAAACAACAACAAAGATAATTCTACAAACTTGAATTCTGCCTATTCCACCTTAGGTAATCATTTGCTACAGATCTGCTGCTCCAGAAACAGCATGTGCTATAATCACCAGGGCTTTTCTTCAGCTGGAACTACATTTTGGCACCTTTTAGGTGGGCGCCATCGTCATTCTAAGAGAATGATGGTGTTCATGGTGAGTTCCAGCATCTCTTTTTCTAGAAAACAATAGCACGGATCATCATCATCAAATTTTTATTTATCTTCATTGAAGCTCTGTGTGATCTCAGCTATGTCAATTAATGGCTTGCAAAGTGGCACTTAACTTTGTGCTAATAGTTACCATCAACCCTACAGCATTCAAACTAAAAAGTAAATTAGTATCATAATAGATTATATGGAAAAAATATAAATCCTGTTGATTAGCAACAATTTTTAAATTAAAAAAAGTCATATCCAAATTATGAACATTTCTTTATGGGTTCATTTATTGTTAAGGTTTAAAATAATTTAACCATACATTAGCAGGTACTCTGTCAAAGTGTTCTTTAGTTCTTCATGCTCAGTTCTTAAAGGATGCTTAAAATTTTCATTGAAAGGAAACACACAATACAGTGGTACCTCGGCTTAAGTACTTAATTCGTTCCGGAGGTCCATTCTTAACCTGAAACTGTTCTTAACCTGAAGCACCACTTTAGCTAATGGGGCCTCCAGCTGCCGCCGCACCGCCAGAGCACAATTTCTGTTCTCATCCTGAAGCAAAGTTCTTAACTCGAGGTATTATTTCTGGGTTAGCAGAGTCTGTAACCTGAAGCGTATGTAACCTGAGGTACCACTGTATTCTATTTTAGAAAGGATGCAGGATGAAAGGAACTCTGCACACTGGGGGGAGTCAATTCAGTAAAAAATTCTATTCAACTCAAAGGACTTCCTTTATTATCTCTTCTTCATAGATCAGAATTATTGAATCATAAGTCTGAAGGCATTTGTATGCCTAGTCCAACCTTCTTGATACAGGAAATCCAGAGATGGTTCTCTAGGCTCTGCTTGGAGACATCTGGTCTTAACCCCTAGGTTGCTGGTTCCATTGTTGAACTGTTTCTGCCATTAAGAATTTTCTCAGCTGAAATATATCCACCTATAATGTAAGCCTGTTGAATCTAGTACATCTTTGGGCTCTTCTGTAAGACAGCCCTTCATGTATTTGAGAAATGTTATTGCGTTCCTCGCTAGCCTTGTCTTTTCCAGAATAAACATACCCAGTTCTTTAAACCTTTCCTCAAAAGACTTGTTTTCCATATTGCTGATCATCTTCATTGTTCTGATATGAACTCATTCTAGTTTGTCTACATCTCCTTAAAATGTAGTGCCCAGAAATTGACACAGCATTCAAGATGAAATTCGAGTAGTGCAGGGTAAAGTGAAACTATTATATGCCATGGCATACGTTGCAGTGTTGCCACTGAGGGAGTTGAGTGAGGCAAGCCAAGAGTTCAGAGGGAATCTATGCACCTTTAAACTTTTGTGTATGTGTATGTGTAAGATGCAGCTGATCTGATAGGTTCCTGTTAGGACTAGAGTTTGTTAAAAATTGTATCCCAAAACTACTTATCCTGGATTAAAGAAAGCAGCTTGAGCATGGAAAGACCAGTGGAGTACGACCACTGCATCTTTCTGAATCAGCTTTTAGTCCGCTCTATAACCAAATACCAACAGGTGGCTAGTCCATAAATTTTTGTAGATTGAGGGCCAGATTGAGGGCCACGGACAATCGTTCAGGGGATGCACATCAAAGTGGATGTGGCCAAGGGTTGTGGTAGTAATGGCCAACTTTATGTAAAGCAAATTTGAGGAACTGGGGTTGGGGGTACTTACAAAAATACCCTCAAGGCATCACAGAATCACAGCATAGTACTTGTGAGAGTGGTTAAAAATAATAATTACAACAACAGCAGGTTATAGGTACATGGGGGAATCTTTTAATCACAGTACCACTGTGGTGTACCTATGAGAACAGCTAGTAATGTGTGCAAACAATTTTTAGGCAAGATGTACTGGAAGAACACACAAAAACCTTTAAAGAATCACAGTATCACTGAACTCTGTATTTCTCTGTTCAAAGCAAATTTGGCTTCCAGTGTCTTCCTTCACTGAACTTGTAGAGTGTAGTGCTATAGCGTTAACATATAGGCAGGGCAATAAATACCCAGTAAATTGGTCTATTTTTTAAAGGAAGAGGAAGAAGAGGAAGAAGATCAGAAAGGCTTTGTACTAGATGACATCTATAAATGTAGACAGGAATTTTTGTGCGTGCGTTTTAGCAATGTGTTTTCAGCCTGCCATGCAGTTATTACACTTAAAAGGCAAATAACCTGAAATAACTCATCTACTTCAAATACAAAAACTGCATTTAGAAAGGTTAAAAACAATTGGCTCCAATCTCAGACGGAGGCGTAAATTTAGTATGTGCCCAAGGAATCAGTGCTGCTCTGTAGAAATAAATAAGTCCCTCAAGTCAAATACATGTTTTGATTTGCAGTGGAGATTTACAGCTACCCAAGCAGGGCAGTGAAAATGCTTGCCACAAGCTGCATCAATGCATTTTTGCATAGTGCTCTCACCCAGTACTTACAGCAAGGCTAAAAGAGGGGAAAAAACAAAACAAAACAAGAACCCTGATGCAGTTCCTAATTGCTTGGAATGCAGCTGAACAATGACAATGTTCATTTCTTTCTCTTAAAAACACACACACCAGCCCTCTTTTCCCAGCTGCTTTCTCTCTCCAAAGAGAGAAAGCAATCTTGACATGTTTAAAATAATAATACGAAATAAAAGCCAGAATGATTGCTTTTGTTACAGAGCCTTTTATGTTCCACGTTGGGAAGAGTATCACATAATGACACTACTTAGGGAGCTCTGCTAGAGCACATTCAGTCTAAAGTGGCGTACAAAATATTAGCCAATTAATCAAATATATTTCAATTTTCATTTCCCTAACCTTAAGAACACTATTAATGGAAAAGAGCTGAGATCGTCACTTCAGTGGCAAATACTGAAATAAACAATTTTGCCAGATTTGAATTTTGGATTCCAAACAGATTCTTCTAAATGGCTTCCCAAGTGCATTTCTCTATATAACACACACAATATGGCGGGTTTACTTCAGGGGTAGGAAAATCCAGACATGGGGCTGTCCAGACCTCTCTTTCTGGCCCTCATGACTCTTCTCAACCCACAGTTCCACCCTAGTTAATAGTTCCTACCCCTTTGTGGCTCTGCTCCACACCCTCCTTGAGTACGCTTACCTGGCCAGAGTGTGTCTTTCAACTGTGATAAGGCCTCTTTCTCCCCTGGATTAAGGTGTGTGTGTCCTTATGACCACATAGGAAGATAAAAAGGCAAGACAGACACCAAACTTTGGGTGAACTGGGTCACATTTATTTATTTAAACCCCAAACAGATCTACATGGGGGAAACAAGGCGTGGAATTTAACGAATAACCAAAGTGTGGACAAGTCAACCATGCCATGGGTCAAGAGGAGCCCTTCTTCTAGCCCTTCCCTTAAGTCCCACCCATTCAGGTGAGCAGGGAGGTCCACCTGATCCAACCACTCCAGGAGCCGCACCCCTGGCAGGTGATACATCTTGGTCCCAAAGGTGCTTGCTTGCCAGTGAGCCCCACAGTCCTGAAAGCAGTTCTCCGGTCTATATCCTTCCCTTTTAAAGGTACCTAGGGGTGCTCACCATAGTTTAAGTAGCTCATAATGTATTGCACCTGCCTACTAATATGGCCGGTTAGTGGGGGGTGGGGTTCTTATTTTTTGCCTTATTTATTGGGGGGGGGGATTATATCCTAACCTTAATTATTTGCATACATTTTTACTGACTTTAAAAGTTTTGGATTTAAGTTTGTTTGTTTGGGTTTACTAAGATTGTGTTCTTTGTATGTTGTTTTGAAAACCTTCAAAAACAGACTGTGTTTTCTAGCATTTCAACTCTGGCCTCATCCCAACAGTCTAACTCTCAGCCTGTTCCATCATACTAGCTGTCATGCTCAGCTGCTGCGGCTCTGTCTGCTCAAAGAGATGCAATGTTTCCATGTCATGAAATTGGCATGAATTATATTAACACAAGGCACTCGAGGTTAATGCCATGGCATGGAAAAAAGATTTGATATTGGACAAAATCAGGAGGGCAAAGAAAGTGTGGTTATGTTTGCACCTGAATTTTGTTAAGCCAAGGTAGTCAGCTACCCACCATTTGCTCAGGGCCAGCCCTACCATTAGACAGAATGAGGATATTGTGGTGAAAGGCATGCCATGCAACCTGCCCTGTACTTCCTAATCTAGTTCCATACTCTGTGTTGAAGGAAGATCCAACTGCTACTCTGGTTGGCCTTTGTATTTTGAATTGGGGGTAGGGAGGGTGCTGTCTTATTATTTTCAGAAATATATATATATATCTTGGACTGGCACTGCCCCTGCAATAGTCTTCTCTTCCAAATGGCATACTCTACATATGAGTGTCTCCTACCAATAGCAATTCCCTTCTGCAGCCACCAGCCATTCTGCATGCAGAACGCTGTACTTGTAGGAGGGCTATGAAGAAAACACTGAAGAACCTTAGCTCATCAGACTGAGAGACTGTAATTGGCCCAAGGGCATTGAGTGGGGTTTTGAATCAGTTCTCCCTTGTGCTCATCCAACACTTTAACCCAGACTTCCCCAATGGTGTCTTCTGTTTGTTTTGGACTACGGCTCTCATCGCTCTGCCCATTGGTCATGCTCGCTGAGCCTGATGGGAACTGTAGTCCAAAACATCTAGACTACCTCAGCTCTAACTGCTATACTATTATGTACACTAGCTCTTTGTATTTCTCTATATTTACTGCATAAATAACGAAACAATGAAATTAGTGAATAGCTAAACAATTACCACTGTCATCTTTTGTGCATGCATGAATAAAAACGAGTATACAATTTGAAGTACCTTGTGGAGTCCCTTCTAACTGTAAAGAACATGAGTCCTCTGTTTCCTTCACAGTCATCTTGTATTTAATTAATTGTCATTCTAGCTTAGCAGAAAGCTTTTGTTTTCAGTAAGGGTGCCCCACCTGCTTTGTGCTTCTCCATCTTTCCTTTCAGTGTGTTACTGGAAGTTCAGATAATTATAGGGAAAGGTTTTCAAACATACACATTTTCTAGCTGACACATACTCAGCTCTTGATGTGGTCTATGCCTGTTCTCATTAAATTTTATACACAGCAAACCTGAACAAAAAGCTTGTGCAGTGTTAGGGAACAATGATTCCCTTTTGCTGGTAAAAAGGAGATTTATAGAGAAAATCACTTGAACCTGACAGTCACTGACATAATTTCTTAGTTTATGAAAAGTGAGTGGGACCTGATGAACCCACACACCCCCTTTCATTTGGAAAGCTACTATTTTTCTTGTCTCAGAGTGGCAAGTGTGTAATGATGATTGTGATAATTAAAACAATCCTATCTTTCACTTCATATAGTTCACATTTCTAAAATGATTTCTCTCTCTCTCTCTCTCTTTTTAAAAGTATTATAATTAAACCTCTGGAAAACCAGATTTAGGAAACTGTGGAGATGTAATGATGCTCAAAGGGTAAGAGACCTGATAGATGCAGAACTTTTCAGATGTCTCTCCTCTCTTCACCCTTCCCTTGCTATGTGTACCTAAGTGAAACAAATGTTTGTCTACATTCATCACATTTCAAATTCAAAAGAAAGTTTTGTATGACATTTTTAAAAGTCTGATATTCAAAGTGTAGATTTCAGAAATTCAAATCTGTGACAAAAGGTAAATAGATTGTCACTATAATCAGGTTTGTTGTGGACAATGCTGAGGTGGATGGATGGACCACTGGTCTGAGTATACAGTGGCTTCTTATATGTTCCCAATATGACTAGTTTCTTGATTCCAGATTTTTTGCTCTTCTTGTAGCAAACATGTGGTACCTCACATTTTTCACCTGGGATGTTATGCTTTCTTTGTTTATAACTGTTTGGTGTTGCGGCAGTCATGTTTCATATTATGCTTGGAGTATATTTTACTTCTGGTTTATTGACTGCGAGGGGAATTGTAGCAGCTTTATATTGTTTTTCTGCTGCTGCTAGCCTAACTGTGTTATGTAAGCCGCCTTAAAAGTATTGCCTTCAGAACAGGGACGCGGACTTAGAAAAAATATTGGGGGGGCCCGGGAAAGCTCATGAATAATAAATAAGCTCATGAATATGCAAATAAAGTGGCTCCGGCCCTAAATAGGGCAAGCCACGCCCCCCCAGCCAGCCGATTGGCTGGCTGGGAGGTGTGGCCAGTCGGGATTCCCCTGTTCTCGCGGGATTTCCGGCCGGGGCTCTCCGATTAGGGCGCGCGGCTGGCTGGCTGGCGAAGGAGCAGGTGGGGAGGAGGCGGGGGACGGCGGCGGCGCTCTGCTGGAAGGGCGCCCGCCCGAGATTATTGGGGGGGCTGAGCCCCCAAAAAAAATTTTTTGAGGGGGCTCGAGCCCCCTCAAGCCCCATGGAGTCGGCGCCTATGCTTCAGAAAGGTTGCATAAAACTCTTTTAAAATAAATGAACAAACAAACAAACAAACAGAATGGTCTATTTGTCCTGAACAAAAGATAGATATTCCAGTGGCAACAACATGCTCCCAGATCCTGATTCAGAATACAGATTATTTTGGACTCAGTGCGTGCTTTGTGAGCATTTACCTCAGAGGTCTGAAACAGATTTGTGCAATCCTTCCTTGTACTGTGCAATTACAGTTCTATACAATCAATCTGATTGTTCTGAGCATCGTTTTTTGTTCAACTATGTTTGTTTTATGAAGTTTTGGGAATGTCACCAGGGAAATCTTTTGACTTTTCTTTTTCTCTCTCTCTCCCCCCCTTCTTTTAAAAAAAGATATCTTACTAGTTAAAAATTGAAGCCTATCAAGAGTATCAGTATCATTTTGGGCTCAGATCCATTGCTTTGATTGGCAGGCCTCTCATTGCTTTAGGCCAGTTGGCCTCAAACAGCCAGTGATGTGCCACAAGGGGAAAATATGGAAATGTGAATAATATCTGACAATATTCTCTCTATTCGTGCACATTTCTTTAAATTTTGTATCTCAAGATGGTCTGCTTCCCAAAAGTACCTTCATTTAAAATAAAATATTTGTTATACTATAATTAATGTAATTAATGTAATTCAAATGTCTTATTTTAAAAAGAGAATTTTTCTTTTCAACTTCAGTTTTCCTCGAGTTCTTAACAAATTACCCATTTTGTTGCATAATATGTAAACTGCCTCTCATTGCATTTTTTTTAAAAAAAGAAAAGCAATTTTCTTCCTTTAAAAAAGGGAGGTGCTGTTTATTTGCCTGAAATACTTTGTAGGAATACAAAGAAAATATGGAAGATTAAAATTGTGGGGAATGAAGAACAATAAAAACACATGTGTACAGAAAACACATAGCCTGAGAATTCCAATATATTACAGCCAAATTAATGCATAGCCCATTGAAAACTAGCGCTGGGTGTCAGTCAGCTAACTTTCTGTACATTTTTTCCTCATCATGTTTATATATTGTAGTCTTTGATAGACATTAAATCCTGTGACTCTGTTGGAAGAGCTACTTGCCTTAACTACTTAATAAACAATGGCACCACATTTTACATAAATAGGCAGCGTAATGTATGGTGAATTTGCATTTCCTTTGGTTGATGATCTCACAATGATATTTATTTTAAAAAAGAAAGAAAGAAAATTTACCAAAGCATTTTGTTAACTTGATAGAATTAGTAGTTATTATTAGCTTACCAAAGCAATATAAATGTAAAGGCAATATTTAACGTTAAGTGCCTCTTTTCTTTGAGATTAACAAATTTAATTTCAAATTCTCTCTTCACAAGCAGCACACTGGCTGAAGGCAAGCTGTAGAACCAACGACAAAGGTTATTACATTTTTGAAATTATATTTTAAGGATGTTTAATAACTGTGAAGAAAATACTTTTATGACCATGGAAACTGGAAGAGATTAAAGAATGAGAGGCAAGTTATATTAAAAAACACACAGTGAAAGCTACTTTTCTTATCATCTCTTCTAGGTCCAGCATGGAATAAAATTCTGCAAAGTTGATTGAAGACAAACAGTTCCAAAAACTGTAAGGCAAATCTTCTCTAAGGAACCGATGTCTGTTGCTAGTGGAGGCATGATGCCCTTCTCAATGTCCCTCTTCCATATTGCATACCCTTCAACTGTTCCGGGAAAACCAGAGCATCCCATTTGTGTGTGTGAGAGAGAATGGCAGCCATTTTGAGTCCCTTCTAATTCCTGCACCCAGCAAGGGTTAAAATCTAATGGAAGATTCAGTTGCTGGAATAGCCAGGTAATGGCCTAAGCATGGGTCATTAAAGTAACAAAGGAAATGGCTCTGCACCAGAAGAAAAATGGGTGGGCCTCCTCTCCCTCAACTGACCAGTAGTTAGAAAGGCAAAAGCCAGAGCTGAAGTATGTGAGCCAGAAGATAGAAGCAGGCTGGGCAGCTGGGAGACAGAGCCATGCCTGATTTCTGCTGGGATCCAAGGTTGTGGCTATGGGAGAAACAAGACCTTCTTGGGGTGTAAAGGCTGTGAACCCCTCCATCGTAGGCTCTGTTTGTATATATATATGTAACCATACTGCCAAGGAAAGTGAACCCTGGGTAAGTGCAAGGAACCCCTGGAATTTTGCACAGCTTGGAGATTGGGGTGGCATGCAACAATAAGAATTGCTGATAAATTCATCCTATCCCATTTCCACATGGATTTTTGTTAAGGGAAATCCTTAAAAAATGGAGGTGGTCTGAGGGCTGACTTTTTCTTTTTCCTTTCCTTTCCTTTCCTTTTTCTTTTATACAGATATTACCTGCCTGGAATGGCTAGTGTGTCGGGCTCCTGGAACTCAGCTTGAAAATGTGGCTGGCTTTTTCCCTGGGAGCAATGTGCCATAATATTCAGGGATGGTAAATAGAGAGTGGGGCATTCATATTCCCCCGCTGCCCTTGAGAGCTTACCAGGACATTGCGTGTGAGGCCAGGGGCGGGGGGGGGGGGGTTTGCCCTGGTGGGTCTACGCTTTCATCCACTTTCACAATTCATAGTACCACTATAGCAGAAGTGTGTATCACTTAAGAATAGATAGATAGATAGATGATATAGATAGATAGATAGATAGATAGATAGATAGATAGATAGATAGATGATAGATAGATAGATAGATAGATAGATAGATAGATAGATAGATAGATAGATGATAGATAGATGATAGATAGATAGATAGATAGATAGATAGATGATAGATAGATAGATAGATAGATAGATAGATAGATAGATAGATAGATAGATAGATAGATGATAGATAGAGATAGATAGATAGATGATAGATCGATATAAAAATAATTTCTTCGGCGATCAGCCTTCTTTATGGTCCACCTCTCACCTTAGAGACCTACTAAGTTTGTTCTTAGCTTTCGTGTGCATGCACACTTCTTCAGATACACTGAAACAGTAGTCACCAGACCCTTATATATAGTGGGAGGGTGGGGTAGGGTTTTTTCCAGAAGGACAGTAGGAGATGGGTGATTGACTCATCGTCTGGACAATTTTATTATTATTTTATTATTTTTATATATATATTCGACTACGTCAGACCAACACAACTACCTACCTGAATTAAGAATAGGAGACGGGGCTGCTGGATCTGACCAACAGCCCATCCAGCCCAGAATCTTATTCCCACAGCAGCCAACAAGGTGCTATGGGAACACCACAAACAGGATCAGAACACAAGAAAATTCTTCCTACCTGAAATTCCAAGCAAGTGGCATTCAGAAACATACTGCCCCCAACTGTGGAGGGAGAACATAGCCATAGCCTTATCCCCCATGGATTTGTCTAATCCTCTTTTAAAGCCATCACTACATCTTGTCAGAATAAATTCATCCTTTATGCTATGCACTGCATTTGTGAAGTCCAGCCTTACCACAACACAGCTGTGTAGCTGACTGAAAGCATCATAATGACACAAATGTTTGGAACTTGAGGCTACATTGAGGCCACCCCATGAATAAAATCTTACTCAAAGCTTTGGTCACAACGCATCTGTACAAGAGCAGAATCAGTGCCCACCTAGGAATAGGCTTGTGTAAAACCAACAGTGGCACAGTTTGAGAGTATTCAAATTCCACTTTGTGTTTGTACACGATCTCCTTTACCTTTCAAAGAAGACGAATAAGCATAAAGGTATATTTACATTGCTGACTGACATTGCTATTTGCAGCCTAAAACTGGGGAGAATTTCTCTATGCATACATGCATTGGTTAGCCCCAGTGTCATGTTGACCAGCTAGTGAATGATGAAAGGGCCAGAATCACCCATAAGTGTCTTAAAGATGGAAGAATAATAATAATAAAAATACTCTGCTGATGTTCCAAATAGTTTTTGCCCGATCGCTTATATCCTGTAGTTTGTGGTAACGAAGGCAAGGAGTCGCTGAATGAGGAGATGGCATCAGCTCTGTAGCAGCTGGAACTGGGATAACCCAAGAGGATAATTCATGTGCTGAAACAAGAGCAGATGTCAATAAAGACAGCTTGTCTGGTTGTTCAGTAGCATGTGTCAATGGGACAGGCTTGTCAGACAGCCTGTGTTGTGAAGTCCTGTTATCTGTCTTAATCATTTGTATGGGGGAGGTGACACTTTGCTGCAGGCAATGAGAAAAATGGGAATGCGGAGTAAGGACTGCTCAGAACAAAGCAATTTGTCATATTTCACTCTTTCAGTACTCTCGCAGGGCCAGTACGAGCTTCTGGCTGACCCAAACTCATTTCTCCGTATAGCCCGGTGATTATTAACAGGACTGTATAGCCTGCAGGGGTAATCAAAAAATCTTAGTGACATTCAGGACTCTCACTTTTGGGGAGGGGAGTTAGGATTTTATGTAGCCCCTTCTACCCTCTTGCAATGGCTTCTTGCAGCCAAAGGATCAGAGCTCTTATATACTGATCACCTTGCCCTGAGGATAAAATCCCAGATTTGTCCTCTGAGTCCTTAAAAATGTAGCACAGCGCAATGAGAAATCAAACGGGGGGGGGGGGCAATAAACAACACAAATGATAGTACTTTTCCTACAGTGAGAAAATGAGTCTGTGCAATGCTCTGCTGGAAGGGGGAAGGGGAAACCTGATGGGGAGTCTCCAAAGGGCTGAGGGGCGTCACATAGTTTCTCCCCACGTTGCCCATTTATTCTCACAAAAATAGGTGGAGTAGGTTAGCCTCAGAGACAAACATTAGGCCAATGTCATCGAGAAAGTTTTAGAGCTAAGGTATCTATCTACTATGAGCAATCTGTCTACTATGCTACACTGGATCTCAGCAAAGATGACTGCCCTGCGGACTGCTACTAAGGCCTCCACCTCCACCTCACTGTCAGCACTTTCTTCTCTCCAGCATCTAGAATGCTGCAAAACCATTGTCATGGCAGCCCTGGAGGACCAAGTTGCCTAAGCACCCTGTGCTTGGCATACTGTTGTTGCAGCTTTCTAGCTACCAGAGAAAGAACCAGGAGGATAAAAAAAACCTGGCACAAATATTCCAAGGAGATGGGGAAAAGAGAGTTCTTAGTCTTGCCCCATGTCACTGTTAAGTAAGTTTGGGGGAAGAAAATGGTACCATACTAGTTTCATGTTCCTCACTAAGGACAAACTACATGTTACACTATGAAACCATCTCTCTGCCTGTGAAGCGTCATACTTGTTACTCCTAGGACACTCTCCCATAAGTTAAAATGGCTGAAGGAAAACTTTTGAAGAAAACACAATAATGTAACCTTCAAGGAGAGATGAAGCATGAAAAAATGCATCCCAAAGATGGCATGTTTTAAAATGTTAAGAGCGTGTGAAAACAAGTTTTCTGATAACAGAAGTGGCTGCAGACTTCTATAATTATTTATGCTTTGTGCCCTGATAGCTGTGAGCTGTCCCAAATCTGCTTTTTCCCTCCTCAGGAAGGACCTTTTGCTACATTTAGGAAACCTCTAGAGCTTCTCCCTTCAGGGCTTAACATATAGAGCAGTGATTTACAATCCCAGTGTTACAACATGGCTTGTAACCTGAGCACTTGTTGGCATTACATTAGCAACTTGGGTTAGACCAAGTCATTTCCAGCACTGCTTCCCTGTCCCCAGTCCCTAGATGATAGTTGTTACTTGCTTCTTGCAAGTGACCTGTGTTTGAAACTGGCCAAGTGCCAATGATGCATATTCCTTTGGTGGAAAGTGTTATTGTATGCTACAGGCAACTTCTGCTTTGCAGATGGTCCAAACTAGAAAATATGCATCCTGATTTTCAATGCAATTCTATAGATAGAGCTGTAAAAGCAGAGAGAGATTGTTAGGGTGGGCAAGGCCATGGAGAGTTTTGAAGCCTGCTCAAGATTCAAAGGTGAACAGGAAACCATTGTTGGTATTTAAGGAAGGGGTGTCACATGGTTAAAGCAACAAAAGAGGTGAATACTTGGGGCTGCAGAGTGCTTAGATGGACAGTGGTGGAGGGAAGATTGCAATGGTCAAGGAAATGACTGAGGTTTTTATGTGGGAACTTTGGGGGTGTCAGTTATCATAAAAGCCAGAATGGTAACATTCTGCTCCAGGTTAAAGATTAAATAAATATGCATATTGTCAAGAGTAAGGATAGTAGAATTTGTCAATTTTAGTTCTCTGTTTCTCATTTTTTCAGTCGTAAAGTCAATTTTCAATATTTCTACAGGAATTTTAGATTTTATTATTTTTTTAAAAAAATCCTCATGAAAATCTACCAGCAGTTTGATGTATCTATAATATTTTCACCAATATATTCATTTTTAGGCACTCTTCCCCTAATTCATTTTTGTAAACATTGGCTTGTTGGAGAAATACATTGCAAATTTGGGTAAGTGTGGTTTTTGAAGGATAGCTGTAATTCCTAAGACTGTGGTCTAAATCTATTTAAACATTGTGCTCCTGGTCTCACTGGCCTAAGCTCAATATTCTCTCTCTTGCAAACAAACAAGATAACTAGAATAAAAGCTATTTCCACATTTGTTTCTATTTGGCACTACAATTCCTGGTTTTCTTGCATTCCAAGAACAAAGTATGGAATAGATATCTTAGATGAACCCCTAATGCAATATTTCATCCTATTGAGAATAATTCGTCCTTTAGGGAATAATCGATACTTGTGTCAATGGTATTTGGATATGTAGTGTGCAAGTGTGACAAAGAAAGTAAAGGAAATAATTATTTATGCTGGGTTCATAATTTTCCCCTAGAGAGTGACATTGTTTTCAGATATGATTTCAGCAAAGGCAAAAAAAAAAAAAAAAGTTATCTGAAGCTTATGGAGACTCAAGAACTCAGACCAGATGGCAACAAAGATAGGGAAAGCTGTGGCACCCACTGTTTTCATATAAGGTGAAGGGACAAACAGAAGGTGGGCATCCTGAGCATAAAGTTTCTTGCAGAATTTCTAGGGAGATAATAAATTAGAGAGACAAGCTGGATCAAGGCCATCAAAGAGAATTTGAAAGCAGGCATGTGATATTTACTGTGGATCACAGAGTCTATGTCCTTGGCCAATTTAGGTGTGCTGTTGTGACTTTTTAATTAGGTAGGCACATAGTCTTTAAACATGTTGGATTAGCAGCTGGTGTAATACTGGTTGATTTATTTCGCTGACTGGTTATTATGAAACGTTAATGGTTATTTCAGTGCTTTAATTACTTATTGTTCTGAAGTGTTTTATACTTTACAAATACATAAAAATCGAAAAGGGGGCTATATAAACAGTGAACAATGTTGTGGAATAAAATGCCAAGGACTGGCAGGATAAAATGAATTTGGAACGAAAGTAAACTTTATTAAGAATGCCTGTAATGATTATTATTTCTAGACAGCATTATCATTGTGTAGAGGGCTCTGCATTTTCTCCTTGCTTAGTCTCAAAATAAACCTATAAAGCAAATTAATTTCAGAGCTAATGTGTTGTTATATGAGGTCCAGCCCCACCATTAGGCAGAGTGAAGTGATTTTGGATGTCATGAAAAGGCAGCAAAACATTATTGTATTTTTACTCCCAGGAAGAAATGCTTGTAGGATTTCATGCCTCTCCTGCCAAAATACGGTAAGTACCCCAACTTTCAATACCATGCACCTTGATCAGGTGGAGGGGAAAGTGTCTCTTCAGGGGGCAGAATTGGGGCAGCTTTGAGCGAGAAATCATATGAACCAGCTGCTAGACATAATATCTGCTAACTTTTGAGCATCTAAAAGCAAATAAGCTCCCTTTTCAGACAATCAGACAGTCACAGCATTCTGCTGCCCAGCTTTGCTGGTGGTCTCCCCTGCTCTTAGGGGTGGAGGGACAAAGCCCTGTGGAATGGCTTGAGGGGAAGCCCTTGCAGAGCCTCACAGCCTCCAGCCATCATGGCAGCAACAGTGAAGCATTTTACCTCAGGTGCCGAAACATATCAAGCAAACCCTGGATGCTCACCTACCCATGTTTAAGCTAACAGACCTCGGTGCCTAGTATTTGGCCCCTATGGAGTCACAGCATGGCCACAGCAGCAATACCACCACCATGTGTGTATGTATATGTATATGTATATGTATATGTATATGTATATGTATATGTGTATGTGTATGTGTATGCGTATGCGTATGCGTATATGTATATGTATATGTATATGTATATGTATATGTATATGTATATGGCTTCCTAAATGCATGTTTGGATTGAAAACGGGTAACAGATTTGAAAAAGATTAACCCTTTTAGCAACCCTCATAGATGGTAATCTGTTCATCCTCCACACCACCCCAATATTATGAAACTTTATGAAATATATCACAGAAAACTTTTACTTCCTTTCAGCTTTCCCTTTATGTTTGGTATGCTTTGAGATGGGCGATTCTGTTTTTGCAGCAAGCAGCGAGTGCGATAATGGCTTTTGAAAGTTTTGCGCCTTTCCTCGTGCTGCTGCTTATGTTGGAGAATGTGCATTATGAATCGCTTCCACTTAGGTTTCAGCATTCCCATACGGTCGCCACTTTTTCAATTACCATTGATAAGTGCTTGAATCAACTTTATACTGCCCTCAGGTCCTGAATGCAAGAACGAAATTGCATTCATGTGGGTAGGTTATTATCTTAGGCACTAAATATAAAATGCCATGTGGTTCCAGAGAGGAAAGACCGGCAGCTTGTGGACTACAGCAGGAGAACCAGGCTGAAGTATAAGGCATCAGAACATGTGAGGCAACTTCCTATTTTGCAGACCTTGCATCTCTTAGAGAAGATCTTGATGGCTCTGTTCCCAGCACTGCACCACCACCATTCCATTTATTCTTAGGCCACATCAGCACCATATATATAAAGCACTGCGATGCCACTTTAAATAGCCATTGCTTCCATCAAGGAATTCTGGGAGCTGTTGATTGTTAAGGGTGCTGAGATCTGCTGGCAGACTCATACCCCACACACAGTGCTGCAAGTTCTCTGGAAAGAGGGGATGGGTTGTTTAACCACTGGAAATTGTAGCTCTGGGATGGACATAGAGGTTTCCTAAGAACTTTCAGGACCCTTAATAAACTACAGCTACCAGAATTCTTTTTGACTATTTAGAGTGTTATCATAGTCTTTTAAAATACACGGCATGGACACTTTGATCTTGAGTCAAAACTTCCCCACAACTATGACTCTTTCTGGGAGAAAATACTTTCCTCTTTGGCAGCGACCACTTAATATTAGGCCTCTATTTCTATCTTGCTCCAGAGAGAGACTGTGAGGGAGGGGAGGTGCTGGGTTGTGAGAGAAATCTTTCGGTAGGTGACTGACCCGTAACATGATGAGACTTCCTTTTCATTTTAATATGTGCATTGCTAAATTAAGATTAAGTGATTTTTAGATCCCCCCCCAATAAAAAAAAAGCACACACACACACACATACAAATTAAGAGATTTCCAGACAGTGTGTTCTATGGACTATGATTCTTCCAGCTTGTGTTCACATTCTCCTCAGGTACTCTTGGCTTTCTATACTTTTTTACTACATTAACTACATTAGTGTTTGACCTTATGTGATTCCAGTTTTAGAAAGGGTATTTCATTGGGCAGGTTCTGGGTTATTGCTTCCTTATTGACATTCCTTTCCTGTTGTAGAGTACTCATAAAGGTTCAGATATTATTTCATAGGAATTCATTGGGTAGCAGAGCTCCGAATGAATTCTGGAGATAAATATGCATATTTGACTTTCACTGCAAGTTTCAAAAACATGCAAGTTCTTATATATACTGTTCCCCCCGCCCTCTTACTTTTATTGTATTTCATTTCCACTTTCTGCTTGAATTATTTCTGCAGTCTGAGACATGATTTACTGTTAGTGCGACTCAATATCAGTACAATGACTATTACGTTATTCTGGCTAATATTTTCTTACATAGACCCAATGCACCTAAGGGGATCGCGTAACTTTACATTCCAGTGATCTAATATGATTGAGGAATTCATGTTGTTATATTTACACAAGCCTCTTACAGGAATTAGTTATGACTAAAAAAGCATGTCAGTGTTATTGCAAGCAGAACATGATCCTAATGACCACATTATGATAATGAACATTGTAGCTAGAGTTGAGAGGACACATTTTAAAGCAAAGCAGTTCCCACTTTTGTTTTCTGGCAGTCCTTTTGTAGCAGATAAACATACATTTAATATAAGGGAATACTTTTTTGAACTGTAAATGCCATGGCTTGCTAAATAATGGCTTGGTAAAACAGTCTTTCCCAAACTTGTACCTTTCAGAAGTTGTTGCACTCCAACTATCATCTTCCTCAACCATTGGCCATGTTGACAGGGGCTGATGGGAGTTGTCACCCAAATTTTCTGAAGAGCACCAGGTGAGAGGAAGTCTACATTAAAAGAAATTCTATCTGAAAAATCTGAAAAGCAAATAGAGATAAGTGTGGGAGAGAAATGTGTTGTGTCACCTAATTTCACAAAGAATTTCAAGACAGTGCGAAGGAATGTCAGAGAAAAGTGATTAGAGACCACACACAAACACTAATATAATGACATTATATGTAAGATAATCAACCAGAGGTTAGAACATTCCTTTCCACAGTAAATCCCTTCTGGGAGAAACAGTAAACTTGAAGGATCCCCTAAAAACTGTCAACCATCCATTTCATCAAGACCAGGGTTTCCTTCTCTCTTGTTATGTTCCTAGAGGCTCAGCACCACACAAACTACATGTAACCTTCACAAAGGTTGATGAAAAAGCCCACTCTTTCCCTTATCTACAGACTATAAATGAGTTTTGGGCTATTGTGAAACTATACAACCTTGGCTCCTCTGACTTCCGTTATGAAAACCTTTGTTATTAGATCTTGAGGTCACTGGTTCAATTCCAGCTTTGCTGCTAGGGTGACATTTTTACTTGAAATCATTCTGTCTCCTTTCCTTTATAATATTCACTCTGTACTGTCCAGTAATCTACATATAGTGCACTGTATTGCAGTACATACATTTATACAACTGGGCTTGATTTCCTGTGGATTTTACTAGCACAGTATCCACCCTGAGCGTGATATTGGCATACAGAGAAGCAGAGCACTCCGTGTGGGAAGTGATGTATAAAGTCTGTTGTACAGCTTTCCTCCTTCCTAAAGTTGCCTTATTCATTGTCTGCTGCAGGCTGCCTCTCCACAGCACTCTCATCACCTTCTTGTTGTGAGTTGCTGTATCGGGCTGATATGAAGTTAACTTACAGCAGGAGTGGGGAAGCTCAGGCTCTGGGGCTGAATGCAGCCAGAGGCAGAGCTAGCCACAGGGCCTGTGCACATGGGGGCGGGGCTAGGCACACAGAGGCGGAGCAAGCATCCCAGGGGAGCACCACTCTTGGTGAGCAGCAAGTGGCCCAAGGGGGCGCTGCCCACAGCGAGGGGCACTGCGACAATGTCACCCCCCCTTAGGGATGACACCCGGGGTGGACTGCACCCACCGCTCAGGCTCTGGGGCAGAATGCAGCGCTCCAGGGTCTCTATGCAACCCACAGAACTTTCCCCATGCCACTCCCTCACTGGCTCTGCTTTTGCAATCCAAGTATTTTGCCTGGATGGAATGTGACCTTGACTGTGCTTCTTGCTTGTCTGGATTCAGGACAGAGTGGTGTGTGTCTTTAGACAGTAGCCTCCTTTATAAAGGCAAAAATGTACATTCATTGCATGTGGAGCAATGTGGCCCTAGAAAAGTGGTCCAGAAGGGAAGATGGCCCTCAGTTTGGGGGGAAAGCGTCTCATACTCACAAAATCTGCCCAGCAGGAAAATAGTCAACTCTACGACAATTTGTTTGATACATTATGCAGTCCCCTATGCAGCTGCTGGCTTTCTAGATTCATAATTGTTTTTGCATTTATGTTTTACAATAAAATCCTGTGCTGTGTGATTAGGTGAGATTTATTTTTATCAGGGCAATGTTTGTGTGTGCGAGAGTGTCTTTATCTCCCTAGCTTCATCACTGTGTTGCTGGGTTGCAGAGATGTTTTCCCTTGATATTTTGTTGTGGGGCTGTGACATTTCATGTTCGCAGAGCCATTTCAATTTAAAAGATCAAAATGCACTGATCAAGTAATATTTAGCAGCAGCGGCAATACATGGGGTACATAAAGAACAACTGGCTCACCTTAGGTGTGTTGAAGGCATGAAACAATTTCCACCTACAGCCCATGAAACAACTTACTGTGTTGGGCCAGCTGAACACCTCACCTTCCCTAATGGTTAATTTCTGCTCTAATGAGGCTTCCAAAGGGGCTTAATGGGGTTATTTAAAGAGCTCACCTAGGCAAAAAACAAGGTGCTGAAAGAAATAAAAGCTAATCTTCAGGACTGAAACTAGAAATGGGAAATCAATTAATTTCCTTGAGATGAGTCAATGGAACATATTACAGGATTTATGTCTACCAAAGTAAAGAGTTTACACTTCCTTTCCCCAAATTAGTTTTTCTCGCGTTATACATGTGAATGCAAGTATCCCTGTTTATTGTTTGGATATGAGGCCAAATCTTTTTCACTCTTCAGATGTCATTGTAGATCCATGTTTCTGCAGCCATTTTTAAGCTGCTTATGTAGACATCTGAGCATCCCTTATACAGAGTCAGAACAGTGGTCCATCTTGCTCCTTATCATCTGCTTTGATTGGCAACATCTCTTTTGGGCAGGGGGAACCAACAGGATACCATCCAGATGTTGCTGAACAGCAGTTCTAATCATCCTTGACATACAGCTATACTGACATACTGAGGGTAATGGGAGTTGCAGTCAAACAACATCTGAAGGACACCACTTTGTCAACCTTCACTCTTGAGTCTCTGGCAGTTCCCCTCCTTCCCCCAGATCTACCAGGAGGTGCCAGGATACAAGCATTGCCATATTGAAAATATATATCGTACACACAGAGATGCACCAATTAGTTCTCTATACATGATATGCATTATAATTGTTAACAGTTCTTTGGCCTTTCTGAAGTCATTCCTGGGCTTGAAGAGACAGTTTAATAATGTGGTTTCATGAGATAAGTAGCTGTGCAAGTACAAATGATTTAAAAATCTCTTTATCCAATGATTTTCAATGACAAAGAAGCAAAGCAATGGTGTGTGTGTGTTCATTTTACAAATGCCAAATGTCTATGTGACTATGAAGTAACTCTAAAGTGTATTCACAAGGTATCTCAATTCAACTATACAAAATAGTCCTCCTAACCCATCGAGTATCTGCTAATGGAGAAGTAGAGGGAATTTTTACCAATTTTCCTATTGCCCCCACACCTTGCATCACTTCGCTGAGTATCTGTTATGGAGCACTGGAGGACCCTCCAGAATAGATTTTCAGAGAGCTAGGTGAGCTTCAGGGAGGAGAGGGAATCAGCAAAAATGGGCCCTTTTTCTTTGTTTCTGCACACATCCTGTTGAATCAAACATTCTTGCACAATGGCACCAACTGATACAACCCAATGGTGACTATAGACTACAGAACAAAAATATCAAGGCCCAAGATCATGACTAAATGTGAGAGAATATCCTTAAACTCAAATAAGAACATCAACCTTCTTGTCATGTTTCGGATACAAAAGAGAAATTAAACAAGCTAACTAAGAATAAAATCCTACCATATTATGTGAGTTTTAGTTCACATTCCAAAGCATGGTTGAAATCTCTATACAAGTCAGTTACTGTGGAAGCATTCAGATATTGTTTTCATATTTATTTTAAATTTATTTACTTGTTTCTGTCCTATCCCAACCTTCTAGGATCTATGTACTACTCAGGCTGGCTTATAACACTTTCAAATCACAATATCATCTAAAATAAAAATAAAAATAAAATAAAAAACCAACCACCCCCAACTTTGACTTACTAAAAAAAGCTCCACAACTTTGGGTAGATCACTGCCAGTTTTTCTATACTGTGAGTAGATTACAGTCTATTGGAAGCTGGACGTCCCTGATCTAAAACAATGCCTTCAGTAAATAATACAACAGATGTGAAAGCCATCCATTCTCCTGAACAATGTAGATGTGAGCTTGAAATGTTCAAGTACTGGAGATAATGAAATTTTGACTTCATTGATGTTGCAGTAGATGTTTCATTGATGTTGCAATAGAATGTGACATCTGAACTGGCCATGGGGAAACTCAAAGTATTGTCTCCTGATTAATGAACAAAGTATAACATAGGGTGTTATACTTTGCCCAGGGTACTCTCAGGGAAGAAGAGTGGAGAATGGATTTGATGAGAAAACAAATAATGTTTCCATGGTAGAAATCAAAGGTTTATCATAGACTTCCTAAATCCCATTGTAGGAATATAACTGGAACACATGTTGGTAAACAGTGTCCTCAAATTGGAGAATAGAAGCACTCAGCACCTGGGCTAAGATAATCAGGCCTCCTTGGGGAAAAAAACAAGTCCTCAGAAAATCCAAGTGAATTAATCTCACCTGCTAATTCCAGGATAGATTGCTACATTATAGGGTCTGAAGGTAAACAGATGGAATTTTGGGTATAAGATTATGTCATTAATATACCTATGCTAAACATAACTGAGATAAAGTTTGTATGCCCATGCAGCCTTTGAGGGAACTGGATCATCAGTAGTCTAGGGGGTGGGATCTTCCAGGATATTCTCAGTCTCACAAAGTGCCACCATCAGAAATTATGGGTAAATGCTGTACAGAGAAGGCATTGTGCCTCAACTGACTACTTCTTTAAGGAAAATTCTAGCTGGACCAAGCCTAAAGTCTATTTATCCACCCTTCCTCTTGAGTGTAAAGGCAATCAGTTTTAATTTGCTAGTGTCTGGTCCAGCTTTTCAGATTGGCCTACCTCCCTGAAAGCATATCACAGTTTTCTGGGACCTTCTTGCAGACGCTGCTCCTATTCCCTTCTGCTGAAAAGCGAGCACTGAATCTAGAAACATTCCAACTACTACATACAAGTAGCACAGGTACAAGTTCTACCTTAAGTACACAATTTTGTATTACCAGATTTGTGGCAGTGCATTCTTGCACCTTTCCAAATGTAGGGAGGAATCCAGGTATGAGTAGGTAAAACTATGAAGCCAACTTAATTTCCATAGGTGTCTTGGCAAGATGCAGGCAAGATAGAATATTCACAGTTAGATAGATAGATGATAGATAGATGATAGATAGATAGATAGATAGATAGATAGATAGATAGACACATATCTATCACTGGTAATCCATCACAGAACAATCCTGAAGTATTAGAGAAGAAAAACAAATTTGGGAAATAATGAAGAGGATGAGTGAGCTAATCACAGAGGAGCCCAAATTTATTGCCATACTCTGGAAATGTATTTGTTTGTTTGTTTGCCAGGTATTGAGGTCAAGTTTAAAGATGACCTTTTGCATCTTTGTACTCCAGGTTGAGGTGAATGTTCTCTGATAGATGCTTGAAACAATTACAGTGAGTTTGGGGAATTTTTGCAAAGCACTGGGAAAAACAGTTCATGCCTTTAGGGCCTCATCTCCAATAGAGATAGGAAGGAGAAATAAACTTGAACATATGGAATAGAGAAAGGAAAAGAATAGCGAACAAAAGCAATTGTATCAGCAAGTGTTTTGCATTTTGTTGTGCTCTTTTTAGCCTTTTGTCCAAACCAAAGTTACTGTTAATTTCCATATTTGCTACTTGCATGAACTAAGAAAACCTACATTTAACTTAGATCCATGTAACAGAGACAGCAGATGTAACTATTGCACAGAGTGTTTAAGGCTGTAGAACTCTTCTCATACTTTGGGGGCCTTGGAGCACAGGTATTGTGGGGCTGACTAGGTACACTTGCTTTTCCATTTGCTTTCTGATGCCTCTTATAAAAGAGGGACAATTCCAAAAAATTCTCCATCAATTTTTTTCCCTTGGAATTCCAAATTACCTAAGCAAATACCTTCATGTATTTTTCATGGGGGAATGGGCACATAATAATAATAATAATTATTATTCTCTGGGCGGCTTCCATAAAAACCAAAAATACAATAAAATATCACACGTTAAAAACTTCCCTGAACAGGGCTGCCTTAAGATGTCTCCTGAATGTCAGGTAGTTGTTTATCACTTTGACATCTGCTGGAAGGGCGTTCCACAGGGCGGGCGCCACTACCGAGAAGGCCCTCTGCCTGGTTCCCTGTAGCTTTGCTTCTCGCAATGAGGGAACCGCCAGAAGGCCCTCGGCGCTGGACCTCAGCGTCCGGGCAGAATGATGGGGGTGGAGACACTCCTTCAGATATTCTGGACCGAGGCCGTTTAGGGCTTTAAAGGTCAGCACCAACACTTTGAATTGTGCTCAGAAACGTACTGGGAGCCAATGCAGGTCTTTCAAGACCGGTGTTTTATGGTCTCGGCGGCTGCTCCCAGTCACCAGTCTAGCTGCCGCATTCTGGATTAGTTGTAGTTTCCAAGTCACCTTCAAAGGTAGCCCCACGTAGAGTGCATTGCAGTAGTCCAAGCGGGAGATAACCAGAGCATGCACCACTCTGGCGAGACAGTCCGCAGGCAGATAGGGTCTCAGCCTACGTACCAGATGGAGCTGGTAAACAGCTGCCCTGGACACAGATTTGACCTGTGCCTCCATGGACAGCTGTGAGTCCAAAATGACTCCCAGGCTGCGCACCTGGTCCTTCAGGGGCACAGTTACCCCATTCAGGACCAGGGAATCCTCCACACCTGCCCGCCTCCTGTCCCCCAAAAACAGTACTTCTGTCTTGTCAGGATTCAACCTCAATCTGTTAGCCGCCATCCATCCTCCAACCACCTCCAGACACTCACACAGGACCTTCACCGCCTTCACTGGTTCTGATTTAAAAGAGAGGTAGAGCTGGGTATCATCCGCATAATGATGAACACCCAGCCCAAACCTCCTGATGATCTCTCCCAGCGGCCGCATGTAGATGTTGAAAAGCATGGGGGAGAGGACAGAACCCTGAGGCACCCCACAAGTGAGAGCCCAGGGGTCTGAACACTCATCCCCCACCACCACTTTCTGAACACGGCCCAGGAGGAAGGAGCGGAACCACTGTATAACAGTGCCCCCAGCTCCCAGCCCCTCAAGACATATGTGCCAGTGGCATTCCCAACATTGTCTGCATGTTCAGCCAGTGGCGGAGCAAGCTGATTGGGTGCCTGGGGTGGTGCGCATGACCTATGCCCAGGGGCAAGGCCAGCCGTCGGCGAGGTGGGGCGGGGCAAGCCGGGGCAGGACACCTACTGGGGCCTCCAAGGAGTCTGCCTGCCTCCTCCCACTCAGCCACCCTACAGCGCAGAGCCTGCGGGCACCCAAACCACCATGTCACTCCCAGGAGAGACCCGGGTGGCCCGCCCCCACCACACCCCCTTCCTCTGCCCCTGTGCCCAGCTTGCCTCCAGGATCCTGCACTGAGCAGCAACTTCTGAGGAGTGATGGTTGTAATTGCCATTGGGTGGACATGCTTAGAAATTTCTTTGTGAACAGGAGCCCTGATAAGTCAAAAGTGCCTGATTGCAGGGAGGCTTCCAAGTGTGCTTTGTTGTTGCCTTCAGACCTTCATGCTCACCATGGGAGCCTTGGTAGGGTTGCGCAGTGATGGGCACATTGGAAGTGGGTGTGGCATGCATACACTCACCCCCCCTTCATAATCTATGCCCACAGGTGCCAAAGTCTGCTTTGAGGAATAAACGTAGAGTATGTAGTACTGCAAAAGTAAGACTTGATTACAAAACCACCCATTTCAAGTCTCCATGGTTATGAAGAATACAGTGTAAGTATGAAAGACATCTCCCCTAAATGACCACTATTTTTTAGAATCATCTTGCCTGAACATTGCATTCTAAAAGGTCCCCAAGAGCTTCTTCACTATGTTGAAACAATTGAGTTGGTGAATAGGTTCCATTATACAGTGGTACCTCGGGTTAAGAACTGAATTCGTTCTGGAGGTCCGTTCTTAACCTGAAACTGTTCTTAACCTGAGGTACCACTTTAGCTAATGGGGCCTCCTGCTGCCACCGCGCTGCCAGAGCACAATTTCTGTTCTCATCCTGAAGCAAAGTTCTTAACCCAAGGTACTATTTCTGGGTTGGTGGAGTCTGTAACCTGAAGTGTCTGTAACCTGAAGCGTCTGTAACTCAAGGTACCACTGTATACCATAAGACTGAAACTTTGCAAAGAACATGAACAGGCAGTGTACTATTTAATTCTCTGGCACATTCTCTGGTGGATCCTCCTGCAGGTGCCTTAGAAATCTAGAGTCTGGGTCATGATAACAGAAACAAACACTTGCTGGTATCTGTTGGAGAATTAGAGGTGGCAAATTCTTAGAGAAAGCAAAGGTCAAAGTGGTATCAGGAAGGAAGAGGGAAAGGAAGAGAACTATAAATTAGAGCAAAAGTCAGGAAGCAAAATAAAAGAGAATATTGAAGTAACAAAGGTGGCAATTCCAGGGGGGTAGGAGACATGGAATGGTATTAAAACAGGATACATTTTAAAAGGAAAATGTGTAAGGCAGAGAGAGAAAATCAATCTTGCCAGATATAGCCCCTCTTGTCAGTCAGAGACAGGAAGTATGGTACCCTCCCCCCCCCCAAAAAAGCCAATTTGGACAGCAGAAAGAGATAGGGAAGCTCAGTGTACCTGACCAAAGATAAGGAAACTTGAAGAACTGAAAATTTTAAAAAGCCACAAGAAGAGGAATGAGGAAGACTGGTTTCAAATGTTTTTGTTGTTTGTTTGTTTTTAAACTAGCTTTGTCATCACCAAATCTCCTAGTCTGCATGCTAATAACTGGGGACTATAGTAGATTATGGCTTCAATCCTCAAGCCTATGATGGTAGCAACATACTCCTCAAGGGGTGTATGAAGTGTTAGGGGAGGGGTAGTACCTCTGGTGGTGGACACATTGTGCTCCTTCTGTGGTAGTTTGTCCTCACCTTGCACTTGGTGTGGAAATGTGGGAAACTGAAGTTAGGACTGGAAAAATGGGAACCTGAGAGGAATCAAGATTTGCAGATTCAGTCACCCCTCTCTCCAACTCCCATCAGCCCCAACCATCATGGCTAATGGTCAAGAATGATGGGAGTCATAGTACAACTATGAAAGAGAGCCCGGAGAGCCACAGGTTCCCCATCCCTGTCTTGGAGTCGACTCCTTTACTCTAATGCAAGATCTAAATGGAACCTTTCATGCCAAGGAATATTATGATCACAGAACCTGTTGTTTTCACATTGTATGCCAGCAATCCAGCCCTGACATTGCATCTACTCCTTTTAGTCCATTAACACTCTCTGTGTTAGTGCTGTGTTCCAATTAAATGGAACTTTTGAAGGAAACCGAATTGCCATTTTAAGCCAGTGCCCAAAATCATAAGTTTTCATGCATATCCATGGATGCCACAGAATCTTTCATAGATGCTAATTGTCAAGTATTTTAATTGTCATTCCAGGAGAATCTGCTGCAAGCCAGTGCACCAAGGGTGCAGGATTAACCCGCAGCAGTTGTATCATTAATGTGCCAGCCTCATAATAGGGGACAAGAGGCAACCTCTCTCTTTCTAACTGGGAAAGAAAACCTCATTATTTCTTTCTCGGCGTTACCCACTTATTTCAGAGTTTTTGTTTGAAGCCATGCTCCCACAGTTCATGCAGCCATAATTGTTGCAGAAGAAGATAATCATTTTCAGACAACTGGATTCATTAGAAGGCAGTATGCCATCATTTCATCTTTAGATTGACAAGTGGGAAGAGCCTTTTGGGAATGTAGGGTAGAACATTATTCTTTCATTCAATGAAACTGGGAGGAAAGATTGTGCCCTGGCAAAGCTGTAGTGAAGCAGCCATGTGATATGGCTCCGAGCGCTGTAAATTGCTGTTGTACTAGAACATTGGGTATGTGGGCACTGCCCTGACTCAGTGTCTGAACTGTTATACCTAAAATGCAAATAATATTTCATTGAGACAACACAAGCCATATACCAGGGTTTGGACAAAACCTAAGTCAAACCATGGTTTAGCTCACAGCAGCACAGCAGCAACATGAGCAGAGCAGGAACAAAATGTTCACAAGCTCCTCTCCATGAGTTGCACCTTTGCCCCAAAGCATGGTTTAGCATTATGTGTGAACAGGGCCAATGTATCTTTTCATGTAAGCAGAATATGAAGATTGACTATACTGATGACAGTGATGCAATGTGGAACACTCTTTTATGTTGCGCAGAGGCAGCATCATTAGCAGACTTACTGATAGTTATCTTTTAATGGGGATGGGCAAGTGAACACAATTCATGGTATAACTGATCAATTAAAAAATAATAGATTTAAAACACTATCTAAACGTCAACAAAATAAACAGTCGTGATGCCCTGATGACACTTTATCAAGAGGTCACTGTTTCGTTCCCCTCTAAGGAGCTCTAAGCCTTCTCTGAGAGATGTGGCTAACTATAATTCATTCAGAGGTAAGACACTACCAGAGGATAGCTGTAGAGATGCCCATCATATAATATGGAAGGCATATGACAAATACTCTTAGCTAAAAAACCATTTTGCCTTAGATAAATGTGGCCAGAAAACAAAGTACACAGGCGTCTCTTAGAAAAAGCTGGCAAGTCCTTTAAACCTAGAACAAGGCTATCACAGGTATTACTCGTGTTCATGATCCTTTCAACTGTACATCCAATTAACCTTTATTTACTGAGGGAATGATGACATTCTGATTTGATTGGCAGCGCAGGCACTGGCGCCAGTGAGTGGAGTTCAGAAAACTCTGCTGGAAAATCATGGTTTATTAATACATCATTAAGTACTTTAAATGGATTCCAATGGTGTATGTCTAAGGAAGGAGATAATTCAGCATTTGTTAGTTACTGACAGACTTACAGGATTGAAAGTTATATCACAAGCCTTAATATGTTAAAGTTCCTAATGTGCCAGCAATTGAATTACAGTATCATTTAGTAGCCTGTATGTCATCTGCCTCTTTACCAGTAAGAACGATAAATGTTAATGATGCCACTGTTTTATACAGCCCTGAGAATACTGCAGTACAGTAATACAATCTAGACACATTTCAACATGGATAAAATGGGAATTCAATTTATTTGTGATGTGTTTATGATGAGCACCGAGTCCATTAAACCTCCTTTAGTGGAATGACATCATTTAGGGAAGAGCATAATTTCCATTACTATATACTCCTAAGAAGTATATAGTAATCTCAAAGAAGTATCTTGGTTTGATATCTATATATCTGTTCAGGCTTTTTTCCAGGTGTACAACTATACCTGCACTCCCCCCGGCATAAAAGATGCTGAAGGTTAAGCTCAAGCTTGAAAAATGCGGCCAGCCTTTCTGACCAGAGTTATGGTATTAAGAGCAGAAACTTTCTTTCTTTTTGTCGGGGGAAAACCGCAGCCATTCATTCACCAAACTCGCTTTTCTGTTTAGCCTCTGGATTTCTGCCCAAGGTTTACTTAGTCTAAAATGTGTGTAGCCTTGCCCATCTGTTTTGAGGAATGGCCATTATACATTAATAGCAGCAGCTAAAGAGTTCACTTCAGAACTCCAGTCTCTCATGTAACTAATGCAAGGTGCTGAACGTGCTCCACTGTTAGGACATTGCTTATTGCAGCTTATCCTTTGAATCAGGGATTCCAAATGATAGCAGTTCCCCAAGCTTTTTGTAGTTGGCTTGGAATTCATCTCACATTGCACAGATGATCTGAATCTCTCCATTCAGTTTTGTGTGATGACAAAGGTACTGGAAATCTCCTATCCATAGGCAGTACTTCTGTTGTTGCTGTCATTTAACACACTTGTCCTTCAAGGAACACAAGGCAGCATACAAAGCTCCCAACCCTGTTTTACCATGACAACAATGTCATGAAGTAGGTTAGCTGAGAGATAATGACTGGCCCAAGGTCACCAACTAAACTTCATGATGGAGTAGTGATTTGAACCCGGGTCTCCCCTCAGGCCTTTCTACAATAGGCTCTACCTCTCCATCCAAATAAGCAAGGTGAATTACAGCTCAGGGCCACATTGACCTCCACACTCAAAAGAAAACTCAAAAGATAGAACTGGAATGAATGCTATGTTTATTAAAATGCAACAGGTTGGCAAGAGGCAAAGAGGAAGAAGCTGGGGGAGAAGCAGCCTTCTATAACCAGCTCCCCTCTTCTCTATTGGCTGTCAGGCCATCACATGTCCTTCCCCCACATCCACTCCCTTCAGGGAGGATGGACGAGGGCAAACATGCCCTGGCTTTATTTTGCAGGACTGAATGACTTTCAGCCCAGGTCAAAGCATTTGAAAAGGTCACAGAGCAGGCTCAGCAAGGGGCATAACCTGGACAGAGTGGTCATGGCTTAAGGGGCCAGATAGAGAGGCATGGAGAGCAGCAGTGGAGCAAGCCAATCGGGCGCCTGGGGTGACGCACGTGCCCTGCACCCACGGGGCCTCCAAGGAGTCTGCCTTCCTCCTCCCACTCAGCCACCCTACAGCTGAGGGTGAGGCAGTGGGCAGACCGTTTGGGGCAGCACGGAGCCTGGGGCTGCCCAAGCCACCACGTCACTCCCAGGAGAGACGCATGGCTCGGGCGTGCTGCAGGCTCCACGGTAAGTGCTACCCAGCATTTTGTCACCCCCCTCAGTGGGGACACCCGGGGCGGACCTCCCCCACTGCACCCCCCTTCCTCCACCCCTGATGGAGAGCAATCTTTGACCCCTTGGCCCGAGGGCCCTTACCCATGAACTTGAGCAAGCATCCAGTTGGGATGGTAAACATGTCTCCTTGGCTCCAGAAGTTCAAAAAACACAGTGGTCAAATGATGCTTGAACAGGAAGCAAATTCTAGAGCATGCCTTACGTTTGCTAGGGTTTTGCTAATGATAATCATATTACTTCTAGGATGAGGTACTTTCCCATCTCTTTTGATTCTCTGTTTTTCAGAGTATCTCGTGTTTTCAGGCACTTTTTCCGCGGAAAAAGTCGCCACCTATTTAAAAGGCAGCTGTTAGCACTTTCTAAAAAATCAGTCCCTTTTAACAGTTCTCGCACCCAGCACTCAATATCCAATCCAAAAGCCAGTCACTTTTGAAAAATCCTGGCTTTTGCGGCTGACCTAAATACAACTCTTATCTGGATAATGCATAAAAGACATATGTTCGAACTGGAGAAAGTGCACTGAATTGCTTTTCAAGGGCATGCTGCGGTTTACAATTAGCAGCGAAGTACATCTGTCTGTATGAAGTGATTTATTTTTCAATTTTTATATGCTGCAATAAGTCTACACAGCACGCTAACTATCCACTTTGCCATTACTGTCTACCACCCTTTTAAAGGGAATGCATGGGAATTGCATTCTGGGATGTGTTTCATTTAGTGCTGCTGGTATGAGCAGCAAAAGCAAAACTTTAGGTGATTTGTAATATATCAAAGACAATCTGATATTTTTAATGTTGCATTTCTTTAGCATAATTCTGTTTCCACCTGCAAGAACAGATGGGCAATAGAAAAAATAAAATAAAAATAAATAGTTCTTCTGAATGCTGAATCAGGGAGGGGTGACAGAAGTCTGGTCATCGGCTAGATATTCCCAAGAGGGGTGAACTAGATTGCTTCTGGGGTGTCTCCCAGCCCTATAATTCCATTTCCTGAATGCTGCTTTCAGTCATTCTTCCTCTACCATCATGTGTTTCAATGGGAAAGAAATGTGTGATTCTAAGGATTGGCACATTCTTAAAGGTATCTCCATTTTCTTTCACCACAACCTTGTGGTTTAATATTTCATATTACCACATTAATGACACCAGTTTTATTATAGAGTAACAATTGTGTTCTTACAGTGGCTCCATCCTCTTGGAAGCAGTGAAGACCAAATTGTGGAGAATATTGTTCATCTCTAAGACTAAATTCTAAATTTCTAAATTCCACATTACTTCACCTATAACATTACGAAGCCAGGGCTCTGCATTTTTCCAATACTAGTACCAATCATGTTCAAGCAACATATCTCTGAATTTAAAAACTCCATTGTTCAAATGCTACTAGGAACTTCCACCATGTTCCTGTATGTATATGAATATGTTAAACCTATCTCAAGGGTATGAGTGAAGCTATATGTAAAAGCAGTGCAGGTGGTGGGGTGGTGGCGAGTTTCTGATTATCTGACAAAATCAGATTAATCTTACAGCGCCTTGCAATTAGTAAGAGACCATGGGAAACTTTGCCTTGACCATTCTACCAAACTGTTGCTGTCAAAGAGGAAAGACCCAGTTGTGCTTTTTTCAAGGATTCCAAGGGAAATAGTAAACTCCCCTTGGATCTCCCAGCAGTAATTTATGTCAGCTTTCTGTGTTTGCATTGATAATTGATAGTTTTTGTATTGCTTGCATGGTTCATTTGGACCCCAAAGTTCTCAGCAAACATATAGAGGAGAGGGCAGCCCAAACCACCACTGAGGGCTTTGCAGGTCACTCCAAACCAGCTCTTCAAATAATTCTTGGAAAGATAACACTGTGCTAGAGCGCAGGGTATTCTGCACCAGCAGCAGTTTTCAAACCACCCTCAAGGCAGAACCAGACAGAATGCAATGCAGTGACCCAGCCTGAAGGTTACGAAAGCTTTAATGATGGCACTGGATCTGAATCATGGCAATGGTGTTCCCTGCCTCGCTGAAAATATAAGCTCATGAAGGACCCAATACTTATCAGCTACAAGCGCTTCTTTCTCAAAAACAAACTGAGGAGTGAATTTGAAAAAGAAGAAGACAGCAGAGCAGTAACCCTGGCAAAAGAAAAAAGGGGGGGAAAAGATACAGCTTTTAAGCTGCCATAGACTCTGGAGTCAGTGAATCGTTTGACAAGGAATGATATACATTGGCAAAGGGAGCGGAATGGAAACTACAGTATCGCAGAGTGCAGGCATAGATCAGCAAGAACACTGCAGGCTATGTCATCTCTCTCGTAGTTCTATTGCACCTCTCTTCCTTCTCTGCAGTGCCAAAGTCTACAGATAAAATGTCTTTTATGGAGTGGGATCTGCATAAATTCACAGGCAGGAGAAAATCTCTCCTGAAGCTGCACAAGCAAGCCGAGTGACACCTGCAATGACAAGGCTACTGCTGTAGACTAACAGACCCAAAACACACATTTGATCACATATAATTGGATGGATGGGTGGATGGATGCAAGAAGCAGGAAGACTTGTCGGATCAGAAAAGGGCCAGGTGTGTGCTACTACTTGATGCACCTGTTCCATCCCAAATAGGGAATGTAATGAGTGATGGTAATTTGGGGGTTGGGTTATTGGTCACAGCAGTATCGGCTGTTTAGAAACGGTAGCAAATAAAACATGTCAGTAGGATGCCCCTCTGATCTTATGCTCAGATGTATCAGCAAGAGACAGCTTCATAAGAACTGGGTGTAAATAGTAATCTGTAGCACATGAATTATTTTCCATGTTGGGAGTTAAGCAACAATGCTTGTAGTCACTTGCTTGAGCCAGTGGAGGCTGATAGACAGAAATACAACCTATTCCCTCACTGATTCCTTCATGGGTAACTAACTTCTTGTCTTGCATACTGCATTTCCTCAGGCTTTCCTTCCTTCTTCCTTTAGTGTTTGCATTGGACCTTCCTTTGTTTGATTCTGTGATGGCACATGTAAGCTTGCACTCAGAATGGCTTTGTTTTCCAGGAGTAATAACCCTTAATGTTCTTTATTATTTCAACCAGCAGTCTATTACCAGACTATTTATTACTGTTGTCTAACTGTCTGTCTACACTGAACTACAACACTCCTCCACTGGTAAAAATAAGCTGGGTATGTTTAACCTGGCGAAAAGATGGAGAGCAGGTGTAATAGTGATCTTCAGATACGTGAAGGGACATCATACTTAAGTAGCATTAAGCTTGTCCTCCTACTGCTCCAAAGGGCAAGACTAGAACCAATGGGTGGGAATTACAGGAAAGCAGAAGTCAGTTAAACATTAGTAGAAAATTCCTCTCAATAAGAACTGCTTGACAGGTGTACAGACTGCCTTGGGAAGTGGTAGACTATTTCATTTCAGGTATTTAAGCAGAGGCAGATATTGAAGATATTTAAGATCTTGTGTTGAGCGCAGGGTTTAATGAGATGACCAAGGTATATTTTCTATCTGGATAATTCTACCATTCTTTGGATACAGTTGCAAATTTTCTGCATACTAAACATAATTGCATTGTTCCTCCAGGACGGAATATGGTCTGGTGATTCTTGGAAGGATTCCTATTCCACTGGCTGATATATTTCCATACATAAATAAAAGAAGGGAAGTATGAAACTGGTCTAATTTGCAAAGGTAAACTTCACATTCGGTGTTCTGCCTGCATTTGCTTCTCACCCTATCTACAACTAGGGACAGGGGTGGTGCTGTGGGTTAAACCACAGAGCCTAGGACTTGCCAATCAGAAGGTCAGCGGTTCGAATCCCCACGATGGGGTGAGCTCCCGTTGCTCTGTCCCTGCTCCTGCCAACCTAGCAGGTCGAAAGCACGCCCAAAAAAGTGCAAGTAGGTAAATAGGTACCGCTCCGGCGGGAAGGTAAATGGCATTTCCGTGCTCTGCTCTGGTTCTCCAGAACCGGCTTAGTCATGCTGGCCACATGATCTGGAAGCTGTACGCCGGCTCCCTCAGCCAATAAAGCGAGATGAGCACCGCAACCCCAGAGTCGGTCACGACTGGACCTAATGGTCAGGGGTCCCTTTACCTTTACCTATCTACAACAGGCATATGACTCCTTGAAGGTTGCCCAAAAGGGATAATGGTCCCTCAGGCTAAAAAGGGTCCCTCATCCCTGAACACTATTTAGTTTTTACCACAGGATGTGATGATGACCACCAACTTAGAAGGCCTTATAAGGGAATAAGACAAATTGTGGACAACCAGCCCATCAATGAGTAGGAGTCCATTCTTCCAGGTCCTAGTCTGACCCCCATGCTAGCACACTACACTAACTGCCTTTCCTCTCTTGCAGGACATGCACAATTCACGTGTGGATTAAAAGCTACAAATTCTTATTACAATGTGCCATTATTATTTTTAAAAAATTTGGTGCTGGCAGTTCTGTCTTTGCCAGGTAATGAATTTGTGAATACAATTTGGCTCTTCAACTCCAAGGAACAGCCAATGTACTTCACATCATCTTCCTCTTTCCTTCTTGATCTTTTAAAAAGACTTAACTCACATTAGGCACATTTCCTGCTGTAACACAGCTTTCCCAAATGCACTGATTTGCTCTTTGTCGGACTTCCGGGTTGGCGCGATCGGGAAATGGCGGATTCCCTCCGAGCTCCGGAGGGAATCGGCTCAGCGGTGGATGGGTCTTTGCCGTGCCGGCGACACGGGGACCCTTAAAAACCGCAGGCGCGGAAGCCTGCGGACTGAAGACTCGGCGGGTGCCTTAAGCGCCCCCCCTGATTCGCAATGAGCCTTTTTAAAGGCTACGGAGGGGATACAGGGGACGGCGTGGCACTGAGAGTCGACCGCTACCGCCGCTGAGCGAAGCCGCGAGCCATAACTGGAGAGCGCTGACTTCCTTCCTTGAAATTCGGACTGAAAAAAGAACCCGTGAGTAATTTGGAACTGAACTTTAAAACTTTTACCTTTTGAATTTGAGACGACCGGGGGGTGTGCTAAAAGGAAGTCCCCACACCCCCCCTTGCAGACGATCCAGAGCAACGAAATAAGAACGAAGCTGGAGTGCCTACCCTGTAAAGGGCGAGTTTTAAAAAGACAGTAACTTCCAAGATTTAGAAAGGTAAATTTGAGCAGGAGAGTGGAGTGTTGGAAGAGTCTTTGTTTTGTGGTAAACAACCCTCCCTCCCGGGCCCGGGAGCGACCTGCTTTGGAGCCTGTATAGAGGAGCAGAATTTGACAGCTGTCAAAAGCTGTCAAATGGACTATTAATAGTGAAAAAAATTGCTGTTTAAGACCTCTCCGGATTAAAAGGAGTTACAATTGAACTAAAATTTTGAGAAACAAAGAAACAATAATAGGACAGAGGATTGTTGGAGAAAAGGTTACTCAGTAACCAGATTCCCTCTAGGGGGAATTCTGTGGAATTACAATGGCTGTGGGTGGAAAGATACTGAGAGAAATCGAAAGAATGTTCTCACTGGTGGGAACCCTACAGGAGCAGACTACAGCTATGAGTAAACAATTGACGACCTTGGATTTGGAAACAAGTAGTTCTGCTGAAAGTAGTGAGGGCCTGAGTGAGAAAGAACCCACAGCTGAATTTGAAACAATAAACAAAGAAGAGGAGAAGACAAAACAAGAAAGAGAACAAGTTATCTGGGAAAGTACTAACCAGAAGCCGACATCTGGAGAACACAAGCAAGGAGACTATTGGATTAAATCCACTCTAAGCCTACGAAAGATACAGAAGATGAAAGTGGAGGCCCTGGGACTTTATGGAATTCAGGAGCTCGAAATAAAGAAGTACAATTGGGGCCTCCACATAGACTTTGATTTTGACTATCAGCAAGACTTAGGCCTTGTGGAAATTCCTCAGCAGTTGCTTTTAAATATGGGAAGAGACTATGGACTGATTGGATTGATTGTTAAGGAAATCTTTCGAGACTCGATGATAGACAAAAAGGACTACCAACAAAACCGGCGGAGAGGGACTAAAAGAGAATTGAGAGCCTCGGATATCCGGAATCCAGGCTAAAAACTGTTATTTTGGACATGTCTCGGGAAAGGACGCAAAGCGGGGAGGGGAGGGAGGGAAGTATCAAATTTAAACAACACTCAAGACCAGGGGGTTTAGTATTAAGAAAATTATGTAAGAAAAAATGAGAAATCGAGGGAAGAGAATTGGGGTCCAACTTAGGGAAAATTTATTTTTGTTTTTTATAAAAGGACTAATATTAAGATGGAAGAAATGCCAACTTGCTGACATAAGTTTGGGAATAGGGATGCAGGGGAGGGGGTGGGGGGAAGTCAAGGACTAGGGTTAGAAAATAAGATTTTCGGGAACTATTCATGTTCGTTGTTTTTTATGTTTGTTTTGGTGTCTTGTTTGTGTTTATATAAAATGTGAAAACCCAATAAAAATATTTTTTTAAAAAAAAAAAAGATTTGCTCTTTGTCTTTCCATTTTTATGTCATTCATTAGTGGTATGTCGAGATTTGTCTTTTGACTCTTGCATTCTTCATATTTAATGAGGCGCAAGGAATTTTGCAATAAAGACTCATCAAAGCTGTCATTTATCGATGTTACTTTGTTCGACGTTAGTAATAAATGCTCAAATTATTTCTGTATCATCTAGTGATATCCCTCCTTGTTACTTAGGATCCTTTTCTTCTGCTACCCCATCTCGCATGTTTTCCTTTCTTCTTTTGCCGATTATGATCTTTCCAAGTCAGTTTGGTTAAAGTCTACAAGGGAAAGAAAGAATATTAGCAAACATTTTCCAAGGGCATCAATTTATGTAAATGAAAAGCTAGTGTAATGATGGGTGCTAGTCTGGACTCTTCACATGGTTTGTTTCTCTGATATGCAATTAATATAAAATATACCTCTTGTGAACTATCTGTGACCCTGGTACAAGCTCCTGTCTTACATGTGATCTGTAAATAAGAGCTAACCTCCAGACATTAATAGTTGTGGAAAAGATCAGAGCACTGGACTAGTGTTTGCCTGGAAGACCCGATTACTGTTTATCAGCCTCCTGTAAGCAGGAACCAGACTCCAAACAGACAATGGAATCGCCTTTAAGGTAAATTTATAGTTCAGAGATAAATATGTGGGCTTCCCTAAATTAGGGCTGTGGCAGAAATCCTGATTGACATGTGTTCCAAATCAGCAGTAAACACTGGGACAAAAGAAAAACCTCTCTGACCTATCAGAAACCTAGAAATTGCAAGACAAACGGAAGTGTGGATGACTCCTAAAACAGCATACATATACTCTTATCTCTTTCATTTCCATGTAATAAACCAATCTTCTACTTCTTCCTAGGTTCAGATGTGTGGGTTCAGATGTATACCTCATAAGACTGGTTTCTTGAATGCTACTCTTAATACAAAAGTATTGTTTCAGTATAGCCTAATTAGTAGAAAGAGGCTAGCAATGTAATTCAATACATGTCTACTCAAAAGTAAGCCTCACTGGGAGTTACAGCTTAAGGTTACTGTCTTAAGCATGACTTGTCAACTGTAAATTCCATGTAATTCCATGGAGCTTACTCCCAGGTAAGTGGGGCTGGGATTGCAGCCTCAATCTCATAGGACCTTTTTTTTTTTTTACAATCAGCTTTGTGAATTGGCTTCATTAAAATTAGTCACTACGGTAATTAAAGTTAGTCACAACTAACTTTAGTTGGATAGAGGCCCATGTGTGTGTGTTTGTGGCTAATATTTAATTCTTCTTTAACTTACGGCATTGGGTGACTCCTAATTTACATATTGGTTAATTAGAAGAGATAGGGAATTATATCCATTGAGCATGGTATGTGTGAGAGCAGAAGAGAGTACATCTTCTTATCACAAACTTGGGTCTTGAGTTAATTTCCCACTTCCCAAAGTTCTCACTGCTTTTCCTGCATTAATTATAATTATGTCAATTTGTTATATGTACTCTATAATTAAAATAACTGCTTGCCTTTTATTTTTAGAACAGCTAAATGAGGAACTAAGGAGCTTTTGCACAAGTATTCAAATTATAAGTGCACTATTGATGTCTTTAAAAACGGAAAAGCTAAAACTAAATCAAGATGATTTGATATTGGAAAAAGACTTTTGGTGGATGTTAACATTGATTCTAGTATTATGGTTGATGCTAGCATTATAGCTATGCTGTACATTTATGATATGAATTTAGCATAAGCAAGTTTCATTCAGGTAATATCTACTAAGATGTCACAAATGGCTGGCAAGCTTTGGACTTCACAGAAGTTTTCATCAGGCTGGTTTTCAAACGAAACAAATGAAGGGGAGAGAAATGTCTATGTAGATGTTGAAGCCACAACACCTGTATTTATGGTGCAATCCTAAGCATTTCTATTACTCAGAAGCGAGTCTTCTTGAATTCAGTGGGACTTACTCCTGAATAGGGACAGGATTGTAGTGTAAATTATCAGAGTCTTAAAATGGCATGTGGACTTAAAATTGGATTAGGTTAGTTATATCCTGGGTTTCTAAAACAAATAATGCCTGAGCCCGGGGGGGGGGGGGGGCTTTGCACTTTCAACCCTACATGAAATGCTCCCTCCCTACAAGTGTTCACACAGTACATCAGGATGTCAGGGGAGAAACACACAACACTGGGGGGCTTGGGGAAGGGCTGGCATCACTTCCACACTTCCACATTCACTTCCTTGCTCCATCTTGTTGAAACATGTATGGGCAGAGACTCTGGGACATCTGCTGAGGCTTATTCAACACTCAACTTCCACCCACGCTCAGTCTGTGTATTTGTAAACAAACACAGGTCTATAAAAAGTATGGCGGAGAAAGCTGCAATTGTTACCAGTCATTATAGCTATATTCTGTCTAGTGTCAGAAGCTGCATTCTTCTGAATACCAGTTGCTGGGGAACACAAGCAGGGTAGCGTTGTTGCATTCAGGTCTTCTCGTGCACTCCTCATAGTTAACCACTGTGAGGACAGAATGGTGGACTGGATGATACTTTGGTCCAATCCACTAAGGCTCTTCTTACATTTGGAAGCCTTGGAACTTCTCACTGCTTGAAGAATTGGGGGCTGGGGATATAATGCATCATTATACATAAAGATTCCATGTTCCCTTAACTCTAGATTACTTTTCAAGTAATCTAGTATTCTGACTATTCAAAGTCAGAATAAATGGATACAGCAAACAAATGACCATTTGCCAACATATTCACACATCTTTGCTATCTTCTCCTTTATTGACCATTTCTGTTTTGGACTCAAAGGTCTTTTGGACAGGGATGTATTTATTAAAGTATTCTAGTGAAATGCCCGGTACAAATGTAGGAGAAGTTGTACAGTGGTGCCTCGCAAGACGAAAAGAATCCGTTCTGTGATTCTCTTCGTCTAGCGGTTTTTTCGTCTTGCGAAGCAAGCCAATTGACGGATTAGCGGATTAGCACTATTAGCGCTATTAGCGGCTTTTAGCGGCTTATCTGCTGATCGGATCAGCTGATAAGCGTCTTAGTGGCTTAGAAAAAGGGGGGGAGGAAAAAAAACCAGCAGGAACTCGCAAGACATTGTCGTCTTGCGAAGCAAGCCCATAGGAAATTCGTTTTGCGAAGCACCTCCAAAACGGAAAACCCTTTCGTCTAGCGAGTTTTCCGTCTTGTGAGGCATTCATCTTGCGGGGCACCACTGTGTGTGTGTGTGTGTGTGTATATATATATATATATATATATATATATATATGCAGGTTTTGGTGTCTTCGGGTGTCTTCCCGTGTAAAACCTGCATTCCTGTACCCGTGAAAATCTACGAAAGCACATATATATATATATATATATACACACACATATATATATACATATATATATACATATATATATACATATATATATCTGATGGCCAGGATCCAAAGACCTGCTTTGACATATAGAAGGGACATGTCTTTGACTCTCTTTCAATCCATCAAATTTACTTGCTTTGACCAAATGTCATAGCATAATGGAAGTCTGTTAAGCTGGTTAGATGTCTCCTTGGATGTGAATAGAAAAGTACACCTTCACTTGAGAACACCAGTTCTTGCATATGACTATCTGCCCATAGATACAGCTTGATCAATGCCACCATCTGGTTTAACAATTTCTGCATTTCTAAAGTAACATTCAAGAGAATGGAAGACTAGGTCACCATTATCCCCCCTACTCCTTCCCCACTTGTTTACTTTCTTTTGCAAGTGAGCATTTCTCTTCAAACGTTTCCATAACATGCTCCAAGAAAGCTGTGATAAGGAGTTATCTCCACAGGGAAATAAAGGTGAAGATCAAGGCAGTGTAAGTGAATAGTGACTTTTCTGAGAACACACATACATACATACACAAACCTTCACATAGTTTTCTCTCTTGTTTTTACTTTAAACATGCATATTTTTTCTCTACACTGCTCTGCCTGTGTCTTGCAGTTCCTCCAGCCTAATTTAGCATGAGCTAATTTAACATTTAGCATGAGCTAAGTTTGAAACTGAAATACTCTTGCAATAAATAAATAAATAAATAAACAAATAAATAAATAAATAAGAAGCCACTTTGATTTTTAATCACCTTTACGAGAAAAAGAGCAAATGTTTTAAGTTTTGGCAACTGCACTTTTGATTACACAGCCAAGATCAGTTCTGTGTTGAGTTGGGCTTGGACCAATTTTGTGTCAGTTTCATAAGATATACACAAATGAGACGAGGTGCTAGGTGTTGAGTGGAGCATTGCCTTAGCTTATTATGGAGCAAGCTGCATTAATATCCTCACTCACAGCATCTGATTTTCATTTTGATGCAGAAAAAGAAGAGAACAGCCTCAGGCTGGTTGAAGAAATGTTGAGAATCCCTACAGCATCCATTGCTAGTGACCCACAGGCATGTTTATACGCCTACATTATTACTGACCTCCATGATGAGGCTCCCTATAAAACATTGAATGCCGCTTGCTAAGGGTTGATTTTATTGTTCTATTAATTGATTCCTACTGTATGTTTTATTTGGTGGCATACTGAGAGTTCTATCCAACAAGGTAACTACCCTGGTAAAATGACTTCTGCCTGCACAACATAATTTCCACTCCCTCTTTTCATCCCATGTGCCCCTACATCATCTCCCCAAACTGATCTGGGGTTTTCTCCAATTTCCCCAGACCAGATTTGCAGGTGGGGAGAGAAGAGAGATTCCATTGCACAAGCAGAAGTCGTTCTGTGAGCAAAGTTACAACCAAAATACTGTAAATAAGAAAGTATATACAAAATACTGTAAATAAGAAAGTAAGATGCTCAACTTGCAAAATGGACCATATTGGTAGAATTTAATGTGTTGGATTCCAGTAGACTCCAGGAATAGCGCTCTATTGCTAACCAAGTTGACCTTACTACATAGATGAGGGGAAATTATCAATCTTCAGTGTCTGGGACATTGTACCAAAGTAATTGTTGTTATTATATTTATATACCACTTATTTACCAAAATGACGTCTAAGCAGTTTGCATCTATAAATCAATTAAAAAAGAAATGCATAATTAAAATACACAGTGTCAATGCCATCAGAGCATTAAAACACCCTTAATTAAAACAAGTCAATTAAAAGGCAATAAAAGTTGTTTAAAAGAACAGATTAAACAATGAGACCAGAAGCTCAAGTTCAACAAAATGCTTGCTTATATATGCATTGTTTTTGTGCTGCATGGGGGTTTACCACTTTAGTAGCACAGTTAGTATCTGTGATGTAAGCACCTGATGTTAGAACATTGCTGAAGTTAAATTGGCATAAAATTAAGTTTCCATAAACCTGAAGGAGAGTTTACTGCAAGCCCCATGTAAGAACAGAATACAGATACGTACAATTTGGAATGGGAGGATCTAATGGTTCTGTTTTATCTCAATTTTTCATTTTCCCAATCAGTTCAGCCTGAAAATAACTTTCTGTCCACCCTGTTCCCATCCTGGTATTTTCCTTACATGGCAAATGTTCAACATCCACATCTTTGAAGTAGCCCAGATTGTTTCAGAGGTCTCTTATTCAGTTTGGAGAGATACTGCTTCAGATTCAACAAGCCCTGAATCTCTCCGAAGTGGCCCGTTTGGTTCAAGATTCATCTGAATTGCATGCAGAAGTGCTAAAAAGCTGGGGCTTGAGTTGGTTGACAACTCCAGTGATCCATTGCTTTATAGAAAGGTTTCTGTAGAAGTAAAAAAACAAGTATTATTTCCCTTTCCTGTCTTGTAAAATGTCCTCATTTAATGCAAGGATGGGAGTTTGACCTCATGGCACTTATCCTTGATCATAATCCCCACTTCCTCCAAAATATTTGCTATGAGCTATCAGGGATGTGGGAAGACCAATTCCGCTTTGTACCCCTTCCATTTCCTTCCTCCCACTTCTCCATTCAGTGACATATTCTGCATTCTGTGGCTCAGATGCCAGTTATAGAAGCTCACAGGAGTTTGTCAGGTGATTTTGGGTTTAAAATATATATATTTAAATGTGAAAATTGATATAATTCCTTGTAGTTGAGCCAGTAAAACCACTACATTGTTTTTGAGCAGCATCAACCATCCAAGTTCAGTGTTAGAGGGAATTATAATTCTTTTTATTTTAAGCCTATACACTTTTAGCAATAAATGTGATGTTACGTCAGCTGGTTAATTTTAATAGAAATAAGTGCTGTCAGAAAGAGAACTTTCTAGAAGAAACTGATGCAGCTTTTACATAGTATAAAACTATGAAACAATTGTAGTGAGATCAGAGTTTTCATAAAAAACATAGTTACTGATTTATTTATATACAGTTAAAAATAAGATGGTTTGCTACTTCACTGATACAAAGACTTTCCAGGAAATGTTGCAGGCAACATTTTAAGATTGTGTGGATTGGTATAGGAATCCCTGCATGATATGTAATCTCAGCTAATGAGTGAAAGATAGAAAAGCACAAGTTTTGTCATCCAAGTTAACCAACAAATACTCATGTTTGTAATGGCAGTCCTTCTACGTTGCATGTGTGGGTGGTGCAACTGGAATTTCAGAATGATGAAGAATGAAGAAAGGTGTGTACCAAACATATTAGACCTGTAAAAGCATTCTTAGTGTGTGGCACAAGGGCCTGTAAGATTTCCTGGTCTTGGCATTACTTGATAAGTTAGCCATCTTGTTTTTAACTGTTTTTGTATATGGAGCCCTCATTCTGTATCTTTGCATCAGCAGAACAGAAGCTAACAATAGCTAAGATCCACTTTATCTCTGATTAATGAACTCTTTGCTAGCTCTTCAAGTCTACTCCAAAAAGCAATATTATCACAGAAAATTAAAACAGGAAGAAATTATTACGAGACCTGGTAAAATGTGGAGTGGACGAGGTAACCATTAGGTGGATTTGGAGCTGGTTGACTCAGTAACAATTCCTCATCCTGCTGGAAAAAAGTGACAAGTGGGGGGCTGCAGGTTTCTGTCCTGGGCCCATTGTTGTTCACAGGCAATAAGAACCAGCTGCACAAATATAAGATGGGGAACAGGTGGCTTGCCAGTAGTGCATGTGAAAAGGATCCAGGGCTTTTAGCAGCTTAACGTGAGTCAACATCATTAAGCAGAAGCAAAAAAACTAATGCTAGTCTAGGCTGCATCAACAGCAGAGCACCCACGAGAGGTGGTGAACTTTCCTTTCTTGGAGATTTTTAAGCAGAGGTTGGATGGCTGTTGTCATATTTAGTTGAAATTCCTGCTCTGCAGGGGGTTGGACTAGATGATCCTCAAGGTCCATTACAACTCTACAGTTCTCAGCTTCTATGATTCTAAGTGGGCTTGTTGTTTATGAAGACATAATGCCGTACCTGAACATTGAAAGACTCCAAGTTCATTGGCAGCCTTAGAAAAGTTTGCCCCAAACTCACTACAGTAACAAAACTGCATAATCTGTCAGGAACATAAACACAGCAACTAATAAGCTGATTGCAACCCACTTTAGCATAACATTTTTAATTATTACAATAATTAATGTGATTAAATTCAAAACAAAACCTCTGCAAAGTCAACCCAAACTGTCCTTGAAATTTTAATTTGTTTCAGTTGAGTACATTTTTACCTGTTACAATGTTCATTAACAAAATTAATATTTTTTGGAATTTCTTAGCCCTTTCTTGAGATTTGTTTTAAAAATCATCAATATCCTGATATTATTGCTCATGACTTATTCCCCATTTCTATAATTATACTGAGGATGTTTCTACACAAAAACTAGTTCAATAACTTCTTTCATTTATTAGACTTTATGTAAAATGTGATCCATCTCAATTCCCCATTCATCACAAAATATTCTGATTTCTGTATTAATCTCAAAATATTATGATTTCTGTATTCTAGACATCTTTATATTAGAGATTTCTTGCTCAACTTTTCAGGTTTTTTAAATGCATAAAAAACTAAGTCTTACTGAGGTTGCAATACTACACTCATTTCCCTGGAAGTTAGTCCCATTGAATTCCATGGAGCTTGGTTCTGAGTAGACACACATAGCATTGAATTGTGGACATGGAAAATATATTTGGCATTAGAGCAAGAAGTGACAGCAATGAAATGTCACACTGCCAATGGACTGCTCTGGAAGCAGTTATAGTCTGCATATCTTTGCTATTTTAATTATTCTGGGTTGCATCAAAGTGAGATGCACTGAAGTTAATTGTTTCAATGACTAGCTTAAGTGCATTGATTTCAGTGGATCTGCTCTGGATATAGTCCTATATTAAGAACATAAGGAGAGTCCTGCTACATCAAACCAGTGACCTATAGTTCAACATTCTTTTCTCACAGTAGCCAACCAGATGACTGTGGTGATCTCACAGCAGAACCAAACACTCTCCAGTTCATATTCCTCAGCAATGCTGACTTCTCATTCTGGAGACAGTATACAGCCATTGTGAGTAGCAACCATTAGAAAGTCTTATCACCCATGAATTCGTTTAATCCTCTTTTAAAGTCACATAAATTGGCACCATCACTACATTTTCTGGAAATCCCTTCATTTATATGGAAATCCCATTGTTTAACTATATACTGTGTGAAGAAAAGCATCCTTTTGTCTGTCCTGAATCTCCCACCATCCAGGTTCATTGGATAACCCTGGCCTCTGTTGTTATGAGAGAAGGGGAAAGCTGTCTCTCTCGATCCATTTTCTCCACACCACACATAGTCTTATATGCCTGTATCATGTCCCACCCTTATTTACCTTTCTTTCTAATCTGGAAAGACCCAAACACAGTAAACTCTCCTCAAAGTCGAGTTAACCTAGCCCCTTTATCATTATGGTTACCCTCTTCTGCATCTTTCCCAGTTTGACAATATCATTTTTGAGGGACAGTGACTAGAAAGCACAAAGTATTTGAAGTGTGGTTGCACTATAGATTTGTAGAAACACATTAGGATATTAGCAGTTTTATCTTGGATTCTTTTCCTAATTATCCCCAACACTGTCTATTATTTCATATCACATTTATTATATTTCCGTTAGTGTCTTTGGAACATAATTGTACAGAGAGTGCAAGATATAAATGTTTCAAATAAATTGTTGTTGTTGTTGTTTAGTCATTTAGTCATGTCCGACTCTTTGTGACCCCATGCACCAGAGCACACCAGGCACTCCTGTCTTCCACTTCCTCCTGCAATTTGGTCAAACTCATGTTCGTAGCTTCGAGAACACTGTCCAACCATCTCGTTCAAATAAATAAGTGAATGCAATTCAAAAGAAAGCAAAAATAAAATTGCACCTCTTCTGATCACCCCATCTGTTGATACCAAAATGATAGGGCCATTTTGGTCAATTTGGAGGAGAGAGGAACGAAAAGGGTGATGAGTAAAATTGGGCACCTGGGAGGAACTCTTGTAGGAGGCATTGAGTTACACAAAATGTCAGTGCTCAAATCCATTACTGAAATTTTCCAGGAGGGTTTCCCTGCCACCACTTGACTTGAAAGTTATCTGAAAGTTTTCAGAAGATTATTATTCTAAACAGAGACAAGTTGGGTTCAGAAGTGTCCCCAATGGCAGAGCCATGCCAGCTAACCCTGCCCCTTCTGCAGTCCACACATACAATGCAAAGGTCTGCAGGGAAGGAGCTCGATACAAAGGTTTATATGCAATCTCAAGGATCTGTCATGCATTTCATTTTCTGTGAAGTGGCTAACACATTGTGTTTATTCATTGCTGATTGGTATTAGCTATATCCACATGTGGTCTATGCTTTGGCTTTGTTATAGCTCAACTGCACAATGCATCATTCATGATTTGTTTGTAAAAGCCCACCTCAACCAGCCACCTTTATTTTTTCCCCTTTTTTTCATTTTTCCAATCAAATTTCAAAAATAAAGTAGCAGTGACACTTTCATCCACAAAGTGCTTACAATCCTGAATTGTAAGCCCATACCAGTTTCCTGCTGTCCATTACTCCCCTGCCACTGCTATTTGTTCCCAAGTGTGCTGTTTATTGCAAAATAGCATCCGTAAAGGGAGTGGTTTTCAGCAAAAAATTGGTGAGTGGGCCCAATCTTGGACAGAAGGCACATTTGAGATCAGGATATTGCTGCTACTTTGTTCTCAAAATAAAAGTGACCAGTGTAAATATGCTTTCTTAAAAGGCATCCTGAGGCTGCTTGTTCTTCAACATAGATGTAGCCAGTTTAAGTGTGCTTCTTACATAATGTGCCATTTTGCTCTTAACTCCAGCTTCCAAAGAACCTGTATAAATAATCTTTTGGCAATCCAAGAGAGAAGGTCTTATTTCCTATATTAAAAGTAGCCAGTCACCCATCCTTCCCTCCTCTCTGCAATAGCAAGAGTAAATATATATTAGATCGCCATTCGTGTGTGCAAAGTTCAAATTATGAGACACCTTGTGAGCAAGAAAGATCAGATGATCCTAGGAAACATATGGGCATACCCATCTCATCTTTCTCGGTGCCTAAAGGAATGCTGAATCCAATTGGCTCTACTTGAAGGACACATGGTTCACATAGTGACTAGTACATAGTTCAACCAAAGAAGTGTAGACCAGTAGTACTGAATGTGTTGGGGCAGAATAGTGGAACTTCGTTCTTGACATCAGTGTCACAACCACATACCTACATGGGAACTAGGAGATTGTGGTGGTGAGGTTGGAACCAAATGAGTGCCCCAGTGGTACTGCCAAATTGTCTCCCTTGTCCACCATGATGGTCCCTTGCCCAACCCTATTGAGGAAAACAGCATGGCCACTGTTAGGAGGAAAGACCTCATAACACACATTGCTACTGGGGTAGACCCCATGTAACACCACGGCGTAGATAATCTCCACATGGTTGAACCATCCAGAAACTATTTTCTCAAGCGTTATAGCTACCATATGCTGTATCCCCATTCAAGGACTATTTTCATGAGCTTTGATGTACGCAGCACAGCATTGGAAGTCCCTTTTAGACATACAAAAAAAAATCTGCTTACTTCTCTTTTTTTATGTTTTTGGCATCGCTTTCCATGACAGACCATGATAAGCTTGTCCATTCTTTAATCATTGCTACCCTAGATTACGGCAATGTTTGCAGCTTTGCTGAGCAGGCTGATAAGCAAGCCTCTACTTGTTCAAAAGCTCTGCTATGAAGATAGGATCATTCTACTGTGTACAATACACTATCTCACCAGGTCTGGTGTCCTGTCTTTGTCAAACTGTGTTAAAAAATAAATAAAAGAGGGGAGAAAGGATGAATTTCCCATGTATTTTCTTAACCTGAAAGTTATTTATGAAATCTTAACTGACCAGGGTTTTCAGAATACAGAGGGTTAAGCAGGATTGCCGGTAATTTTATAGTTCTTTCCTCTTTGGATTCAAAGCTCACATGTTTTGAGACCCCCTTTTTTAGGACGATCTACTCCTGTTTTACAGATGGGTACAAAGCTTGAATCAAATAGGTGGTTTGTGAGTGAGGATGTGCTGAAGAGTGGAGTTGCCTTGCGGTCTCTTAGCTCTGCATCTTGCATCTTCCCAGGAAGTTAGAATCATAGAATAGAATCATAGAATCATAGAGTTGGAAGAGACCACAAGGGCCATCGAGTCCAACCCCCTGCCAAGCAGGAAAGTTAGAGGAATCATCTGCATTCTGGGTTCACAAGGTAGATTTCATTTCACTTATCCAACATTTTAGATTTGAAGGAAGGCTATGGTTCAGTGGTGGACCCCATACTTTGCATGCAGAAGATCCCACATCTACTTGGCATCTTCTGTCTGAAACTGAAGAGCTGCTACAAGTCAGTGTGCAGTCAATACGAGATGGAACAATGGTGTGCTTCAGTATAATGCAGCCTCCTAGGTTCCCATGAGCTGAGAGTCTGTAGGTGAAAAAACACACGAGTTACTGTCACTTTTACCGCAGTATGGTATTCAAACTCTAACTTCACCCCTAATTTCCAAAGAAATGGCTTAGGACTGTCACCTTTCTGCCCAAAACTTGAACATATTTCTGCAGGAGGATGTCCCACTTATTCCTGCATCTCTTCTTTTTGGGTAAGCAGTTTATTTAGGATGACAGCTTTAATTAGGTTATGAATATTTGTACACACACACTAGCAACATTCTCTCCTTCTTATACTTTGTTCCTTCGCCTAGGTGTGTGGGTGGTTAATCAGTGTATTATAAGTACACATTGCATGTGAACTTTCTTGAGTGAAGTTGATGGCAGGTCTGCTTTAATTTAAAGTGATGTGTAGCTCTCATCATTTCAATTAGCTGTGTGATCAAAGGCAGGAGCCAGGTTTTTGCAGGTTTAGCTGGAAAAACAAATATGTATAGAAGTTTCTTCATTAAAAAGGGCTGCACTTTTGAAAACTCCTTTTATGAAAATTCTCTTCATTTCTGTTTAAATGCAACCTTTATATTAAATCCTGAGATAATTTAGCACAAATATTGGAGCTAATTTATGTCCTTTTAATTCAGGGAAAGGAAATTAAAGTGATAAAAACTTGTAAATAACAATAAGGGAAAGATGGATAATTGTCTTCTGTTGCACGTGCTATAAATCATGCATGCTGACACACTTAATTGTTGCACTCCCATAAACAATTTCTTCCTGTTAGTTGCCTTATCTAGAGCAGAGCTGAAACTACTAGGTGATAAATGTAGCTTTTGCAAATGAATGAGTTCAAAAGCAACCTGGCTTATAATAATGTGGACAAATTTCACTGTCTCAGCTCCCACATTTGCCATTGAAACCTTCTCATTCATAACATTAAAGATATTTCCCTGGCAAATAGTTGTATGCAACATCTTTAAGCAAGGCATCTGAGATTGTATCTTCTGAGCAACTTGGTAAACATGGTTCTATACATTTTATGCTGATTTGCATTTGCTTGATACTTCTCTTTTATCAAGGAGGAAATACTTATCTGCACAGGTTGAGAGATTTCCCACCTGCCCAGATATAATGGCCCACATCTATCTCCAGTGCTACTCTGTTTCCTGCAGCTAGTAGTTCCCTATATATTTCTGCATTCTCATCCAATCAGATGCATCCATTAGATTCAGTGGGGATCAGGTGAGCATTGTAATGCGCATCCTTCCTTGGTGTCTCAGGTGAATAGTTTCTGCAGTTTAAATAAATGTGACTGTTATTCTAAAAGTCATTTTGAATGCCCATCTGTTGGTCCTTTTCCCCACCTTTTCTCACCATATTGAGTAACTCCTTAGCTCAGGCGATTTTTCTCCAAATGCACTCCAATCATCCTCTCTTTTTTTAAGTAACATAAAATAGATTGAGCTGCTTACAACTCTTGTGGCATGGCACAAGGCCATTGCTTATCTCTACACCCTTTTCCATTTCTTACCATTATCCTAAAGTATAGACACATGACCAGATACTTTAGCTCTTTCATTGACTATGAAATATTTTGCTTAGAGACATGGTATTGATTTATAATGCAATTACTCTGGACACAATGTAACTTGATATTGTGATAATTCACAATTCATAACATGATGTCTCATTGTTTATAACATGAGGGTGATTGATGGAAATAGTGGAAAGTAAAATGTTACTAATTAAATTTGACTCAATAAAACTGACATCTAGGAGTGGACAAAGCAGAGATTTGGATATAATGGGAGATCTCTGGGTGATTTGCAGTAGATTGGCATAGATTTCTGTCACAATAGCAGAAACAAAATGACTTCCTGCCTTGGTGCTAAGATATACTTTATGTAAGTATATATAAAAACTTTGGGTAAGCAGGAACTGATTTTTTTGTGTGCAAAATAATTGTGGGCTCTGTTCTGATACTTAAAATAAATTTGGGGGCTGGTGGATCTTGGAGATTCTAGTATAAAATAAAGTTGATCCCACAAGTATCATGTCTGTTCTCCCTTGTCTTATGACACAAGTGACTGAAATACTCAAAACTGCTTACTTTTTTCTGGTGGTGTTACTGGGGCAGTCATCAGACAATAAACTGACACCACAAATGACATCCCCATACTGACTTTCCTATACTGAAAGCACATACCATGGCATCAAGGTGGAGAAGTCAACACAGGGATACTGCTTTCAGCAGTAACTTCAGTCTTTTCTAATGTGAGCCGAATTGTCTTGGAAACAGGAAAATGTAAGTTAAATGGTCAATAATTGTTAACATGAGCATCACAGTTGAATTCTACCCTGAAAGGAACCCATTGTCCAAACCAGATCTGCTTTTCTTCTTCAGCCTTTGCTGTCTAGGCATTTAATTCAATATGAAAAGGAGGAGGATGTATTTCCTAGTCTTATACTCAGTATTAAGTTCTCCATAATTGTACCATTGATCCATGGGGTCACGAAGAGTCGGACACGACTAAACGACTAAACAACAACAAATTGTACCATACAGTACCTAGTTTAGGAATTCTTCCACAGACACTATACCATTCCAATGGCAGCATGACCAGGGTTTCATTTAAACACACACACACACATACATACACAGACACCACTGTTGCAAATACTAGGGCTGTGCACTGTCCACAATATCTGACTTCTATCTGTAGTTTTGGGGAGAAGCCTGATCTATTTTGGAACTGTTCTATTTCTTTCCATTTCAACTTGTTATTGAGGACTGAATTATACCTGTTAAAAATAAAGCTCTGTTTCTTCTTCATTCAAATCTAAAAATGTCTGTAACTCCCCTGTACAGAAATGGATGAAATTTGCAGGCACCACAGCCCTTCTGGGGTGCATTAAACCTGCAAAATTGTAGGCACACATGCAGGTGTTTTTTTACTTGGGGCATCTTCAAAAAATATTTTTTAAGGGAAGATCTAGATTTTTTCATTGTCTGTCAGAGTTGTTGTTGTTGTCATACTTCTTTGTCACTTTCTACAATATTTTATCTCAAAGTGAGTTGCAATTTAAGTTGGATTCAATTTGCAGGCATGGGCACCCATCTGTGGGTGTGAGCCTGCCAAATTTCTGGATAATACCTGAAGTGATTCACTCACAAGGGCAGACTTTACTGTTTTGGCATGGGAATAATAGGAATCATACGGGAGATGGAAAAAAGAGCATGGTCTCCAGAAAAGATTGGGGTGGGGGTGGGGAATTGGCATTCTTCAGCTATGGCCTTGTTACCCCAAGCATCAGTGGTGGAGTGTGGACTTTTGCCTTCTACTTTTATTTTTGAGGGCTACAGCCAGATGTCTAAGTAGGGGAAGGTTTCTGACCTCCACAAAGAATCTTGGGGGATACAATGCATTCAACTTGCATACTGGAAGGCATATATCCACACGAAAAACAAGTAGTTTTCATTGTACCCCCTTAACACTGTGATTGGGGTACCCTGGAAAAGTAATTCGCTGTGATTAACAGCTAGGCAGGTCTATCACAATGAAATGCCCCTACATACACCTCACCTCTACAAACTCTCAAAAACTTATGATGTCTTGGTGCCTATGAGATAGCTCAGTTGGTAAAACATGAGCTTTACCCCACATTGGGGGGAAAGATTCCTGCATTGCAAGGAGTTGGACGAGATGACCTTCATTGTCCGTTTTCAACTCTTCAATTCTAGGATTTTTTGATCTTCCTTGAGATGCCTCTTTAATGGTGCAATCTAACCTGGAAATGTGAGATCCTTCCCTTCATCACAAACCAATGCACATGCGTAGTAAACAGATCCTTAGAAGACATCTTTGTACCTCTTCTTCCACCTGCTGTGGAATTCTGAATCATGAACACATATTTTATATAGAGCCTTTCTGTTTTCAGAAAGACAGGTTTTAAGTTGGGAAGGGGCTTTGGCTCTAAAAGGTAAAATCCCTGCTTGTTTTATGTTTCTCCATTCTAATATATCTGCACAATACCATGCTTCCCATAACAGCAATTGTACAAATCAGTAACCATTCTCTATTCTTAAGCATTCAGTTCCAATCATCTACAGCTTATGGTCAACTAATGCATGCAAGTCCACCATCTTAGTTAATATCCATTGTAATTCCTACCAGTGGCTTTAATTAATATTCAGTTTTAGCCAGTATTCATGACCTTTTAATTTCTTTCTTGCGGGCATTTTTGATAATAAAATTCCATTGCTCTAGCATTCGTAGAGAGCAATTCAAAGTAGGGTGAGAACATGCTTTAGGAATCTTCATTAAAGATTCAAATGGCTGCTGGAAGAAGTTTTATGTGCAATATTGGACAAACCCTGGCAAGGATTAGCCAGTCATTAAAAATGTGCTCCATTGCTAATGCACTTGCTGCCTCAACGTCTGGCTCATATAGCTCTCTCTCCTTCTTCTTGGCATATATCTGGTAGAACCACGTGCTTCATTTTATAAAGCTCTGTAATGTAGGGTTATAAATTCAAGGCAGACTGTTCTAGGACTTTCTGTTGATATTGATTTCCCCTCCTATACATTGAAATATTTTGCATACATAAAAACCAGTGTTTTCTAGAACCTGGAGTAATCAGGTTTTCACCCAGAAATAATATGTGAAGTGTCATAAGAATACAGTGAGGGGAGAAGGAAAATGGCAAATCAGTTTAGAACAGATGAGTAGACCAGATAACCGTACCTTCTTAAAAGCAATCTTTCAGCTGCATTCTGAATTGGTTTCTTCATCTGGATTTTGTCTTCAAAGGCATTTACCAGATAGGCATTTCTTCTATAAGTCCAGCTTTACCACCACCATCCCCAATATAAAAACAAGCCTTTAGTTATGAAATTGTGTGTGTTCAACAGATTTTGAATACTGTTACAACCCGAAGACCTTATCCTAATATTGACTCATTTTATCTTCCTACTCAGGTACATACGCAGGATAAGGCCGGGTCTGTGTAAAGCAGAGTGAATAACAAAGGAAACTCTTTAGCTTAAGCTGATAGCACATAATAGCTTCTGAATTCAAAGTGTTAATAATTTCTTCCTTCTCTTTGAACCGCAAATTGCCCCATGATTCAGGCATTCCTGGAACAAATCTTCATTTTACTTGATGAAGCATTCACATAGAATGATGCATAAGCAGAATTTCCACAAAGCTCAACGCTGCCCATATGTTCTCTCTGCTGTACCCATAGACAGTAATGTACTGTAATAATAAAGCAATAGATCCGGCACATGTAAGCTGGTTTTTAAAAACATTAATAGTTTAGTTTTAATCAGAATGTAGAATCTGCTCCACAAGCAATCACTGAGGAATCTGCCAACAACAAAACAAAATTCAAGGGAGCTTTTGTTAGGGGGAAAAAGGGCAAGGGAGAAAGAATAATCTATATAGACTTGTTCAGGAAACCTATGCATTTTGACTGAGTGAGAGAGACCTAGGATTGTGCCCACTAGGATCAGACATTCATCCTAAATTCAGAACAGCGCTTAGAACACCTACACATTGTACTTTTGGAGGGGATCTGGATACAATATCTAAGCAGTGCTGTTACGATGAATGCAGGGGTGGAATCAGTGGGAATTATCCTGACACACACAAACACTCCTTCCCAGAGGCATAGCATGGTTTGCCAGTGCCTGGGGCAGGCACAGAGGGTGTACGGCCCTTCGTGCCAACCCAGCCCTCACCGCTAACACCAGGAGCAATACCAGCCCCAAGCCGCTTTGTGAGGCTGAGATCATCCCAGCCTCAGAAAACAGCTCAGGGCTGGAAGGGAGGCGTGAGAAGGATGCAGCAGCCATGTGCCCTTCGATTATTATGGGGATTATTTAATTTATTTATTTTTGTAAACTGCTGAGGGGATTGGTGCGTGTGTGTGTTACATGAAGCCATATATAAATGTGGTTAAATATAATAATAAATAAATAAATGATTGTGGGGGAGGAAATGCACTTATTCAGATTCATTTCTGATGGCAGAGCCATTCAACATCCCCACACCCTCCCACACTAGGCTGGGAGGGGATAGGGTTGGATTAGGTGGAACAGACCCTTCATCCTGCTCTCTCAGCTCAGCCAATTTCCCACTGGCCATGGAATATGCAGGTGGGCAGACTGCTGATGGTACTTCCGTGGTGGGAGCCAGCAGAGAGCCTCAAAATGGAGTGTTTCATGTATGTGGAGGGGCTGGGGCTGAGACAGTCTGTGATCTGTTTGTTTGTGATTTTTTTTAAAAAACACCGTTAGTTCTGTACTATATAGATATAGCCTTCTATGTTACAACATTTAATTTAATTTTTTTTACAAAAAAAACCACTGCCTTTAGTGGAAGCAGTTAGTCCTATGGTGCTGTAATTAATCATTTCCAAAACAAAATCAAGAACCTACTCAAGTTCTTTCTTAGGGAGAGGTTTTGAATGTTGCCCTCTGAGTGCTCTCAGCTGGCCTATTCCATTTGTGTATTGTATATGTCTGTCTACCCAGGAAATGTCTAATATTATGCCACTGGTATTAATACAAATGAGGTCTTTAAAATTTGAATAGCTTTAGTGAAAAAAGGATATTAAACACGGTTAGTCTGTATCAAACAGGACTCATTTCCCTCCCGCCCGGAATGAATAATTCTTTCTGATGGCAGATTGGCGGAAGGAATTAAAGGTGTTCTTTGGTTAAACTTTGCCTTTCCAGATATGGGAACTCAAGATGTCCATTTCCTTGGATCAAACCATAGGATGCTTGGTTTTTCCTCATTTTCAAGAGTAGACACTGGCCTAGGATGGGGCTAAAATGACCGAAACCATTCTCTTGAAGGGAAGGAACATCTGTTGGAGCGTCAAGCAGTTCATTTATTTTTAAAAGAGCCTTTCCAGACTCTAAAGTCATTTGTGAGGAGAAGCACAGTCTGCCAGGCTCCAGCGGAGAAGGGAAGCAAATGAAGAGATACTTTAATGTGCAACAAGAACCCAATGAACAGAGGAGCAGGAGGATCCTTCCTGAGAAGAGGGTGAGAGATGAACAATTCAGGGTCTGTTCCTAATTGTTTCAAGGGACCAACATTCTCACTTCAAATGTTAGCAATATTTAAATGCAGGAGTCATAGCGAAATAGCACAAATGTGTAAGTGTTTGCAACTCTGTAGTATATCCCCTCTCTGTTGCTATAATCAGGAGCCCTTCTGCCCTTTCACACAACTCCAGGGCTCTGCTCTGCTTGGGGTGCTGCATTTTCAGTCTTCGACATTTACAATCCTGTTGCGTTTGTCTCTCAGACAACAAGGGGAAGAAAATATCACTTAGTTTTGCAAATTTGACATGAAATTGATTCAGCAGAGTAAGTAACATGGTGCGTTAGGATATTAGAAATATAGTTGAAAGAAAATTTAAAGCATTACAGGATTAGGACTTATCTCCTTGACTTCGTTTGCTATAATTCAATTAAAATTAACAGTTTCACACTGATTAGCGATAGTGCCTTTTTCATGCTATTGTTTTCCTGTGCGGAATAGTGTCGATTCGGTAATGAGGTTCGTCTTTTCCTATGAATATTGACAAAGATGACATTTTGGTGTGCTTGAACAGCAGCTGCTGTTTGAAATTGCCCATCTGAACCCTTTCTTAATATAAAAAGTCCCTCAGACCTTAATGGCAATGTGATTAAGCTTTATTGCATTCCCTGTTGCATTTTAACAAAGGATTCCTTCCAATAAAAATTTATCTGAGTGGACTGGTAATGGACATGAAATGCTATTAGTATTCACACTCATCATTTTTCTCTCTGTCTGCACATGCACATTGCCCGGGCCCATCTTACCCATTGAGGCTAGTGGCGCATGAGCAAGGACGCCAAGTTCTGGAGGGCGCCAGGCCAGAGTCTGGGGAACACCGAGTGAGTGAGGGTGCATGCACCACTCCCGCTGAGCATTGGCTTGGTTTTTTCCCCTTCTAGCCTGCAGGCACTGAATTCTGTGGGGTGCCAGAAGGCTAAAAGGGGAAAAACTGAGCCTGTGCTTGGCAGGAATGGTGCAAGTGCCCTCGCTCCCTCGGTGCAGGCCTGCTCGCTCGGTGTGCTGCCTGCCATGGCCACCACGGTACGAAGCTGCCAGATGAGCCAGGAGGTGCTGCGTCCAGCCTCCGCCTCTTCCCCGCTGGAGGAGCCGCCCTCCAGCCACTGCCTGCCTCCTCCAGCCCTAAAAAAAAGTCAACTCTGGGAAAGGGAGGGCGCTGGAGGGATCTTTGCACCACAGTGCCGAATATGCTTAAGATGGCCCTGGAATTGCCTGAAGGGCAACAAGCACTGAATGGGTATGTGTCATAGGTGCCAACTCCCTGGGGCCATGGGTGCCCAAACACCCACAAAATTCCCCATGAAGGGACCGGGCACCCACAAATTTTGGTGCCATGGCCATGCATGCTGAATGACACCTATGGCCCTGGGCACCCATGGTCATGGGGCCAAGTTGGCATGCCTGGTATGTGGAGAAATGTTTCTGGCTCCACCCTCAACACCCACACATTGAGCATGGATATCAGTAAGGAACATCCTGCACATGCAGACATCTGCACATGCAGGCTTTCCCTGCATTCCCAACCCAATTGTTAAGGGTGCATATTCTGTAAATTCTCGTGATCTGACCTGAAGTATGTTTCCCAAACTAATGTTCATATTGGAATGTAATTACCCTTCAGTTTTTGCATTTCTCCACATTTTGGCAAGTAGTTCTCAGCACACGCACACTAATAAATAAAATAATAATAATAATAATAATAATAATAATAATAATAATAATAATAATTCTATTATTTCTATCCCACCCATTTGACTGGGTTGCCCCAGCAACTCTGGACGGCTTCCAATATAGTAGCAAAATGCATTTTTTTAAAAAACATATATTTTAGGATAAACTATTCTTAGGAATGTATCCATCAAGATACAAATACATATTTAAATGGGTATTTGGTAATAAAACATGGAATTGAATAATATCTATAAATACATTTCTAAGTGCTAATGTCTGTACAGAATTTTAAAATTGCAGATAATGCAAAAAGGGATTGAAAAAATTCATGAATGAACACATGGACAATTCGCAACTGACAAGGTGAAACCTTTTCCAAAGCCAAAAGTCCACTAAACAAAGGCTTAAGGTTTGTACCTTACACATAGCTGTCAACTTACAGATTTGAAAATAAGGGGCCAACAGCCTTGAAAATAAGGGACCAGCAGCCAAAATAAGGGACCTGCAGCCTCACCTGTTCCAGGCACTCCAGTCTTCCTGTCCTCCTGCAGTCTGGTCAAACTCATGCTGGGCAGCTTTGAGAACACTGTCCAACCAACTTTGTAACCAGAGGTTCAACTGAATAGAATCTGAATCACCACAAGGCCTATGCACCCTCAGCTTAAGATGGCTCCCCGGCCTGGCTTTGCACTGCAAAGTTTGCAGCAGCACGTGCAACAAAATGGCGTCCAGCATTCAAAAACTCCCTCAGCTTGTATTAACTAGCCACACACAAGGCATGCAAGCTCCACCCCCCAGTCGTTCTTAGACTTCTTATTGGGTGAGCAACACAGCCAAGCAACACAGCTGGAGCCTTCCTCCTCCCTGGCCAGCTGCTTCCTTTGAAATTTAAGGGACATCATTTAAGGGACATTTAAGGGACATCCATCAATAAGGGACAGCAGCGGGACATGGCGCTGGAATAAGGGACTGTCCCTTCAAATAAGGGACACTTGACAGCTATGACCTTACATTAGACTAGGTTAAATAAATCTGAGTATTTTGGGAAGGGAAATTATTTGCAGGAAGTGGGGAGAATAAAGGAGTAATTACAGTGTTTAAGATTAATGTCTGTAGTGTGAGGTAGGGAGTGGGATTAATTCAATTCCTTTTGTTCCTGATTATGGGTTGGTAATGTGTGTGGGGGTTTTTATTGCCTTCTTTTTTGTGAGTTTGTCAGAGAATTTCTAAAATGAAAAGTTTTGTATCTAAGCCTCTGGATATTATGTCTCCCAATCTCAGGCACAACAGAGGCTGATTATGATTACTCACCAGTGTGATATACTCTGCACATGAGCAGAGATTATTGTTTCACATTTTCTGGACTGAGCCTGATATGTTCTGTGGCTCTACCAAATGAAAATGTTTCCTGCTTCCTCAGTGTTTGTGTTATCATCCACGCTGCGTCTGAATGGTCACCATCAGGCCTTAGCATCACTTCCACTGTGTGTACACCCTGCATTTCATTGTTGTCTAACCATTCTGCTTCCATTTCCCCTCATCCCTGAAAGCCATATATATGTGTATCTGTAACATACGCTAGCACTTGATGCATCTGACTGAGAGGTCTCTAGCCCATGAAAGCTTGTGTCATAATAAAAAATGTCATTTTTTAAAGGTTCCACAAGGCAACAAGTGGGTGTCAGAAAGAGCGATTTGAACATAGGAATTCTGAAAACCACTGCTCCAGAATCTAGCCCACCAGT